>NC_045030.1:5448042-5463653 GCF_008632895.1 Mastomys coucha | reverse complement strand
GATGGTCTACAGTACTGATGGGCTAATGTTCATGTCTAATAACTCTGATTGTGCCACCCCTTTTCAATTTCATCTTCAATGGTACTACTCTGTCAGTACCTGAGAGCAGTCAAGTTAGAAGTCTGTACAGGACTGAATTTGGCCAGTACTGAAAATAAACATCTATTTTCCTCCACCTGTTGTGAAGCATTTGTCAGCACAACCCTGAGCTTCTAATCATTTCCCTAGACATTTGGCTTGAGAATGAGCAATCAGCATATTATAATTTGCTTATATGTTGGTTTGTTTTATTCTTGATATAATCGAACATCTAATAGGCGTGACTTTAATAGAAGAAGAAATTATTTTGACTCATGAGACACAAGTATGTCTTGTGATGGGGAAAGTACAGGGACTTCATGGTGGTGGAAGTATGTGGCCAAGGATCGTCACATCTTGGTGAATCAGAAAGCAGGACCAGGCCATAACCCTCATAACCTCATGTAGTGGTTGACATCTGCCACCTAGTCTCCTAGTCCCCGTGTCTAAAAGGATCAAGACTGCCTGAAACAGCATCACTAGCTTATAACCAAGAATTCAAACACAAATCCTTTGGGGATATTTCCCATTCCAAACCTAACCTTAGGCCTTGGTGACTGCATTAGAAATGAATGTGTATTGAAAGGCAGCCAGTGAGGCATAATGTTTGGATATTTTCTGCAAAAGAATTTGTAAAGAAAATTTCTCCTCATGTGTAACTAGGTGGCTTCTAGCATCCAGCTGACATTACTTGCATACATATATACATATAATTCACCCAAGACAAGGAAAGAATAAGATACCAACTGTTACTAGCAAGTCAGACAGATCCTTGGCTTTAAAAGGAAAGTGACCCAATACATTTTTCTCTTCCTTTTTATTTATTTATTTATTTTTGACAAGCCTGTGTAAGCTGGAGTTCTTTTATGTGAAAACAAGAGTGTCCACTAACATATATGTATCGGATGCTACCTAGTGTTTGGGTTTTATCAGTTTGTAGTGATGGTTGAAAATTCCTCCTATCCTACAGTGATGATATCCCACACGACCCAACAACATTATTTTTACAACTCCATTTTTCAAGTAAAGCCTATTTTCCTCTCCCATGAGTTTGAGCTGATCTTATCATTTGATTTTCTCAATAAGATGTAGTAGAAGTGATGTTACAGAACTTCTGAGTCTAGAGCTCCAGTTTCCTAGAGGCTTCCACTCCACACTCAGAAGCCCAAGATCACAGTCCCCAGAAGCCATCGTCAGTGTGGAAAGGACCACAGGTAAAAAGATTCCCAGCTCTTCTAGGTATTTCTTCTGAAACCACACCCACAGCCAGCCCTGCAAATTGAATAGTTCTATGAGAGAGTCTACATAAGATTAAAAGAAAACAAACCTACAGCTGGTCATTAGAATCTGAAGCAAAAAGGAGCCATTGTTTGATTACTCAGCATCATATTAGTTGAGACTCAGAAAACAAACAAACAAACAAACAAATAAATAAATTAATATGCTTTTCTCATAATATCTGGAGTAGGGCCTTTGGGAAATGTGGTTGTTTGAAAGAAAATGACCCCCATAGACTCATAGAGAGTGGCATTATTAGAATTTTTGGCCTTGTTGGAGTATGTGTTGCCTTTTGGAGGAAGTGTGTCACTGGGGTTAGGCTTTGAGATCTCAGATACTCAAGCCAGGCCCATTGTGGCATTCTCTTTCTGCTGCCTGCTGATCTGGACACAGAAAGTTTAGCTCCATGTCTGCCTGCATACCATCATGTTTCTGTCCATCATGATAATGGACTGAATCTCTGAACCTGTAAGCCAGCCCCAATTAAATGTTTTCCTTTATAAGAGTTGCCATTGTCATGGACTTCACATTGTCATGTGAAGAGTCACAGCAATAGAAACCCCAACTGACACAGGAAGCCATTAGGTTTAAACAAGATTGTGAGGCTGGGAAAGCCATGATAAGGATTAATATCCTTTTTCCACTCCCTCTCCTTCTCTCCCTTATCCTCCCCTATGAGGCCACCTTGAGAAGATAGCTATTTATAAATCAGGAAAAGAGCTCTCCCACGATGTCACTATGATGGCATTCTGATTTGAAGCTTTTAACCTCCAAATCAGTAGTAAGAAATTAATTCTGTTAAGGCATTTAGCTTATTATATTTTATTATAGTCTGAACAAATTAATGCAGATTTTGTTAACAGAAGTCGGGTGTTTGCATAGTAGGTAACTGAACACATGGAAGCAACTTCACAACTTAGCAATAGGTAGAGGTTGGAGGATTACTGATGTTCTTGCTAGGAAAGCAGATGTTAAGGGTGACTCTGGGGAGGTCTCAGATGGAAATAGGCAACCTATGATTGGAGGGTGGAGGAAAGGCAGTCCTTGCTACTGAGTAACACAGAACTGAATTTCACATAGTGCCATGTGGAAAGTAGAAATTACAAGGAAGGGAAGAGAATGTTTAGCTGAGGAGACCTCAAACCAAAATGTTGAAAGAGCAGCTTAGTCCCTCCTGACCATGTGTAGCACTTTCTTTCATTACTTAATGACCAGAATACCTTCTCAGAAATGAGTGATTACTTTTTCAAAAACCATAAATTGTACTTACACAAACCTAGATGGTAGAGGCCTAGTATCCAGCATGGCTGTTTGATGAACTCAAAAGACCTAGTTGATATAAGACATATGGCATCACTGTTGGTATTCAATGTTATAGAGTTTCACAATGAACTATGTTTAGAAGGCATAAAAGGAGCAATGGCTTAGTCTAAAATGATCATTGAAAGCATAGTATAATAAACACGTAAAAAGTGTTTATTATAACTATCATTTCTTGCGTATTATACATAACTATATCTGGTATTCTTTATAAGACTGGGCACTCATTACATTTGCTTCCACCAGTATTAGCCAAAATGCAACAGTGACTCACTGAACTACTCTGTCACTAGCAGATAAGAAAATTTTCAGCTCTATTTAATCTTAGGTGATCTATCATTAACTGAAGCATTGTCAGGCAGTTGATGACTGTAAGGTATGGGGACTGAGAAATGGACTGAAGAAATAGCTGTTAAGAGCAACCAGCTCTTGAGGATTTGGAAAGGTCTAAGTCTGTTCATATCACAAGAGATAGAGAGAGGGAGGGAGGGAGAGAGAGAGAGAGAGAGAGAGAGAGAGAGAGAGAGAGAGAGAGAGAGAGAGAGAGAGAGAGAGAGAGAGTTTGCTGTGAAGAGAACATGAAGGGTGTGGCTGAAAAGGCTTGATAGAAGGATTGTGGGTTCAACTTGTAGAGTTAATCACCTGTCTGCATGGAAGCCAGGAGCATGCATGGGATTATTCTAGCATTTGCACTGCCAGTATGAACAAGAGCAAAGGAAAAAATGATGGGAAGCTGTTGTGTTTATTGTATGTTATAGGATAGGACCATTTGGCTGTAAATGTGTCTTTATGATGCAGGAAGAATGATCCTGAAGGTGACTGAGAGATCATCAAAGATGGTGTTCCTAGTAGGTCCAGAGTGCTCAGGCCAGGCAGAAAATCTGACTCTGGCTGAGCTTCAAAAGGCAAGACCACTGCCTAGCTGAGCTGTGCAGTCAATCCCTGGCAGAGAATCATGTGGGCAGCAATATCTCGCTTAGCTCTGAGAGTAGTACTGCCACTTTAGTGGACTTGGAGATCCAGCTACGAATGAGAGCAGATTATTCTTGGACCCTGAGCTCTAATAGAATTTGCCTTGCTAACTTTTGGACTTGCTTGGAAACTGTCACACCTTTCTTCGCCACCAACATAATTTCTCCCCCTTTAAAGAACACAAGTGTCTAAAACTACAAGAAATAAACTGTTGTGGTTTAAGCCATCCAGTCTATGGTATTTTGTTATGACAAACTGATAGACTACTACACCATCTGTCAAATGGCAATAGTAATGTACTTACCTCATAGGCTTGACACAAGGGTAGACAATAAACAACTTCTTTTATGTCCAGTACCTACCACACAGGAACACTCAATAAATAGTTGCTCTTATAGTTTTCAATATTGACACCCGTGCTATGTGACATACATATAAATTGTTGCACAACGATTTTATCTGTGAGAATTGTCCCAGGTTTAGTCCAACTTACTTTTATGGCAAGTTCCAAAATTGCTTTATCATATTTACAAGGAATGGAGAGAGGAGCAAACAGTAATCTATTATCATTTGAAATTAAAGAGCGCCCTGGAAAGAGCTTGCCATAAGAATGAAAGGTAATATACCAGTAGTTTACACTTACTGAGTACTTACTATGCACTAGACATAGTAGCAGGGGCATTATGTGCCCTATGATATTCCATTTCAGCTTTATGAGGATCCAATAAAGTAATTTCTATCAATATTATCATTTTACATATAAGAGAACCAAGACACAGAGTTAGATAACTGACTATAGTTATCCATTAGTGAGGGTGGAAGCAGGAATTTCTTTCAGCCACAAATGATTAAATTTTTATTTTTTTTAACTTCTCATGACACTACTTTTGTTCTAGAAAAACCAAATGGGGCTGGTCAACACCACTAGCATTCACTAAGATGATGGTGCATCTAAGTTGGTGCAAAGGGAAAGGAAGAAATAAGAGAGCAAAGGGATTCTCCAGCATGTGTAGAATAGTGAATGGGATGAGGAAAAACTGGCAGTGCTGACACCAGCCTCTCGATGGAACAGAAGAGGTGTTTCCCATGCCCCAGCACCAGCTGTCCAGTGTGGCATTTCACCACTGAATCAGACTCAGCAATTATCTACAGCTGCCAAGTATCTCTGGCAGAGTTGGGTTGGAGTGGCAGTGCCTTTGGCAGACATTGGAGGTGAAAAGGCCTTTTGGCTTAGGCAGGGATGAGGAGCTCTATCATAGTAGCTACATGGGAGGAATGGTGTTGACACCACAGGCTGCTAAAAGCAAGAGCATGCTGAACCCAGTGGGATGACTCCAAATCATTGGGGAGGAATCCTTGGGTTTCTGATTCCTGCAGTGCATGTGGAAGTTGAGCCAGAGACACTCTCTTTTTCATGGCCATGGCTGTGATGCTATTCTTACTCAGAAGATGGAGTATGCAGAGCACATTAAGCACAAACACAAAGCCAGGTGTTGGTCAAGAGAGATGCTACATAAAAGTCTTTATTGCCAAGAACATCTTCTCCTTCCATGACTCTTGGATCTTCTGTCATGTAAGCCACTCTTCTGAGTTAAAACAATACTTTTAGGGAGTCTGATGGCAGGCAAATTCAATAGCCTAGCCCAATATTATCATAGTTCTTCCAATTAACAACTGTAACCAATCCAGATATAGTGTTCATAATTGCTTGGATATTTCCCATCTACAATACTTCTGGCAGTGGATTATAGCTATAGCACAGCAGTAGAATTAGCAGAATTCCTGCAGAACATGCATAAGACCTGAGTTCCACAAACAGTGCCACAAAAATTAAGTAAAACCTTCCCAGCAGTCCCTCATAACAGTATTAGCCTAATATATCAAATATGTGGGCATGGCCTGAGAGAGACCAAAGAAAGAATCTGCTTGAGATACCACCAAAGTAAGAAAGAGGAATTTTACTCAACTCTGTGATTGCTAATCTTGATGACCAACTTGATAAATGTGGGTAGAAGGACCATCAACTTAAGGATTGCTTCCCTCAGATTGGCCTATGGAGATGTTTATGGAGCATTTTCTTAATTGCTTGACTGCTGTTTGATGGAGGACAGCCTGGCCCATTGTCAGCAGTACCATTCCTGGGTAGGTGAGTGTGAACTGTACAGGAAAAGTAACTGAATATAAGCCTGGAAAGAACCCAGTAGGCAGCATTCCTCCATGAATTCAGTTCCTGTTTCCAGGTTCCTGCCTCAGCTTCCATTTATGATGGACTGTAACTTGTAGGCAAAAATAAACCCTTTCCTCCCACAGTTGCTTTGGGTTATGGTGTTTAGCATAGCAACAGGAAACAAACTGGAACAACTTCCTTCTCCCATCCCTAGCTCCTCCAGCATGTGCTTATGCGTGCCTCAGCACATAGAGATTGGCGATTTTTCAAGAGAAGTATATGGCAAAGTCAAGGTGGTCACAAGTCTGTTGCACTATTCCCACTGAAGGGTAGATCTAATTATATCCTTTTAAATTCAGGTTGCCTGTGGTAACTCACCTCAAACAAAGACAGTACATTTGGAGTGACACCATGTGGCATCTAAGCCTAGGTTAGAAGTCTCGTAGATACTGCTTTGACTCATATCTCCTGAATCTTCTCCTCTTTGCCCCCTTTCCTCTCTTCTTCTCTTAATGTCATGCTATAAATACTCACAAACTCCATGGAGTAACCACTTATCTTATATGCTAGTGTTTCCTAAATGTTCTTTTGCATACAAGTGATCTGGGGCTTTTGTTAGTCTGAGCCTCTCATTGTGACTCCACAGAAAGGAGAGGAAGGGCTAGAATGTCTGGTCCCCTAACTGTTTCCAGATAACACTGCTGCTACTGAAACCTGAAGACCTCACCCAGAGGAATAGTGTGGTGGTTTGAATAAGAATGCCCCCTCTGTAGGTGCATATATTTGAATGCTTAGTCACCAAGGAGTGGAACTCTTTCAAAGGATTAGAAGGATTAGAAGGTGGAGCCTGGTTGGAGTAAGTGTGTCACTGGGAGTAGTTTGAAGGTTTTAAAGGTCCATGTCAGGCCCAGTATCTCTCTCTTTCTGCTGTTTGCAGAGTCAGGATGTAGACCTCTCAGCTACTTCTCTAGCACCATGTCTGCCTACATGCTACCCTGCTTCCTGCCATGATGATATTGAACTCAACTCTGAAAATTTAAGCAAGCCCCCAATTAAATATTTTTTTACAAGAGTTGCTTTTATCATTGTGTCATTTCACAATAGAACAGTGACTAATTCAATTGGGGTACCTTATCCACCTGTTCTCACAATTCCAATAAGGAAGAATTTCTGCTTTATAGTAAGTAGCCTCAAGGGCCCAAATATTATTGTGTCCATTTGCTGAAGTACATCTTTTGTTACCAGGATCTCACTCTGGCCTCCCCTTCATTCTCTCATCCCTGAGTTCTCCATTGAATAAATTCAGACAAGACACACAGAGCACAGTAAAGAAGATAGACAGAATTCATTACACTGGGTTACCCCCAGGGATGAGATTTCATTAAAGTGGGATATTCCTAGGGATGAGATTGGACTATGACCAAAGAAACAATTGTATAAGTCACACTCTTGCAGAGTGAGAGTGGACAAAAGTCAGAGAAGCCATCATGTCAACCTACATGCAACCAGGTAGACTTTATAATATTTCTTAACATTTCTTGAAGAGACAGCTTTCCTGAAGGACAGTTTCCTGTCCAGGTGATTGACAGTCTTTAAAGAAGGAAGAATAATATGTTTTTGTTCTTTACTAGAGAGCCATGTTACCACCCAGGGCCAGAGATACAACTCTTTTTCTCCTTTCCCCAGAAATATTTAAGAAGAGAAGATTCAAAAAGAATTAGACTAAGAAAAAATTAAAAATCTATAAAACAGCTGTGCACTTGCAGGTGGAAATAGATGTCCTTTAATGGTTTCTGTTGCACTGAGGTGTAATAGTTACCATAAAGCTCTGTTACTCTATCTTTCTCTCTTTCGTGTGGTATTTTAAATATTCAGAAGGGGCAACTGTGATATTCCTTCCCATATATTCCTCTTCACATAGTGTTTTAAATTCAAAGGAGGGGTAATGTGTATTACCAGGGATACAGGTAGTAGGGGGTTCAAAGCTGATTATGCAGGTGGGGTTCATCCACAATGGCTTTCATGTCTGCTAAATGCTAATGAGATACCTAACAATTTAAATTATACTTACTTTGAGGCTAACATGTAGAGGTCACTTAACTTCTATACGAATGTGATTTCAGAGAAAGTCTCTAGAAACATTTCACTTTTCAGAGACTTAAAGACTCATCACAAATGTATCCATCAGAAATATCAGGGCTCTATAGTTCTCCAACTGTTCTCATCTCTGCCATTTATCAAGATGTCCAGGAAGAAAAATAGTTTTGTAGTTATTTATTCATTAATTCAACATAAACTTACTGAATATCTTCTCATTGCTAGGCCCATGCCAGGTAGTAGGTTAGGAGTGTTATGAGGAAACCTATTTCTTCTTTGACTCACAAGTTATTGGCCATCGTGAAGCAAAGATTGATGTGACCTACAGAATATCTTTGCCTCAAAATCATAGCAATTAATTAAGTAAAACAACATCAATAATAATACACTAGGAGTAATGTGGCTGCTAATATATCCTCATAGAAAGAGATTCTAACTACTACTCTGTCTTAGGGTTTCTTTTGCTGTGAAGAGACTCCATGACAATGGCAACTCGTATAAAGAAAAATGTTTAATTGGGGATGGCTTACACTTTCAGAGATTTAGTTCATTATCATCATAGCAGGGAGCATGG
The DNA here is from genome assembly GCF_008632895.1 of Mastomys coucha. Classification (NCBI taxonomy): domain Eukaryota; kingdom Metazoa; phylum Chordata; class Mammalia; order Rodentia; family Muridae; genus Mastomys; species Mastomys coucha. Next base: position 5,455,167 of record NC_045030.1, on the reverse strand, counting down.
CAGTGTGCAGGCAGACATAGTGCTGGAGAAGGAGCTTAGAAATCTATATCTGGATCTACATGCAGCAGGAAGAGAGAGAGAGAGAGTTAGTGAGTGAGTAAGCAATCAATAGAGAAAGAGAGAAGAGAGAGACTGGCTTGGCTTAAGCACTTGAAACCTCAAAATGAACCTCCAGTGACACTGTTCTCAAGCATTCAAATCTATGAGCCTATTGTGGTCATTCCTATTCAAATCATCACATATCCCCTACTGCCTTTTAGTTGCACAAGATCTTGGGAGATATCTGTGCATAAGAAGTAGAAGACTGCCCCTAGCTAGGATTGTACTGGTGAAGCTTTCTTGAGTCTTCACTTATGCTTGGGGTTCGACTTTTCTATGGTGCATTTGCTTTTGAGTCACCTATGTTCCTTTGAGTAACCCCCTCATGCATCTATAAATAATCTCCAAAATTTACTGTTCCACCTTACTGAACTTGGTTGGGACCATTTCTGAGGTGTTTGGTCCATGGTGAAAAGGTATTTGTTTACCTCTTTCCAGAAATAGTCATACAGCAAGGGGTAAAGGCAAACAGCAAAATTATCATGGGCCATGAAGCCACAGAGTTTTCAGTCTAGGGAAGTTGGTTCCTCTACTACTCCTACTCACTAGGCTGTCATGAAGGAGAATGAAGACTAAGAGTAGGTAAACCAAGTTTGGGAGGCAAGGTTGACTTTGCTGGAGAAGGATGGCTTATTCTGTGTTCTGAAAGATGCAGAGGGTGGGTATATTCAATGCATAGGTAAAAGTCAGAGAAAGACCATTAGCTGGAATAATTTAATACCCTTGTTGGACTCCAAATTCCTTCTTTATGTGTATGGAAATGTCATATCTTCTAATGTAGCAGGGCTATCCTTTTCTCTTTTTCTATAGTCAGCCAGATATCTACCTGTAGATAATAGCCTAGTTTCTAAGTCAGTGTTCTTCCACTGTGTATCAAAGTGCCTCTTGAAGCCAATCAGTAGAACAACTGCTTTCCTAGAGATTTCAGAGAATCTATGAGTCTGTTAACACCTTGGCTTCAGTCTTCAAGTCCCCATTGTTTTCAACCATCTGCTTAGTAGTACTTTGTTATGACAGCTACAGGAGACTAGTATGGTGAGGGAATTACCCATCAAGCTGTTATAAAAATCTGGACTAAGTGGTTTGAGAGGATGGTCACATATCATCTCTTACCCAGGAACAAGAATATGATCTCCCTGTTCAGATAGCTGATGTGACTAAAATGGTGTATACAGGACAAGAGTAGAGGGTGGAAGATGGTTAGTAGGTCTCTATAACAGTCATGGATGTAAAGGTATTTCTTATTCTCCTATAAATAGTTGTCATCTCTGAGGCATACTACCTTCATCTGCTAACCTAAGTCTAACTGTAGAAGCTTCTGTACTCTTACAATCTAATCTAGGCCTAGAATGTTTTCAGCCCTGAGACTTTCTGCTGAATAAGATCTCCCCTTCCTAGTTCATTCTGAGCTATGACTGGGTGACTCAACTCAGTGTTTTGGCTCAGAACTCCTCTCCACTCTAAATGAATCAATCTGGCCTCTCTTCTGGCCTCTCCTGAATTGTTCTGCTTGGCCTCAAACTAACTCTGGTAATCTTTTCTAATCTTCTGGTTCCTTTTCATTCTCTGGCTCATTCAGTGTTTACCTATGTCTAGGTTGTTATCTATTCAACCTGTCTCTCTATAACTGTCCCCAGAAAAACTATTTCTCTCCTCTTTCTACACTGCCCTTGAAATAGCTTTCCTTTTCTCTTTCTTCTCATGTGAGTTGGGCATATTCTATTCTAATATTTCACTGATTCATCACTTTGTCTGCTACTCAGACATCATTTTCAAACATGGTTGCTTCCTTCTACAAATGAAGTTTACCTTCATTGTTTGTGTGCTAGTGGTGTGTCTGTATGCCATCCAGAGGGATTAAAGGTGTGTGCTAAGGCATGAGCCACACCTCAACTAAACAGGGTTTTACAGTATATAACACAATCTTGGAGTTCATTGTGTGGTCAAATATCCCACAACACTGGAGTCATGAGACATTACTGATTAACAGTGGAGAGATCATGTTAATTTATATAACAGAAGATAATGATGCCTCAAATTTCTGACTTAAGGACCTGGGGATAGCAAAGATATAGGGAATATGATGGTCATTTTTTATTGTAAATGTGATAGAATTTTCAATCACCAGGGAACAAATCTCTAGGTGTGGCTAGATTTTCTGGATGGGTTAATTGAGCTGAAAAACATACCCTGTTGTGGTCAGCACGTAAGATCTCAGAGAAAGGGAGCCGGGCCCCAGTGTCCATCATACTCTGCTCTGACTGAACATCACATGAATTCCAGTTTCTGCCACGATTCCTCCACTGCCCTAATGAACTGTCCTCCCTTAACTGTAAATCAGAACCTTCCCTTCCTTAAGTTCCTTTTCTTAGGTATCTGATCCTAGAAATGAGAACATTAAGTAAAGCAGGGCCCAAGTGTGTTTTCTGTCTAATTTCACCAAGTAAGTTCATTTTGATTTAAAAAAAAAATCTTTAGATTCTCTTCATGGCTACTTTAAGAAAAGTGGAAAATGTTTCTCAGTAAACAAAGTACTACTTACTTGACTAGAGAATAGCACCAAGGCTAGCTGCTGTTTCATTCTGCAGTCCACACTTCAACCCTCTATCTCTCAAAGGAAACTACTCAGAATGGCTGCGAGATAGAATTCTAAGATGTTCCAGTGCCCTACTGCTTGGTATGTCTCTCCTCAATTACATGTGGTCTGACTCAATCAGCTGAATCCTTTGAGGAGGGTCTGGATATCAGAGGTAGAAGGAAACAGGGATTTTTCTGCTTCAGGCTTTGAATAAACAAGACACCATGAGCTCTCTAGCTGCATGGAGAATGATCTTGGAAGAAGCTGCTAAGTCCCAGATGAGACCCTTAGTCCCAATCAATACCTCCAAATGCAATGTTGTGTATGACCTTGAAAGAAGGACAAAAGTGAGGTCTACCAGCTTTCTAACCAATGAAAATAGTGAGCAAATAAACAATGGTCTAAGGGCTCAGAGTTGGTAGAAGTTTGTTATTTGGTGATAGATGACAAATATGGTATTAGGTGATCCTGAGTTCCTGAAGCCAGATTTTTTTTAAAAAAAGAAAACATATTCAGCCTGTCCCATCCTCTCCTTGTCACATTATTCCCACCCATGAAATGTGCTCGATGTGGTTGAGGTGTTCTGGTAATAATAACAGCAGATGCTGGAATGTTTGGATGAAAGCATGGCCAGCAGGCAGTGAAAGCCTAATAAGGCCCCAGTGGAATTTCTCTCCTGCAGGATGAAGGTGGACTTTTTCCATTCCTCCAGCTTCAGCTTGCATGTGTTGCATTGCATGCTGGGGAGGGTTGTTGGGAGACAAATATCCCAAATGTGAGAAAAGGCTGGCTGTTATGGGTCCCAGAGCGTGAAGAAAGAAAGCTGTTTTGCTCTTCGGAGAGAAATGACTGTTAGCTGTGGACTTTGTGGAATCTGAGGTGGAACAAGGAAGCTTTTATTAAGTAGAAAAGGCACAAGAGTCTGCATGCCACTGTGAGTGATGGGGTGTTCAGCATGTGAAACCTGGATTTGAGTCTCTGTCAACCTCCTCTAATGTCTTAGCCAACATGTCTGGAAAGGAGAGCCTATAAAAAGACAGAGACTCAGGTAGTTTATTTTAAAGTGATCCCAGGAATCAGAAGTGAAGCAGAGACAAGTGTGAGGCAGGGAAGGAGATAGAGCCAATGGAATAATGGAGTAGTAAGGTTTTATTGTGGCCACGAGCCTGCTCTTGTAAGGGTTCTGGTGAAGGCTACAGAATTATGCTTGTAAGAATCAAGTAAGGACTTGGTGATTGGGTGTTTATTCATTGGTTTCAACTCTCCAGATTCTGGAGGTAGTTATTCCCAGCATTAAGAGTTGCCTGTACCCTGAACTCTTAGGCTAGTTTTACATGAAGATGGTTTCCATGGCTCTAGAGAAAAGCCTGAAAAGCTGGAGGTAAAAATCATGGTAAGACAACCACAGTAAGAGATGCATACATTCCCCAGCCATAGGAACTAGCCTACCAAGGTGTCTCTGAAATCTGAGGTGGGCCAAAAGTATGAGACTCAGTGTACAGAAAACATCTGTATCTGAGTAGCCACCTCTATGGCCCCCAAGGAAACTCAGGCAGCTGAGCAGATGAGGGGGAGGGGAGAGGGGGAGGGGAGGGAGCGAAGGGGGAGGGGGAGAGAGAGGAAGACCTACTTCGAGAATTCACATATGCATATAATTGCACACAGAATTCTCAACATTTCATAGAATTTGTTCCCAAGTCCATAGGGGAAAACCAAGTTCCCAAATCCAGAATCTCACAGAAGAATGAGACTTATATCTATGTTTCACTGCCAGAGAAGCAAATACTTTCAAATTTTGTCTAATTTCTCTATGTAGAATTGCAGGCATTTTTGTCTCTGGGAAAGTAAGACTCTACTGAGATGATCAGACCTTCAAATTAGAAGGGGCTCTGCTTGAGGTCAAAAATTTTTCTGCCATGTCTCTTACAGATGGTTAGTTTGACACAATTCTAGCAATAAACAGGACCTGGGTCTGATAGTTCTACAGACTTTAATGAAAAGAAAACACACAGAGCTGTGGTATGGTTGTGGGAAATGGAAATGAAGAGCCAAATAAACAGAGGCTAGCGGTGGAGGGAAGGAAGAACACAAGGCAGCATCAGTCATCTGAACTCAACTGGAGCTGAAACCATGAATTAAAATGACAGAATAGGAGCAATCTAAGAAGAGTTTATAATTTTCTCATAACCACAGTAACAAATTAAAACAAATTAAGAGTCTCAAAACAATCCAAGCTTTCTACCTTACAGCCAGGGAACCCAAAATGAGTGTCACAGGATTAGAATGAAGGTGACAGCAATGCTGTAATCCTTGTAGAGGCTCCAGGGACGATTAATTTCTTTGCCTTTTCATACTTTCTAAGGGCCCTTTTCTTGCATCAGTTTGACCTTCCATCTCTACATGGTCTGCAGAATTCAATCCCCTGCTTGCCGGTCATAAAGACTTTTGTGAGCACTCTGTCCACATGAAGATAATCCAGGGCACATCTTCAACCTCAAGATCCTCAATCACAGTCGACTTTCACTGTATCTTTAACATAGCCTCAGGTTCTAGTAAATGATACCTAGACATTTTAGGGGGAAGCCAGGATGTTTACAATAGTAATTTAATAGAATAACAGCCCTCACTGAAAATGTGGAGCCAGGAAGAGACTCTTCAGACCACCTGCCACTGCCTTGCAAAACAGCATTTAATCAGAAAGATGGTAAGGTACACAGGAGATGTCTCTTGGTTTGAGAGGAGTGGAAATGAGTGGATTCTGGGTTGAGTGGAAAGGAGAAGGAGAATAACTAGCATATTGACTATGGCTAAATGAGGGTCATTTTTATGCTACAGACATCAGGCTATTTTATATACTCAGGAAAATGAAGGTTTTGAAGATACATACTTTGATACATATGGAGGTTTCTTGGATGAAGGTTGCCAAGACAATTATGTTGACTCACTATAACCAAAGTCATTAGAGAATTAAGATAGTCCAACAATTTTTCATTCATTCTAATCCTTTCGATGTTTCAGAATTCAATGAGAGTTCTCACTTTCTCTGGGAACCTATTTTTGATGGCACTGAGCCACAATGAACTATTCTATTTTGTGATTCACTCACTTACTCTACTAATACATACTGGTTACTTGATACTATGATCTGGGCTAAGTACAGAATGGAGTGTCATATTCCCTGCCCTCAAGAAACCCACAATCTACTATGGGAACAAAGAAAAAAATCTTCAGAGAACAAATGGAAAAAAATAACACTTGAGGGAGATGCTCTAAAATCATCAAAATTGAACCATGAAAAAAAAAGGAAGATCCAAACATGGAAAAGCATGTTGTTGAGAAATGTCTCGGGAGTATTCAGAGAAGAGAGAGAGAAGTTTAAAGAGGTTCAAGATAGAGAGCTTGGTAGTTATGTAGCAGTTAGGTTTGACAATGTAGGCTATGACCAGGCTAAGGACATTACATTCAAACTATGGTGATGTTTTCCACCAGGAAGCACTGAAAGCCTTTAATGGTCAGATATGGCAGAAACAGAGGCTTGTGATAGGAAACTGATGCAGGGACACTGAACACTAATTTTAATAGAAGTCTTTGGTTTGGGGTTTTAAAATATGTCCCTAGAGTCCAAGATTCCATTTGCCACCAGGTTAGGGTGAAGAAGTATGTGTGTGTATATGTGTGTGTGTGAGAGAGAGACCTTCATCTTCAATAACAGTCACAATTTTCATCAGCATTACACATGGGGATTTAGTAAAACAAGGCAGTTGATAGAAGTGAGGCTCTCAGATTTCTTAAATGCACTGGTAGGGGACCTGGGATGAGGGTCTTGGCTAAAGTTGATAGAGATGTAGACAAGCAAGCAAAGTGTGATCGAAACCTCTTTTCTGAACTACTGTGGCAGGCTACACTTGGGAAATGATGGAATGTATCTGGTTATGTCTGTTTTCCAGGTAAGTGTTAAGCTCAATCTGTCACTGGGGTAGACATGAAATCCACCTTGAGCATTTGAGTCATTAGAGGTTGAAATGACCAAGTTGCTTCTGGAAAACTTCATGTTTTATAGAAATCAGATAATCACGCATTCATTCATTCCATAATCAGTGAGAAGGGCTGGGAATGTAAACATAGAACCATTCCAGTTAAAATGCTTCACTACCTGGCTTACAGACTACAGCAAGAGAAGGTACTTGTGTGCCCACCAAAAGAGCTATATTGCATTGTTGTTGAGTGTGAGGCTACTAACTCCTTGCCCCACAGGCTCCAAGTTCTCCCCATTTCTCCTATGCTAACAGTAGCCGCCATCAGCCTCTTGCAGAAACATGGGAAGATGCCAAGTGTCTTCTTTGCCCCAGTTACAGAATGTGCTCAAGCCCCTGGGACTCAAACTGGAGACACTGGATGCTTGTGGGGGGCTTGGAGAGAAAAATGGAAAAGGCTTTTTTCTTTCTTTT
>NC_045030.1:5443144-5446793 GCF_008632895.1 Mastomys coucha | reverse complement strand
TATAGGGTTCGTAAAGATCTTTTCCCAATTTGTTGGTTGCCGTTTTGTCCTATTCACAGTGTCTTTTGAAAGGCTTTTTTCTTTTTTCCTTCTCTCTTCCTTCCTTCTTTCCTTCCTTCCTTCCTCTCTCTCTTTCTTTCCGTCTTTCTTCCTTTCTTTCCTTTCTTTTTTTGCCTTTGTTAGCCACTCTAAAATGTTTTATTTTTACTTAGAGTCCTCAAACTAGTCTGCTTGAGAAAGAAGTAGAACAAAGTAGGTTTTTGTTATGGTTCCAGATGACCAATGAGAATCAGCTCAAATTGTAAAGTAATACAATCTCTGTTGGGGATGCTAAGTCTGATGGCTAGTCAAAGACTATTTAACAAAGTAGGGAAGGTTTTGGGGGGTCTGTAAACTGCAGGCCAAAAGTTTTACTGAAGAACCCACAAGAATTGCACAATTAAGCTGCTTTCCCTCTTTTGGCTCCCAAGTCTTCATACTCTGTGTGCTGCAGGGTTGTCCTGGTGAAGGACAAGGCGGATACAGCTCAAGAAAACACTTGTTGGAAAATGGTCCCTTTGTATTCTCAAATAAGCAAGGTTGCTACAGAAGAAGCCCAATTTTGTCTTCTCAAAATACATACACAAGTAAACGTGGAGAAAGTATAGGAGTGATGATGAATCAAAAGATTATAAGTTATGTACTGATTTTTGGATTTCTTCTCTCCCTTGGGCTTTTCCTTCCCTTTCCGAATAACAGACATCAAAAAAGGAATTGCCCTGACAAAGGCAGGTCCTCTCTTTCCCTCTCTCTTGCTTCCACCTCTGTAACTTTAATTTTTTCAAATGCCTATTTTTAATGATGGTTCTTAAATGCTTTAACCTCCCTTGTAGCCCACTACCCACCAGAGGTCGTAGAAAGGAAAGGATATGGGGGAAGTAGACCTGTTTAGAAAGGTTCTTTGGAGCAATCCCCATCTGTGTTGTCTGGTCAGCAGCAGTGGTGGCATGACCTAGCAGGGACAGCCAGGCTTCAGACTGGGCACAAGTCAGCAGGAGGAAGGATCTGGAGGGACACCACGAGAAGTTCTTGGCTGTGCCTCTCTCAGCAAAGCAAAGATGTGAGATCCACAGTCTTTGCACAGCTAGCTCTGTAAATAAGCCTAGCTCAGCCTCTGTCACTGTCCATCGAGTCCTTCTTATACTCTCTCCAAATATCACATGTCCTGCATAGGTCTTGCCTCAGCACATGCAGCTGCCTCAGCTGATATCACTCTGCCAGTCAGTCTGCAAAAGAGGCAAGAAACTGTAGCACACTACCAGATGTTTGTTGTGTTTTTCTATGGGGTCCCAACAAATGTAGCACACCTACCTAATGTAAGGTGGACCTTACCTTGTATGCCATTACATGTATGTATGCTTTACATGTATGCCATTAGCAAAGAATCCTTCATCACGTGTCCTTTCATGTGCTTGCTTTAGCAGAACATCCTCTCTCCTATGTCTGTATCAGCAAAACACTCCTTCAGGAGTTTCCCTTACTCTCTCACCTGGGTCCACTTCCTTCATGTTTTTGCCCCAGCACCATCTAACTGACTTTTCAAGAACCCTTAAGTTTCTTCTTTACCCCTCTTTCTCTTTCTCGTTCTTTTCTCTTTCTCTCCTTTCTCATTCTCTCAGTCTCTCTCTTCCTTTCTCCTTCCTTTCTCTCCTATATTCCTCCCTTTCCTCTCTTTCTCTCATTCTGTTCTTTTATCCTCTCCTCTTTTTATCTCTCCCTCTGCTCTCTCTCTCTCCCTCTCTCTCTCTCTTTGTCTCTCTCTCTCCGCCTGTCTCTGTCTATTGGTATAAGGAGATAGAGACAAATATTTATAATACAAAGATTTTAAGAGAAATGAGAGGTAGCTAATGCATATTTGAGATACATTGAAGACAAGAACCCAAATCCTATAGGTCCTGCTGTGATATGGAACCTGATCTCTCCTTCCGCATCTGATGACTTTGTAGGATACAGACTTCTAATAAAACTGCTTTACAGTGGTAGGTATTCTGATGTGCATCATTCAAAACAGACTGTGATATACATATAAAATAGTTTGAGTTTCAACTGTAGGGGATCACCATTTGCCTAATGGAGACTTCCTAACCTGTGCTCAGCTGAAATCCCACAACCTTTCAGGGGAAGCTGTGAACATCAGAGAAAGATTTTCTCGGTGAAAGGAGTGACCTATTGGAAAGTCTGCAATGGGCTTCCTGCACACCTGCAGCAGATGCTGTCAGCATGTCACCCATGTCCCACTGTTCTTACACTTTGGGCCTGCCAGAATGCCATCTCTGCCAAATGCCAGCAGATGCACTTCCAAGTCTATTAGTTTTCTTTCGTCATTAGAGCCCACTTTGCAGCCCATGTGGCCAGGCAGAAGAGCCAGAAATCGGATTCCTTCTGACTATCCCTCAACAAATAGCTAATCAGAGTTGGTAAATAAATATCCCAAGCTTCCTCGCCCCTCAGATGGGTTAACTCCGAGGCATATGTTCAGTACTGGATCCCAGCATTTTCCCTGTAGATTTAAGCTGAAGTTGCCAAGAGTAGTAATTGCCTTTGCTATTCTTTTTACCTGCTGGCCTTCCTGGGAGTTGCTTATTTACTCTTTCTGGTGCTTCCTTCATCTCTCTCTTGTACTACATGCACTTAAACCCTGGCTTAAAGGAAAACCTAAGTGAGAACATGACGAAAACCCAAGAATGTTGGATGCTAGAGCCAGTGTCCATAGGCAGCCCTAGGTTAAACCTCTACAAAAGCTTCTCCAAGTTTGAGCCATGAGAATTTGGTCTTTGGAAATTTGAAATTGTCTTCAACATTCTAAGTAAGAAGGTGATTGGAACAGAGAATGGGGGATTTGAAAGGCTTCAGGTTGTATAAACTGCATCTGTGCTTTCCTTTTAAAATTAATAAATGCCTATGGAAGCAACAGAGTGTGTTATTAGACTTGTGTTCTTATGACAAGTCATAGAAAGGGCAGCTAATACTTTTCTATCCCAAAGTTTCTTGTAGCCAAAACTGTTTATGAAAAGAACTCAGGAACTGTCATTGACATAACTTGTTTTGTAATTTCAAGAGACTCCTCATTGAATACCAAGAGCCATGGTTTAAGAGCCAGGGCAAAGGACTATGGCTCCCCTTGTTCCTAATAGCTATAACAGCTTTCAAGAGCCTATGTAGCAGGCTGGAGAGATAGATCAATAGAATAGAGCCCTTGCTGCTTTTACTGAGACGTTAAGTTTGTGTCCCAGCACCCATGTCAGGCAGCTCACTACTACCTCTAATACTAGCTCTATGGCACTTAATGCCCTCTTTTGGATTTTACATACATGTAAAATACACTATCCACAAATATACACATAAATAAAAATAATTTAATATTTTAAAAGAGTGTATGCAGGTCTTAACAAGAAGAATATTCGTATGTGAGTAGTAACATTGAGTGCTGCACACTCTCTGGTTCCTTCAGATGTCTGGGCTGCATACACTACCTTTTAAACAACCTTGCATTGGGGGCACCATGACTAGTAACTGAGATGAAATTTTCTACCACTTTGAACAAGATTAGGTTAAGTATAGAATAAAGTATAATTCACTTCTTATTGTCAGGCTTAGTTTTGCTCATATA
>NC_045030.1:5432313-5442898 GCF_008632895.1 Mastomys coucha | reverse complement strand
CTTATACTATATCCTGACTTGCTAGGCTTTCTAAAATGCCCACTGATTTTTATCTGCTTTCAAATACATTTACTTTATACCAACTGTGATGGCTATTCATGGTTGTCAAGTGACTATACCTGGAATTAATTAAAACCCCCAAATGGAGAAGAACTGTGCAGGATTTTTACTTCATTTAAAGTGGGCAGATCCACTTCTAATCTGGAACTTTGGAGTGGAAAGACAAACCTTTAATCCAGATCTTTTGTTGTCTGAGGCCCACCTCTAACTTAGGCCACACCTTCTGCTGGAAGCCTATATAAGGACAAATAAGAAGGAAGGGTTTGTTCTTTGCCTGCTTGTTCTCACCTTTCAAGCAAGTCCATTTCCTCACTGACATTAGAACATACTTCTTTTAAATTCTAAGATATACTGAAAACGAGCTGAGAATTCCAGCCTTGTGGACTGAAGAAGTACTGGATTTGTGGACATTCAGTTCATAGGCAGCAATTGAAAGATTACCTGGACTACAGATTATAAATGTGTGTGTGTATATGTATACACACACATATATATTTTTTCTCTCTCAGGCATCCTTTCATGGCTATGAAAATCTAACACAGAGCATATATATATATATACACATACACACATTTATATACATATATGTATATATGTATGTGTATATATATATATATATGTATGTGTATGTGTGTACACACACATACACATATATACAGAGAGAGAGAAAGAGAGAGAGAAGAGGGGGAGGGAGGGGGAGAAAGATCATTCTATATGTTCTGTTACTCTAGAGAACCCTGATTAATCAAACACATGTTGTTCATCTCTGCGTGGGATCCTGCCACATCTTCTAAACTAGGTCTCATCAGCACTCATTCTCAAAACCTCATACTTCATAGGTGATCCTCCTTACTTAAACAAGGCTGGAGATCTTGGTGCTGGAGAGATGGCTCAGTGGTTAAGAGCATTTGCTGCTCTTCCACAGGACCTGAGTTTTTTCCCTAGCACCCACATGGTGGCTCACAATCATTTGTAACTCCAACAACATTGGACCTCATGATCTCGTCTGGCCACTCTGATCACCTGTGCACATGTAGCATATGCTCACACAAACAGGTATACAAAAATAAAATTAAGAACATTTTTAAAAACAGAATGATTTTAAACCCAAATCTGAGCACTTTAGAGTTTGAAGATGAAATGGCCCTCCACGGGCTCATGTGTGGATTGCTTGCTCTCCAGTTGGTGGTGCTATATTGGAAGGTGATGAAAACATTATGAGGTGGGCTTAGCTGGAGGAAGTTTGTCAAAAGTCATATACCTATGGAGACTGTAAGTCATTGCTGGTTCCTCCCCCTGTGTACTATCTTTGTGTGCGGTCTGTGCAATGTGAAGTGAATTGCCTTTCCCATGGGCTCATGCTGCCATCAAGTTCTGCTTCATCATGGACTGGGAACTGAGAGAGCTAAGGACAGCAGACCGAAAGAACTGAAGTCAAAAAAAAAAATCCTACTTTAGGTTTCTTTTTTTTTTTTTTTTCTCTCAGGCATCCTGTTATGGCTATGAAAGTCTAACACAGAGCATGTGCCACTTTTCTATGTCTTCTCACTGCTCTAAAGAAAAGAACTGAATCTAGTAAGATAGCTCCAGAAGTGGCCTCCAGTGGCCTCTCTCCTGGTTCAAAGATACACCAAATGAATTTTGTCTTGATGTTTGTTTGCTTGTTTTCCTGCTGCTATAGCAAGGTATCATAGACTGGGTAATTTATAAAGATTAAGTAATTTCTTACAGTTTTAGAGTCTGAAAAGTCCAATATAAAGGAGCTGGCAAAGTAGTAAATGCCTTATTACTGTGATATAACATAGTAGAGAGTGTTCAGTGAGGGAAATGTGCATGATAGTAAGTTCTCACAATAAAGAAATTCCCTCCACAACTAGCCTACTCCCGTTAAGGATATTAGTCCATTGATGAAAACAGTGCTCTTACAATCTAATTGTGTGGATTGTGCTATCTAGGTGTGGAATAAGTGCATGCATGTGCAGGTGCCAGCAGAGACCAGAGGTATCAGAGTCTCCTGGAGGTGGAATTTCAGGTGGTTGGGAACTGCCTGACATGGATGCTAGAAAATGAACTCACATTCTTTGCAGTAACAGTATGTGTTCTTTTCCACCGAGCTGTCTCTCTCTTCCCATCCCATATTCACCTTTTAAAGGTACCACCTCCCTATGCTGTCATGGTGGAAACCACATATTACAATGAGGTTTGGAAGGGGCACTTCAACAATGAAGTCTTTTATGCCCGGAATGTGACATAGACATTACAGCCTTGATGTTTTTTTGTTTTTTCAAGTATTCTCCCCACCTTGTCTGCTTCCTTCATCTGCTTATTTTCACTCTTCTATAAATTATCAGCTCAAAGCTTCTTCTTCAGGAAACCTATTATTGGCACATCATCACTCCTCAGATTGTATGAGAACTCCAAGTCATTGTGATAGAGTAAAAATAAAAATGGATCCTTAAAAGATACCTTAATGCCTTGGGTCTATAGGTATTACTTTATATGGATAAGATTAAATTAATGATAATAAGATGAGAAGATTGTCCTGGCTTATCCAGATGGTCTCTATTTGTAATTAAATGTATGTTTTCAAAGAAAGAAAGGAAAGGAGAAAGGAAAGAAGGAAGGGAGGAAGGAAGGAAGGAAGGAAGGAAGGAAAGAAGGAAGGGAAGAAGGAAGAAGAAAGAAAAAAGATCCAGAGAGAATTGGGAGACTTCTTCACAGAGAAAAAGGCCAGGTGAAGAGAGAGAGGACTCTTGAAGGTTCTGGTCTTAAAGTGTAAAGAGATGCGACCACAAAGCAAGAAAGGTCCATAGTTATGCCAGACACCATAAGAGTCAAGGGAAAGCGTAAAGCCCAGTGATGGTGATTTGGGACTTGTAGAAGGTTAAAAAAAGAATAAGTTCCTTCTTCTTAAACCACCACGTCTGTAGTAATTTGTTACAGCAATCTCAGGAAAACATTCACATAACAGGCACCACAGTTATCACACGGTACACTGGTGTTATCATTATGTTAGTATCTGACAGGATTTTAAATTCAGCTATGTAGAATATAGAATTAAAAATATTGATGAATTTCAATATATATATATGCCTTAGTCTTTCTAAAATTTAGGTCTTTGTATACCTTTGACTTTGTTAACAAGATGCCGTAGATTTTTATCATGATACAACCTTTGTAAATACTCTGTTTTATTTTTATTTATCTCCACCATGAAATTAATAACTAGACTCATTACCAGATCTGATTATTGTATTAATTAAAAACATTCATTACTTTATCATAATTTTAAAAAATATTTCACTAATTAATACAATATAAGTTTTTATGAGTTTAACTATTTTTACATGTAATGGATTTGAAAACCCAGTTCTGATAAATGATTCAGAGAACTCACTAGATGTCAAAAAGTTCAATGCATTGCACTGGACACAGCTTCCAGAAAGACAGAGGTCCTTGTGTGGCCCACCATGTCTTGAATGTGTAGAAGTATACTCTCAGCTTAGTAGCAGCTCAATAAAGATTAGTTTCCTAGCCATGTGAATCAATGAACAAACCATGAAAGACCTGTCAAGACAGAACAGAGAAAGGAAATTTAGTATATAGAAGTAGCCTTTGTACTCAGAAGTCAACACAGAGAGAGCAATCAAGCAGGAATGTCCAATGTGACCCATGGGAAACATATCACATGCCTCCCAAGGTAGATATGAACAAGGCTCAACACAAAATCATAAACTTACATAAAACATTGTGAGACTTTTGGCAATTATTTTTACTCGGTATTATAGTTGTCAAAACATAAACTTTGTAGATGATGATATCCTGCCATGATGTCAACAGTTGGCTATCTCTGATAGAGCTGCTACTGAGGGCTTTTGTTGACTCTTAGTCAGAGGTCTAGCACAGTCTTCATGTTTTGAAGAACTTTGTCCTCTTTAATCCAGTCAAAAAGAAAAAGTCACTCAATGGTCTAATGATCAATTGCCATATACCTTGTGCAACCTCAGCAATATCAACCACAACAATTATGTTATTATATGCACAGGTTCTGCTGGTTAAGATTTCAGATACAGTCAGTTGAGATGGCTGTGTAATGTCCCTGTTTCACAATGTGTCTTGTGTATGGAGTAGCTATAAGAATCCATGGCTAAGAACAGAGAACATCTGGATTCTTCTTTGCTAATATACCTAGTGCCTAGGCATGGTTGATTTAAAGGTTTGGCTCACCCAGTAAAATTGACCATAACATCTATATGCAAACAAGGCTTCCCCTGATTGCTTGGGTTTCTCTTAGCATAACAGAATCATAGCTTCTGGAAGGAGCATCCTTAAAGGGAATACTTAGAGAATAAACATGTCAAGAGACATAGAGGAATATTCTTGATAGTATATGGCCTATTCTTGGATTTCACAGACATAACATGCTTCTACCATACTCTTGGTCAAAAATATTCCCAAGACTGCCTGATTCATGAGGAAGAGGATCACTTTCCCATCTCTAAATAATAATTTAAAGGGTTTTTTTTTCCCTTAAGAATTTAAAGGTGTTTTATCTTAAAGCCAGCACAATCTGCTTGAGGTAAGAGGTGTCAAAGGCAAATTACACATGTATTTGAAATCCTCCTGGAACTTCCCTTGAGTGAGCTGGACCTTCATCGAATGCAGATGAAGCTCTGGATGTTTGATATCGACTCAGTTCAGGAATGATTCATGTGATTGTTGCTGCCACATCCAGAGGATGAAATGGAAGGGAAGACAGCTGAAATATTAATCTATGGAGGCCTGTCTTTTCATGGGCTCTTATAAATTATACAAAGCAAGTCACTGGTTTTAAGTGGATTAGCTGCCCATCATGCAGGCAAGGTCATGGCCCTGTGCTCTAGTTAAGGAAGATTGTTTCCCTCTAGTTTAAATGATAATATATCTAGAGAAACTTTGAACTTAAACACAAGTAGCCAAGCTGGAATCTTTTATCGGGAAACCAAATACATTTCCTTAGAATGAGGCACAGCAGTAATTTTGCAAATTCTGGAGACCTAAAGTCAGAATTGAAAAAACAAGACAAAATTTCAGTCTATTATTATGCATAAAATTTAAATCTCACTAGTTTCTAAAATTCTCTAGACTAGAGGGAAAATCACTGGTATTAATAACTTCATAGTGGTCTAACCAGGTCATTTAAGATTATCCAATAATGCCTTTAATACATCTTTCATAATAGTGTGACCACATTTTTACATTTAAAGAGTTCCTTTAAATTTGAGGGGAGAGGAAATTTACCATCTATTATGCCATTTTATCTTCATAATTACACCTTAAGATGGGAGAGGAAGTCAAATTATTTCACAAATAAAGAAAATAAGGCACTAAGAGATTTAATGAATTATCTTCAGCTAGCCAAAAAATTATCAGACCAGATTTCAACACCCCCAATCTGGTCTCCAGGTAAGCATCTTGCAACATCTGTGTGATTCCCAAGTGAATGAGATCCATATTAAAGATGCTTCCAGTTTCTTTCTAGATATAGTCTCCCAAAGGTCACAGACCAAAGGATGAGAAAATAGAGTCTTCACGTTTCCATCTGAGTAAGCCTGCTTCTCAAAGTCTACTAAAGCTTACTGAAATCTTCTGGGCTTGTGACTCTCCAGAGATGATTTTAACTCTAATAATAGGTGGTTGTCAAACATATGAGTTTGAGACCGTCCATAGATGCCTTCTTGCACACTGCCTTTTGCTATTGTCAATTAATGCCCAGACTTATATTTCATGATTTAGTGACTTGCACCACGTTACTTTTCTGTTGCTTTGATAAAACATTATACATATACATATACATATACATGTACATGTAAATGTACATACACACACACACACACACACACACACTTATTGAAGAAAGAATTAATTCTAGCTTACAATTCTAGAGGGGTAATGGTCCTTGATGGCAACAAAGAGACAGGGAAACAAGTGACAAGTATGATGACCAGAACAGGAAGCTGTTAGCTCACATTTTCAACTTTAAGCAGGAAGAAGAGAAAGGCAACTGGAGGTAGATTAGAGATTTAAACTTTCAAAGCCCACCCCAAATAATGTACTTCCTTTATTAAGGCCACTTGTCCCAAAGTTCTCTCAGTGTCACCAACTGGAGACCATGTGTTCAAATGCCTAAGACTATGGGGGCATTTTTCATTTAACACACCATATTCTCCACATCTAATTCCTCATCAGATCTTCTCTGATATTTGTAAACAAGCCCCTCAGCCATGGATATACTGGGAAATGATTAACAAGCAATTATAACAACAACAGCAAAACAAAACCAAAAGCCAACCATACAACCACAGCAAACCCACAAAACAATTTGTCATTCCTCCGATTTGGAACATTTGCCAGTCTTTGCTATGTAAACAGAGCAACTAGGAACATGTTTGAATCTCGAGCTGGAGAAGAAATGTGCTCAGTTCACCCTTGCAAGTAAGCTCAGTCAGCTCTGGCCTACTGCAGATGCACTCTGCCTCTCCCCTTGTGCCTTGTGATTGATCCATACACAGTAAATCAGCTTCTGGTAGGGTTTGGGCAGCATCTTTCCAATTGCTCCTTCTCCCTCTCATCTTAAAATCCTGTTCATATCATATCATATCATATCATATCATATCATATCATATCATATCATACCATATCATATCATCTGCCACTGCCCACCTACTTATTGCCTAGCAACCAAAGCAACTTTCCAAACTAGACATTTGATGATATCTTCTTGTTTCTTGATGCCCAAATTGGATTCATTGGCACAGTACAAATCTCAAGATGCCACTCAAGTTCCTTTGAGGTCTAGAGCAGTGGTTCTCAATGCTGGTTGTACCTTATAATCATCTAAGGAGTCTATCTTTCTTTAAACACTTTCATTTGCTTGTTGTGACATTTTGGCATTAATCCTGATTTCATAAAATATTGCACCCAAATATAATTTATCTTGATTACTGAGAATTTTTTTGAGTTTGTTTTCTTAAAAATTTGTATGTGTTTGAGTGGTTTTGGCTGAATGTGTGCACACTACCCATGGAGGTCAGAAGGGAGCATCAGATGCCCCAGAATTGGAGTTACAAATAGTTGTGAACTGCCCTGTGAGTGTGGGTAACTGTACACAGGATCTCTGTAAAAGCAGCAAATGTTCTTAACCACTGAGCAACCACTCTAGTTCAATTACAGAGTTTTGGGACATCCTCTTAAATTTTTTACCCAAAGCAAGCACCTCACTGCATTTTCTCCACACTACCTGAAAATTTTATTTTTAAAATCCTTATGTCAACACAGCATCCCACATTCATTTCACATATATATGTGTGTGTATACATATATATATACACATACACATATACATATACATACTTATTGAAGAAAGAATTAATTCGAGCATTCTATTCTAGAGGAGTAATGGTCCTTGACTTTACTAGAGGGGTAAAGTTTTCTTGACTTTCTGGATTCATCTCTTACCATGCACTCCCAAATGTTATAGTCTGGCAACACTAACCAGGAGACCCTGGGATAAACACTTCCACCCCCAGAAACTCTTATTGTTTGCTGTTCACTCTGATGACTATTCTTTTGCTCACTTTTGAAAAAAAAATCCGCATTCTAGACTTCATCTAAGATGCTTTTCTAGATGTCCCCATCCCACGTCATCCATCACTCATTGGATTAGTCATCTACTGCTGGGTAACACATTCTCACAAACCTAACAACTTCAAGTAACATAACATTGATTATCTCACTGGGTCCTGGGTCAGGAGCCTAGGTACAGCTTTAGTTACACCCTTTACTTCATATTCTTTCCTGGGGCTGCAACAACATTGTTAACTAGGCCTCAGGTGTCATCTGCATCCACATGTCCACCTTGTCTCTTCTCTCCTTTTGTCATAAGGTAAAAACTTAAGGCTAGAATGGATTGGTAGCCATATGCCTCTGTTCCTTCAGTTCTGTCTGCCTTTCTGCCATGTGTTACTGAGAATTGGAATCCTACAAAAACAATTTCCCAGACTTCTTTGCCAGCAGACTTCCAGGCAGTGTTTGCTAATTGGAAAATATGGTGGGTATTAGGAAGGTGAAAAGAAGATAGAAGACATTTTTTCTTTTTTCTGTTTCTGGGGCATCTTAATCAGCACTGGGCAGCTCCAGGCTCCATCGATTTGTGCAATTCAGAAGGCCTCTGGAATTTTTGGTGATGGCTCAGTTCCAACCCTGTCAAATGTTCCAAGCATGTCAGTGGTGAGTCGATTCTGGGTTCTTGTGACCTGCCTCCTGCTCTGTAGCTCAAGCTTAGGGTTGTGTGTGACTTCCTGCAATTAGTCACTAATCTCTGGGTTACCTCATGTCATAGGTTAGGTTCTCGGGAAGCTGACACTGAGCTGTAGTTTGGCAGGCTGGATATTTATTAAGGCTTAGCATTTGTGAGGAAAGGTGGGGTGCAGGGCTGGGAAAGCCACCCCCACAGGGAGCTGGAGAGTAGATCGGCCCATCAGTTATCTGGTAGTGGGCCAAAAGACTGTCCCAGGAGAGCATGGCTTTGGGCAAGATGCTGTTCAAAAGCTGAGGCAGGCCCTGAAGACTGCTGACAGCTCGAGGCTGTTTGCCTGCAGAACTCCCAGCAGGTGGGACAACAAGACTTTCTTCAGCATAGCCTATCTTCCAGCCCCTTGAACACATTTATAACCAATTCCACAAACGTGGTTTTTTTGTTTGTTTGTTTTGTTTTGTTTTATTTTTTTTAATAGCTGGAGCACTTTATACTGCCTTGGCTGAACGTGAACGAGTACAGAAGACCCAGTGCCACCTATGAAATGGGAAGGTCATTTCTCATTTCTCATACAAAGCTTGCAGAGAGAAGGTGCAAAGGAAAGCTCCGGCAGCGAGAGAAGGAGGCATCTCAGAAATAGAGAAAGGGGCCAAAAGGTGCGCTTGTGCCCTTCACACACCCACAAGCATCACAGCTGAGACAGGCAGCAACCTAGGGATCTAGAAACACTAAGAAACTTGGGAGAACTCTAAGCCTGGAGATGTGTTGTTTCTAGCTTCCTGATATACCATGACCCTGCAAAGGTACTTATTTTAACCTGAAAGAAGGAAGGAAAAGAGGAGGACAAAGAACAAAACCAACCAGACTAATTAGGAGTGTTCCCAGGTACTCCTCTCGATGCCCGCAAGTGCTGGGAAACTTGGAGTTACTTAGCTAACTTACCACAAGAAGTAATATAGCACTCTGTTGTTTATCAGGAAGAGGTCAGAGAATGGATATTCAGTAAGCAGTTATCAGCATTGGCTTCAGATGGGGATAATAAATTGTAAAACTGAGTATTTTCTTGCCTGCCAAAACACAGAATTCCCATTGTTACTGCTCTCCCCTTGATTTTTTGAAGAGGGTATTCATGGGTGAAATTCTAAATCCAAACCCACTGCTCTTAATCATTTTTCTCTATGCGTTTTGACTGCAGAATAAAAGATACTTAGATGAAAATTAGCACCAAAATTGGCTAATCTAGATCGAATTGTTGAAGAGAAAAGACAAAGAGACGATCCACTATCCAGGTGGCCTTCCTTCTTGCAGTTCCATAAAGAGGCCTTTAGCATTGGGGGTAGTAGCCATCTTAAAGTGGGCCGTGGTGCATCATGGGACTCTTTAGCCTTCCCTTTCATCTCTTGTCTCTACTCACTTGACTGGATCCTAGTCATCCTGATCGGCTTACTTGGCATCATCTTCCATGCCCATCTCAAAGCTGCTGCCAGCAGCATCTCTACTCAGTCTCGAAAGCTCCTCCCATCTCTTCAGGCTCCATTCAAACACACAAGTTTCTGACATTCCTTTCTTTTTTTTTTTTTATTTTAGATATTTTCTTTATTTACATGTAAATTTCTCCATTCCCAGTTTTCCCTCCAAAAAACAAAGAAACAAACAAAAACAACAAAAACAAACCCCTGTTGCCTCCCACTTCCCCATGCCTGCCACCCCGCCCTCTCCCACTTTGCGGCCCTCGCATTCCCCTACACTGGGGCACAGAACCCCCACAGGGCCGAGGTCCTCTCCTCCCATTCCTTTCAATTGGATCTCACCCTTCTCCCGTGAGCACCCAGAGAACCTCAGTGACTGACCTAACTTGTCCTGACATTAGGACAAGCAGTACAAGTAGTTCATAATATGTATGTGTGCTTGATTTCATTAAGTCAAGACCTTTGCCCTATTTATCACTATAAGGCCAGGCCCAAGAACAATACCTGGTAAATGGAAACTACTCAGTATGGGTTTGTTGGGAGAACATAGGATAAATAAATATTATAATTAATGGTTATAGAGTGAGTGAATGAACATGTACTAAAAGAAATAGGAGTGGTGTAAAAGGGCCAGCAAGATGGTTCAGCAGGAAAAGGTGCTTGATACCAAGCATAATGACTCAAGTTTTCTCCCCGGGATCCAGATGGTGGAAGAAGAGAACCTATTTCAGCAAGTTTTCCTCTGGTCTTCATGTGTGCC
>NC_045030.1:5424747-5431832 GCF_008632895.1 Mastomys coucha | reverse complement strand
CCCCGCCCCCAGCACTGACAGCTTTCCAGGGTGGATAACACACACTCACCAGTCCTCACACCTTCTCTTTGTCAGATCCTCCCTGACAGGAGCCCTCTCTTGTCACTGCTCATTATCTTCTCTATATCTGAGTTGCCTTGCATCCTCTTCCCCACAGATAAAGAAGGGAATCCAACTTAGCAGGCTCAGCATGAACATGAGGGAAGAGCAAGCCCTGGCTGCCTGTATTCCAGACTGGACTGACGACTGCACTGCAGCGCAATGACTGGCTGAGACAGGTCTCTTTGAGGTAGACAAGGACAGGGGCACAATCCAAGAGGAGCCTGGCATGGTGACTTGTCATTAACAGGAGGAAGGCCACTGTCTTCCCACAAGAGAAGCAGACAATCAGGCCACAAATGCAAAACAAAAAAAGCCATATTGGTCAAACAAGAGTCATATTTGGCTGGGCTTTAAAGTTAGAAAAAATGCAACAAACTAAGCAAGCCACTAACCAAATAGGCAGACAGATAACAAAGCCATGTCACCTTAACTGGGAAAAGCAGCTGGCTTGAGTTAGAGGTGAGCTTATCTTTTTAAAGACTACATTACATATGCTTTCAGCAGGTTTTGCTAAAATATAAGGGCAGGCTAAAATTCTCCAATTCCAATAATAATTGGATTTCTCTCTCTCTCTTGCTCTCTCATTCTCTCACTCTCTGTCTCTCCCTCCCACCCCTCCCCCTCTCATCCCTCTATCTTTATCTTCCCCTCTCCTTTACTCTCTCTCCTTTCTGCTCCCAATCCCTTGCTTCTAACCTCTCATAATTCATGCTTTCATAGTCTCTTCCTCTCACTATGTGCTCCACTTATATCATCTTTGGCCACTGGGCAGGGCCCCCAGTGCCAAGTGTCCTCTCCCAGATGTTATCCTTTGATCTGGAAGGAAGTAGCAATCACAGTTCCCAAAAAGAAAGGCCCTCTTCAAAGCTAGGTACTATATTTCCTGTAATATCATACCTAGGGCTAAAATCGGATTGAGTATTTGGGGACAGAAGACATTTCATCTCAAAGCACTTAACAGACATTAACTAACCTACCCTCCCTGGTGATAGAAATAGTCTGCTATCCTGGAGGTGTAGCAGAGTTCCTAGCTCCTTAGTTAAGATGGAAAAGAGAGCAGAGCAAAGCAAAACCTATCTACCATATTCAATTGGTATTCTTTGTGCAAGTCTTATGTCCTAGAAAGGCATCTCCATATCAGATTCCAAATCCAAGTCACACTTTCTACTTCAGGCTTACTTTAACAGAGATAATTCTTTCTACCCATTTCTCCTTCCAGCTGACAGAAAGTGACATAAGCTTCTATACAGAATGAAAAAAGACGTAAACCAGAATCTCAACTAAACACTAGATGAAGATGCTGATGCAGAAATGACACAAGGGTGGAAAGCAGGTTAATTGGTGCACTCCACCAATAGGATGGTGTGTCTGTAGAAGACTGACTTCTGAGTGCCTGGGAGAAAGCAGAGTTGTTGAGGTTGAGATTTAGGAGATTATGTGTGTATGTGTGCCTTTGGTAGGAAGAGAAGACAGGTACCAATACTGTGTGAAAGCGTGCCCTAAGCCATCACTGGAAAGTCATCCAGTCACATGCTAATTCCAGAAGACATTGTAACACAGTCTTGGGAGTAAAACGGGTTCCATTTATTTTTAGAGTCATTTATTGTATGCGTATGAGTGTTTTGGCTGCATGTGTGTGTATATGCACCATATGCATGACTGGTGCCCATGGGAGATCCAATTGCCCAGAACTGAAGTTACAGCTGGTTATGAGCTACCATGGGGGTGCAAGGAACTGAGCTTTGGCACTTTTTCATTAATTCATATATTCCCTTAACATCCCAGTCATGGTCCCCCCTCCCTTTTCTCCTCCAAGTCCCACCCTATCATCCCCTTTCCCTGACTCTTCCCTCCCCTCCTCCTCCTCAAAGAAAGGTAGCCCCACACTCACCCCAACCCATAACAACCGCTCTGACACATCAAGTTGAAGCAGAACTAAGTAATCCTCTCCCAATGAGGCCAGACAAGTCAGCCCAGCTAGGGGAAAGGAATTTAAAGGCAGGTAACAGAATCAAAGTCATTTGGAGTCATTGGAGACAGCCCCACTCCAGTTATTAGGGGACCCACATGAAGACCAAGCTACATATCTACTACATGTTTGTAGGGGGCCTAGGTCCATACCATGCATATTCTTTGGTTGGTGGTTCAGTCTCTGTGAGCCCCCCTGGGCCCAAGTTAGTTGACTCTGTAGGTCTTCTTGTGGTGTCCTTGACCCTTCTGGCTTGCTCAATTCTACCCCCTACTCTTCCATAAGACTCCCTGAGCTCCACCTGATGTTTGGCTGTTGGTCTCTGTATCTGTTTCCATCCATTGTTGGATGAAGCCTCTCAGATGACAGTTGTGCTAGGTTCCTGTCTGCAGTAATAGCAGAGAATCAATAATAGTGTCAGGGATTAGTTCTCTCCCAGGGGATGGGTCTCAAGATGGGCCAGTCAATGGTTGGCCATTCCCTCAGTCTCTGCTCCATCTTTATCCCTACACATCTTGTAGGCAGGGCAAATTTTGGATTGAAAGTTTTGTCTGTGGATTTTTGTCCCTTGTCATTCCACTGGAAGTCCTGCCTGGCTATAGGAGGTGGCAACTTCAGTCTCCATATCCCCTGCTGGTAGGAGTCTCACCTAGGTTCACCCTCATATCCTCCCAAGAGCCTTCCCCATCCGAGATCTCCACCTTGTTCCAGAGATGACCCCCACTGATTTCTTCTCTCTCAGCCCTCTCATCCCACCCCTACTCTCCCCATACCTGATCCCCATATCTGTTCCACTCCCCATCCCCTCTCCCACCCTTCTAAGTGAAGCACCCTCCAATGGGCTCTCCTTGTTACTTAGCTTCTTTGGGTCTGTAGATTGTGGCATGGTTATCCTAGATTTTATGGCTAATGTCTACTTATAAGTGAGTACATACCATAGTGTGTCTTTCTGGGTCTGCATAGAGGGTTAATATCCAAAATATATGAAGAACTTGAGAAAATAGACACCAACAAACAAACAAAAACAATTAAAAATAGGGTTCAGAGTCAAACAAATTCTCAACAGAGGAATCTCTAATGGCTGAGAAGAAGTTAAAGAAATGTTCAACATCCTTACTCATCAGGGAAATGCAAGTCAAAAGGTCTCTGAGATTCTATCTTACATCCATCAGAATGGCTAAGATCAAAAACTCAAGTGACAGCACATACTGGCAAGGATATAGAGCAAGGGGAACACTCTTCCATTGCTGGTGGGAGTGCAAACTTG
This sequence comes from Mastomys coucha, assembly GCF_008632895.1. Lineage (NCBI taxonomy): Eukaryota > Metazoa > Chordata > Mammalia > Rodentia > Muridae > Mastomys > Mastomys coucha. Next base: position 5,428,494 of record NC_045030.1, on the reverse strand, counting down.
TACAACCAATTTGGAAATCAACTTGGCTGTTTTTCAGAAAATTGAGAATATCTCTACCTCAAAACCAAGCTATACCACTCCTGGGCATATACCTAAAAGATGTGCCACTATACCACAGAGACACTTGCTCAGCTATGTTCATAGTAGCTTTATTCATAATACCCTCAAACTGGAAACAGCCTAGATGCCCCTTAACTGAATAATGGATAAAGAAAATGCAATACATCTACACAATGGAATACTTCTCAGATATAAAAAACAAGGACATCATGGATTTTTCAGGCAAATGGGTGGAACTAGAAAATACCATCCTGAGAGAGGTAACCCACTCTCAATTCATTTGAATAGGTTTCTTTTTACTTGAGTCATTGACTCACATGTTTATGGAATATGAGAAACCCTATGATCTGTGGTCTGTGAGCTAGAAGCCCAGGAGAGCCAATGGTATAGTCATATTCAAACCCAAAGGCCTGAGATCCATGGCAAACAATGGTATAATTCCTACTCTGAGTCTGAAGACCCAAGATCTTAGAGCACATTTGTCTAAGACAGGAGAAAATGGATGTCCTGGCCAAAGTACACAGTTCATCTTTCTTCCATTTTTTGGGTTCAATTTGGACCCCTTATGGATTATATGACACTTGTTCACTGTAGGAGGAACAGTTCGGCAGCCTCTGTATAAATGCCAGAGGCTGCACAGCTGCAAAGGCATCTCCTACAGGAGGACCTAATTGAGGATTGCCTGAGAGACCAAGGATTGCTGATGCAGGCAATGCCAGCCAATCAGGAACTGCTGTTTAGAAGAGATTGTTTCTTGGGACTAATGGGGTGTGGGTGGAGGATATTAAAGGAGCTTGCAGCACATTCAGTCAAGCTTGTTGTGGTGTTTCTCACCTGTTCTCGAAGACTGTTTCATTGATTCCGAATCATCTCACCTCCAACTCCCAAGGACAGGTAGTGTAGCGCATCAAGTAGTTCAGGCCACAGGCAACAGTTCACATTGGTAATGGCAACCTTCTTCACACAGCCTACCAATTCAAATACTGTTCTATTGTATGCATACCCCTACAGAGGCACTGAAAATGTTTTACCAGTTATGTGGGCATCCATGAGCTCATTCAAACCAATATATAAAACTAACCATTACAGTATGAATCCAAGGGTGCTCAATTTCCCTTGTATAAGGAGACATAGAATTTGTCAGTCATTAGAACAAAAGTAAGCCATTATAAAAGATTAATGGCTTAATAGGCAAGAGTCAAGAAATGAAACCCACTACCTGGTCCTCAATAACTTTTCATTTCTGTTTCCACTCTTCATGTCCTTGGGTTCGGGGAGACAACCTCACATTCTTCCAATGTCTGCATTTTGCTCTTATATAGTTAAATTAGATTTCTTATATGCTGCAAAGTCCAGGTATTCCTCATACTTCCATTGTTTCCATAAAATTCAATGGCTTATATATTAGTCTTCAACTGCTTTCTAAAAAATTTACCATAAAATTTAGCAAATTAGTCTTTGGGTATTAAACCTAGGTATGACCTAACTGGCCCTCTGACTGAGCATCAATCATAAGTCTGCAATCAAGGGGTCACTTGAGTCATAGTTTCACCTGAAGACAAAATGTAGGGAAAGTATTCTTCTAAATTCACTTATATGGCTGTCCATAGGATCCAAAAGTCCACTTCTAAATTGATTCGCTCCCATTAACCTTTCTTTACTGTTCTCTCATGATCTGGTAGTTGGCTACCCCAGAATAGAAGTCATGATTTTCTTTTTAGTGAACTCAGTCTTGGAATCCATATCCTACCACTTCTACCATATTTTGTCGATTATAAGAGAGTCACTAGGGCTAGCATACCCTCAAGAGAGAAAGAATTTCACAGTGGCATGAATATCAGAAGGCAGGGCTTTTGGGAAGAGAGTGTCCTTAGAGACCACCTACCACAACTTTCTGAGTCAGATTAACACTCAAAGTTCTCTGAATGTATATTTATAGCAGGTATCCTATATTTTCTGTACCATTTCGGTCTCTTTGTTTCTGGATATTATCAGATTGAACAGAGAATCTGAAGCCCTCTCTCTTTCTAGCAATAACTAAGGACAGAACTTATGAAGAGCTTGTAAATCCTTTGGAAGCAGACACTATTCTTATACTTGACAGTGAATGGCATAGCATGTCAATAAAGACACCACTGGTGACGGACTAGATCTATAATGATACAGAACAGAGAATGCTGGTGTGACTCCCTGATACCTCCGCTCTAATCCTGACCGACTTAATTACTTTGACCTTGGGCAAACAGAAGCTTCATAGAGCCCCACTCTCTCCTTTACATTAAAACAGACCAAAACTTTAAGACTACTGCAACAATATGTTCTAAAGAATTACTTTTTATGTAAATTCTCCTTGGAGTGGCATATCAGACACTTCCGGTGGCCCTTCCCATGCCTTTGACCCATATTTAATGTCTGCAGCATCTCTGGTGGCCACTCTCTTCATGCTGAGCATGCCTGTCTTCTTCCTGTCTCTGGGCCTTCTCTAATAAGGTGGGAGTTTGCCTGTTCTGTGTACTTGCACGGCTTACAAAAGGGAGGGCATTTGTATCCCCAGAGACAATCCTTAACCATAGTCAGATGACAGACAGTGAATAAAGGTCTCCTGTTCTTCCAGTGGATTCCATAAAGCATTCTTCGTTCTTCCTTGATAACTAAGGCCCTGTTAGTTGCCCTTCACCCATTGAGGTTTAGTCCTTCCCTGTCTTTCTCTTTCCGTTAATCATTTCTCTACATTCTGTCATTGGGATCTACCTCTCCAGTTATTCACCCTTTTGCCATGACTTCATGGTACTGCATTTTGCTTTGAAGAGAACCCAAAACTAAGACAGGAAACTATCTCATTCTCTTCCATTAAAGCCAAATCATAAGGAAACTTAGATGAAAAAAGACAATGTGTGTGATCTGAATACAGATCAGAAAAGCCTGGTCCTTCTGGTCCTCTAAGCCAGTTTCAAAGTGAGAAGCTATCTACCTACAAAGAAGGACGGAAATGCAGCCACTCTTCTCTGCCTGACTCTCTACGAAGAGCCAGGTCCCGTGGCCCCCTTGCAAGTAACCCAGAGCAGGTATAGATAAAGTAGAAGTCGATCCAGAGTTCCTGGTCCTGAGTTCTCCTGGGCTACACTGGGCACGTGAGAATTTCTGGTGACATACAAAGTCTCCTGGAGAGTATCCATGAGGCCAGACATCCACCAAAGAGCTTGATAGAGAGATTTGCTACTATGGAACAAAAATAGATCCTACAAGCAAGTGAGCTGATCTGGCCAACTGAACTGACTAGTTTGAAGTCATGGCCATTGACTGAGCAGCGTGTCAATAGCAATTGGGGAACTGAGACAGTAAGGAGGATCATACAGCTCTAGGAGAGGACAGCACAGGTTCATTCCAGTCAACAACATGAACTTTAGCAGTTGGCAGTTACCAGGCATTGTAAATATCAGTTGCCATGGAGACATGAAGGACTCCCAAAAGGAAACAGCAGCACCCTTAAAGAACCCTTTCTTTAATCACTATGAGATGTAACATGCTCCTTCCCCATACTCAGGTCATATTATGAAAACAAAATGGGGGGAAAAGGGCAACATGAACTGACCATTGAAAGACAAAGAGAGAAGATTTCCAAAAGTTATTTAAATTATTAAAATGGATCACAGTTGTCAGATCAGAACCAAGTAATTCTCTCTCTCT
>NC_045030.1:5422075-5424737 GCF_008632895.1 Mastomys coucha | reverse complement strand
GATTTAGGAAATTACTTTGCATAAATGTATGGAACCTGGAGGCATCTTTGATGTTTTTCTAGGTGCAAATGGGGCAGGAAATAAGACTTCTTTATCAAAGAAAGGTCTCACTGTGGAGATTCCTCCAGGTTTCTGTGCTGGGATCGGCAATCCCTGCTCAGGGCAGGCTCATTTAAACTAGAAATCCACACACTGTGAGTGTACCTCCAGTGTCTGGTTTAACTTGGAAGGTAGATGTCAGGGGCCTTAATATACTCGGCAAAAATTGTGAAAGGATTGGGGTGGAGATGGTAGCATTTATTCATTTCATCTCCTTGGGCAGTCTGTTTCCCAGCCTTCCTGGGTTGTAGCAATACTACCTGTGTCTCCCTCATTTTCCCCAGCCTCCTCTGGGATGTCTCTTCTGCTGGTGACAGTTGCTGAGGGTTCCCCAGGGCAGGTCAAAGTATGATTTGTTTTTCAAGCTCTACCCACTTATTGATCTCCTGTCTAAGAAATGTCAGCAGCAGCCGGGAGCTCTCACGGCTAAGGCACTTAACTTGGAAATCTGGGGTATTTGCCCATATAAAACCCTTCCACCCCTACCTGTCTGGCTTTAGAACTATCCCCACTCCCACCTTGGGAAAAGTCTTCTAAGATGAGATGGCGAGACTCAAATACCAACGTGCTTTGAACACTGGGATGGGAACCAGATTTAAATTGGGCAAAAGACACAAGCTCAAAGGCAGTGCTCCTCACTCCCTGTCTTCCCTCCTCTCTCGTTGTCTTGATCCTGACAGCGGGTAGGAAAATTTTCCAGAAGAGGTTGGCCAGGGGCAGATGCTCATTGGGTTCATGAGTCAGGAGTGAGAAACTGGAGCTCTGGTCAAGGGTCTGGACAGAAGCAATGACCTGTTATTCCCATTGCCATTCCCTCACCTCACACCCCTACCTCAATGCAATTTAAATATAGGGTTGTAAAGAGGGAAGGGAGGAGAAAGAGACTGTGTGTTTAGTGGTTAAACCTTTTAAAGTTTAAGTGCATAAACAGGGCCTTCTCCGTATCTGTCTATAGCAATTCCCCTGACAGTTACAGCAAAATTACAGAAACTGGGTCGTTTATATAACCCTTTGTATTGTCAAAGCACATTAAACGTCTGCCTTTCTGCACCCTGCTGAGCTGTCTTCAGCTGTCAGATCCCCATACTGCAGCTCCACACACTGAGGGTAAAGGACTCTGGCAATGAGCATTCAGGGAATACTGGACCCTCAGGTGCAACACATTTTTGAAAAGGAGATGTTAATTTCCTCTGCATATGAGAGGCCCGCAGTTTTAAGATATACTGGATTCTCTGATCCTCAGACAGATGCTTAGGACACCTGGCTAGTGGGGCTTTTTCCTCCCCAGTGGGCAAACCACAATACCTGTCTTTCTTTTTGGATAAGGTTGAAAAGACTCATTCATTCATTTAAAGGAGAATTATTGGATGTCTCTGAAACTACTAGTATTTTGAAGAATATGAATCAGTTTCTGTTTTGTTTTATTAAGTCAGCACACACAAAGTGATGAGTTTCATTGTTAAATGTGGTATGATATATATGTATATATATATATATTATAATGTATATATATATACACATTATTATTATAATAATCTCCCCACTCACATCCCTCCTTCCTTTTACTGGTCCCCTTCATCCCCCAGTCCCCACAAAGTGGCCTTTATTCTGCTTTCACATACATACACCTCATTATCCTCTTGCTCCCTTAAACCTCCTCTTTTCCTTTCATTATCCTCTGTATGTGTGTTTGTGTGTGTGTGTGTGTGTGTGTGTGTGTGTGTGTGTGTGTGTAGAATGGGGAGAGGGAGAGAAAGTATCCTTATTAACTCCATATTCCAATTTTAAGCTAACAAGCTAGATACTACTATCCCTCCTGTTTTATAGCAAGGAAAGTGAGGCATAGAGCAGCCCAGTGGGTGCTGTGGTATGCTGCCAAGATGTTTCCATATGAATTGGAACACTGGGTCTCTCAGTTGCCGAGAGTATTGACAAGGGGACAAGTCACATTTGATGCCTCCCTCACACTGACCTCAGGAGCTTGATTTAAGGACCACTACATTATAGTAGTCCACTGACTCACTTAGATTCAGGGTGATTCCCGAGGGCCACCTTCAGTTGTGAGAGCCTAGGGAGTCAAATGAAGTCTGTTTATTGAAAGGAACTCTTCAGTAAACCTCTTGCATTTTTGTCTTTGTCTTCACTATCACTAGCCATGTGACAAATTGGGCTTTGCTTTTCTTCCTACCTCCAGTTAGATCCCAGAAAACACCCTTGGCAATGCAGATAGAGATGGAGGGGGGGCTGCAGATGCAAATCAAGATGGAGTGGGAGCTACAGTTACAGATGGAGAGGGAGCAGAAGATGGAGATAGAGATATAGAGAGAAATGGAAGTGGAAATACTAATGGAGACAGACATGAAGATGCAGTGAGGAAAGTATTTTTTGGGATCCTACCTGAGGTGGTGGGGGGGAGGAAAGCCAAACTTGCCAAGGTCATATGGCTAGTGGTGGTGGAGGTAGTTTTAACTCAGCTCTCTCTTATATCTCGAGAAGTTTCTCTCTGCCATTCCTGAGACTGGTACTTCATTCATATTCCTTGAGTCACTTCATCCTTCAGCCC
>NC_045030.1:5381838-5422065 GCF_008632895.1 Mastomys coucha | reverse complement strand
GCCTTTGCTCCAGACCTTTGTGGGCAAGGAAAATTTTTTCAGAGGTACTTCTATTTAACAGATTCTTTACATTTCCTGGCATAGGTAACACTTTCCTTATCTCTTTTGTTGGATGTGTATCAGGAAGATAACTGCTAGAGAAAGCAAGGATGCTAGCTGGAAGATGCCCCTTCTGTGATGTGATTTTTGGAGCTGTGAGGATTTCCCAAAATAGGAAATGTCCCTTATTCACCAGTAACACCTAAAATTCCATTTTTAAAGACAGGGTCTCACTCTCTATCCCTGGCTGACCTATAACTCCCTATGTAGAACAAGCTGGCTTTGAACTTACAGAAATCTATGTACATTAACCTCTTCGGTGCTGGAATTAAAGCCATATGCTACCACACCCAGCTCCACGATTTTTTAAAAAGCTAAGCATCCACACATATCATCCCACTTCCCAGACATTCAGCAAAGATAAGAGGAATCATACATTCATATGCTTATATCTGAACGCTCAAAGAAGCTTTACTTATTCCAAGCCTGGAAATAGTCCAAGTGTCCATCAGCAACTGAATAGCTAACTAGTCGTGCCATATCAATATTTTTCAGAAATAAAAAATAAATTGATAAATGTCTCAACATGGATGAATTCCAAAAACATTAAACAAAAGAGCTAGCTGCAAAAGGGTACATGCTTTATGACTGGCACATAACTGAAGCTCTTGAACAGGTGAAGCTAATCTATATTGGTGCAGGACAGTTTGGGCTAGAAAGTAGAAAAGAGAACTTTCTAGAGAGGTAGATGTTTTCCATATCTTATTGGGAAAATGATTACATGGGTATACCTACTTGTCAAAATTCATCAAAATGAACAATTAAAATGGCTACATTTTGTTATGCATGATTTATAGATCTCTAAAACTGATTTTTAAAATAGATTGCAAATGCAATAGAGAAGACATTCATAGCAAGACTGTGCATGCAAGCGATTGGGAAACTACTTGTGTTTTCAGGGAAAGGAAGGCCTTAAATTTTTCTTCTTTCTCAAGTTTGCATACACTTACTGAACTCAAGCACACAGGAAACAAAGCAAACATCCCAAATAACCACTCTTAGCTGCTTAGCTAGCAGATAGCTTGTTTACTAAAATTCTGTCTCTCTTGGGGGTTAAATTCTTAAGGAAAGATTCCAAAATAGAATACTACCAATCTTGCCAATGCTACCAATACTACCACGAATGGTAAAGGACTGAGGGTCAGTTCTAACACTGAAGAATCACCAGGTTGCCTCACCTGCTTTGCCAGTAAGATGGTGGAGAAACCACACAATCCCTCATTTGTCTGTGACTTAATGCAAGTTTGAAATTTCAATCCTGTCATGCTTGTTTAACGCACCACAATACAGTGAAATCCTATTATCTGTCATATATTAACTGTGCTGACAGATGCAGATGGAACTGTGGACAACAGCAGACATACCTCACTCCCTTGAGAACCAGGAAGCTTTGAAAATTCTGCCTCAGCTAAAGTTTCCATGAGCAATCATCTCAGCCTCCAGATGCAAGCGGGGATGCAATGGGTTGTATTGAGCAGCACCTGGTAGAGGGAAGCATGTGAGTATATCTGGGTATTCATGTGCTCATACCAGCAAGAGCTGGGGCAGCAGTTTGAGAGGTATTTCAGAAGCTAGCAGCAGCAGCAGCAGCAGCAGCAGCAGCAGCAGCAGCAGCAGCAGCAGCAGCAGCAGCAGTACTTCGGAAGTTGAAATGCTGAAACCTGTGAATCAATCCAAGCACAAAGCTTTCAGTTTCTAATTCTGTACCTGTTTCCAACACCTTGCAAAAAGAGTCAATCTGTGCAGAAACTCACACTCTTGGTATTTCTCATATTGAGTTCTAGTAGGGTACAGGAACAACAGGGCTCTGAACCATTTATTTCTTTGAGAAGACCCCTTATCATCAATGATTGTTCTTGCAAACACTCAGGAATTTTCAGTGTCCACATTCAAAAACATTCAATTAAAAAATAAAAAACTCATCTGGGGTTGACAGCACTCCCTCCTACAGCCTAAAATGGCCTAACACGCCCCCCCCCAAAAAAACCCACCAGGCATGAGAAGTCCTCTTTTTATCTGTTGGTCGGGATTATTCAAGAGACTTTTAAAACAAATAGACTAGTGTTATTTCCCTTGGTTACTCCCAAGAGGTGAAAAGCACATCCCTATTGCTGAAGACACCATGCACTTCAGAAACAGGGCCCAGAGGACTCAGAGCTGGAACTGACCTAATTGCTGATTTCCCCCCAAGAACTAGCTTTCATGGAAGCAGAAGGTGCTATGCAATATTTCAAATGAAGGAAGCAGCCAATACTTTTGCCAGCTATGATACTTATGAGCCACAACAATGACCAACATAGCACGATAACCCTAAAGATATAGGCATAGCGGCATGCATACTTTGGTGGTAAGTCCTCTACCTGGACTCAAGACTTGCTTAACAAGAGGAATCATGCCTGATACTGGAAACCTAACCAACTACTCATGGCCAGTTAAGTCTTGGATCTTGGAGGAGAACCTGCTACCTCCACTTTATTAAATCAACAGAATCCCCAATCTAAATATTTATTCTTATGTGCACATATACGTGTAATTCTCCCTTCTCATCAAGGAAACATCTTTTTATCTCCTAGTAATGTCAGAAGCTGCACCAATATTTGTCTCTGTTATGCCTAAACATGAGCTGATGACAACAACAATAGACTTGCCAAAGTGGACAGGAGAAAGCCCATGAATTCTACCCTACATAAAGAACTAAGGAATGCTGGGACTAAGGTAAATAGTTTTCCCCAGGGAAGAATATGCCAATTGGTTGTCCAATACCAAATGGCCAGCCCTGAATACAAATAAGACACAAATAACATTATGCAGACTGAGGAGGTCATATTTCAGAGTATATATGTACATATATGGAAATATAGGCATGGGACAACAATTAATGAATTCAACAGGCCATTAATTTGAAAGAAAGCAAGGAGGAGTATCTGGTTTGGAGGGAAGAAAGGGAAGGAAAACATGATTCAATTATAATCTTAAATATAAAATAAAAGCCTCAATCATTTTCTGGCTGTGGTTCTTCAACATCTATTTGTCAAGCATCTACTTCATGCTAGATCCTGATTATATAGCCAGAAACAAGACAGAAAATCCACATCTCTTCAAGAAGCTATATTTTAAACAATCAATGAGTATTTAGATTATATAACATGTCTAATAATTCAGTGGGAGAAATGTAATGCAGGGAGAGGCAGAAATAGGGCTCAGATTTCGAGAATATTTTGGGCATAGTCTGAGTGAAAAGAATGCAGTTGAGCACTTCTTGACATTCACAATAGTGTCAGAGATTGGTGTCTGTATATGGGATGAATCCTCCTGTGGGACAGTCTCTGTATGGCCTTTCCTTCAGTCTCTGCTCTACACTTTGTCTCCAATTTGCTCCTGTGAGTATTTTGTTCCCCTTTCTAAGAAGGAGCAAAGCACCCACACTTTGGTCTTCCTTATTCTTGAGCTTCATGTGGTCTGTGAATTGTATCTTGGGTATTCAGAGCATTTGGGCTAATATCCACTTATGAGTGAGTGCAACCCCATAGGAAGAACAACAATATCAACCAACCAGACCCCCCCAGAGCTCCCAGGGACTAGGAGACCAACCAAGGAGTATACATGGCTTCAGCTTCATATGTAGCAGAGGATGGCCTTGACAGGCATCAATGGGAGGAGAGGTCCTTGGTCCTATGAAGGCTCAATAGATGCCCCAGTATAGGGGAATTGAGAAGGGAGGAGGAAGTGAGTGGGTGGGTGGTTGAATACACTCATAGAGACAGGGGGAGGAGGGATGGAATGGGGGTTTCCAGGAGGGGGAGTCCACGAAAGGGGATAACACTAGAAATATAAATAAAGAAAATATCCAATAAAAAAAAGAATGGAATTGAGCAAAGGCTTGAAGAGATATAAGGAGTCATCTCTGTAATATCTGGGAAGACAGATGTAGGGAGTAAGACCAGCCAACACAGAGGCTATGGAAAAGGAATATGCTGGAGTAGTAGAGAAGCAGCAAAAGGTCAATATATCCCAGTACTAACTCAGTAAGAGCAACCACAACTATGAGGGTCAGATTGCCAAGGCCCTTGTAGGCAGTCATAAGATTTGGGCTTTGATTTGAGTGAGGTAGAAGTTTTGAGAAGCAAAAGGATTTGTTCTGACTCAGATTTCCAGTGTGTCTTGGCTGCTATGCCGAGAACATGCTGTCCTGCAGGGTCAGAAGCAGGAAAACTAGTTTGGAACATTTTGATTTTCAGACATTCAATAGATGTTCAACCAAAATGCTGAGTTGGGATTTGAATGTACAAATCTGACTGGAGATTAAAAACTTGGAAGGTACTGGCACATATATGATGACTTAGGTCATGAGAATGGATGGAATTATTACAAAGGTTGTGATTGGAGAGAACAGTAGTCAGAGAACACACACCTAGTTTTCTCTGACATTAAACGGTTAAGATATTCTTTGAATAAAAAAAAATCTCTTCAGTCATTTTTTTCCTTGTAAAATAATGTCCAGATTGAAACCACACTAAATTATCTTAAGATGACAGTAATCATGGTGATAACTGACAGTGGTGTCACTTATTTTTATCTTTACACCTGCCTAGTCCACAGAAAGTAAAGAAAATGAGGAAATAGCAGCACAGAAATGCTTAGGAATCCAAACCTGGTATCTGTGGATAGAAGGATTTATGCTTATATCAGAGTTAATTTTTTATTTTTTCCATTTTGCTTGCTGAGGACTTCTACCAGTGTCATCACCAGGGGCCAGTAGAGCAGGACCAATGGTGACAGTAAAGTAGTTGCTATTTCTGATATTCCTAATACCCTAGATTTTTTTTCTCTAGAGTTCCTAACACATCTGTCCTCCTGCATCACTGTGTAGTTTACCATCCTGAAAAGTTCTTAATAATTTTTTGTAAGTCCCCTTAAAGCTATATATTTGTATTCCAAAGACTTTGAAAATTAAACTAATAAATAGAACACTACCTAGGTCCCAGGCAGAATACGAGATGGTTCATACCCAGAACAGTTCTGATGTATACTACAAAGACATTAAAAGTTGAACTCCTTTAGAAATGATACTCAAAGATTGTGGGTGATACCTTCCAGCCTGAACCTAAGACACATGAGGTATCTTTCAAAAATAAAACTGTCATTATCACTCTAATACTCAAATAATATAAAACATAAAAATGTCCAGAGAAGGAACCCAAGTTACTTATCATACAAATGACCATTATAATGTCAACATGCAGGGGACTGGAGAGATGGCTCAGTGGTTGAAAGTACTGACTGCTCTTCCAGAGGTCCTGAGTTCAATTCCCAGCAACCACATGGTGGCTCACAACTATCTGTAATGGGATCCAATGCCCTCTTCTGGTATGTCTGAAGACAGCAACAGCATACTCACATATATAAAATAAATAAGCCTTATTAAAAAAAAAAGTTTAAAAAGTGTTTCAACATGCATGGGAAGAGACAAAAAACACAAATAATGAGTGAGTGCATTTGTTAGAATTATCTGACAAATATTTTGGAAAAAACAAAGTTCAAACAATCGCAAATACTCCTGGAATATGTTTCAAGTGGAGAGTCTAATTAAAGATCAGGGGAAGTTTTATTTTGCTTTTGAGATAAGGTATTCTATGTTTAAGGATGGCCTAAAACTGGTGATATAACCAAACCTGGCATGAACCACACCAGTGTGTTTCAGCTTTCCAAGTGCTGGGATGTGGTTCCAAGACATGCCTCACCACACCCAGCACTCAATAGAAGTTCTTCAACTGAACAGTAAAAGAATTTTGAAATTTAAGAAATTGACCTAATTTATATAAGAAAGGGTCTGTGAATGTGAAGATATACCAACTACCAATCTGAATAACAGGCTTTAAAAAGATGAATAGGACTTAGGAATCTAGGGGATTTAATATTCATGTCATCAGATCCCCATAGAAGAGAAAAAGTATAGTGTTAAAAATAGCTTGAAACAATAATATCTGATAACTTCCTGTATTAGCTAGCATTCTGTCACTATAACAAACTACATAAGATAATTGACTTAAAAGAAGAAAAGGACTCTGGATCTGGTGTCACAGTCCTGTGATCCCACTTACTTGGGAAGATGAGGTAAGAGGATCAAAATCTAAAGGTCTACATAGGCTACAGAGAAAGGTGAAAGCCTGCCTAGGCAACTTAATGAGATAGATACTATTTAAAGTAAAATATTTTATAAGGGATATAGATATGTAGTAGAATACTTGTCTGGCATGCTCAAAGCTTAAAGTTCAATTCCAAATACCAAAATAAATAAATGGATGGATGGATGGATAGATAGATAGATAGATAGATAGATAGATAGATAGATAGATAGACAGGAGATAGATAGATAGGTAGATAGATAGATAGATAGATAGATAGATAGATAGATAGATAGAAGAGAATCAGGAGAGGTTTGTTTGAGCTTACCACCAACAGTGGACTGGGCACACCCACATCGATCATTAATCAAGAAAATGATCCACAGACTTGCCTACAGGTCAATCTATTGTAGACATTTTCTTAGATGAGATTTCCTCTTCTTAGCTATGTCTAGGTTTGTATCAAGTTGATACCAAAAAAAAAAAAAAACCAGCATAGTACTGATTTTTAAGAAATTGTCAGCATAATCATAAATGTACAAATAATGCATTTGAGAATGAGAGAAGGAAAAATAAAGACATCCCTTCATGTCATAAAATATAAAGAAGTAGATTGTCTTTAGAATAATTGCTATGGAAAGCTCTTAAACAAAATAAAATAGGAGAAAATAAATGAAGACCAGTGGAAATAAGTCTATATTTCAGTAAAAGTATTCTTCTATTTGGAGATGTTTACAATATATTTCACAATTGAAAGAAAGCAAGGATTATATAAGTTTATCTTCTAGAGTTTTAAGTATAAATAGATGTGCTGTGTAAAAAAAATACAACAGAAAAGTGGAGTGTGTGTACAGGACTGAAGAAAACAGGTAGCATTTCTACTTTTTAATTAGACTGAAAATGTTTACATTCTGAATTGATAGCCAAACGTTCAGTATGTATAATGATTGAACAGTGTATTATCATGAATTTGATATTAAAAAAGAAAAGTAGGGTGGTAGGAAAATAAGCAGAATTAAAGACTAGAGTTTGGGGGCTGGAGAGATGGCTCAGAAGTTAAGAGCACTGGCTGTTCTTCCAGGGGTCCTGAGTTCAATTCCCAGTAGATGGGATCTGATGCCCTCTTCTGGTATGCAAGTGTACATGCAAGCATAACTCTCTATACATAATAAATAAATAATTTTTTAGAGTGGAGTTTAGTTCATAGTATTATATCACACATAATGTTCTTAATTGTGAAAAGTGGGCCTGGTAGATTCCAATATTGATGAAAACTGGGGTGTATATAATAATATGTTTTATTATCACTGCAATTTTCTATTAGTTGACATTTTCCCAAAATGAAAAATGTACTTAGATACATTTCAGGTAACCCAAAATTAGACCAAAAGCTGGAACAGAAGAATTTTTTAAAATGTAAGAATTAAGTAAAAAGGGGACTGGATAGATGGCTCAGCAGTTAAGAGCACTGACTGCTCTTCCAGAGAGGTCTTGAGTTCAATTCCTAGCAACCACATGGTGGCTCACAACCATCTGTAATGGGATCCAATGCCCTCTTCCGGTGTGTCTGAAGAAAGCAACAGTGTACTCACTTACATAAAATAAATAAATAAATGTTAAAAAAAAGAATTAAGTAAAAAGCAAATATTAAAATGTGGAAGTATTCTAAACATGTCAATAATTACTTTAAATGGTCTAAACACATTTATTAAAATAATGATGTGCAGAATATGTTAATATAAGGATATGGCCCATCAATAAGCTGTCTACAAGAAACTCATTTCAAATATAATGATGTAGTTAGGTTAAAAGTGAAAAAGGATAAAAGAGGGACTCGACGTGCACTCATCAAAGAAAAATGAGCATGACTTCATTAATATCAAAGATGTCAGAGCAGCGAAAATCACCAGAGATCAAGCTGGACACTAACCGCTGGCAAGTAGGTCAATTCACCAGAAAGATTAAGCAATGCTGAGTATGCTTGTATTTAACACAAGAACTTCTAGGACATAAACAAGAAAAAGTGACACATTTGAAAAGAGAAACAAATAAGGTGACAATTTTAGTCAGGAATTTTTCAACAGTTCTTTCTCTGCAATAGAAATGGTAGGCAGAACATTGACCAGTATATAAAAGAACCACTCAACAAGGAGACTTTGCCAGGAACTGGAAATGCAGGTAACTAATCAGTGTTAATGAAATCATGCTTATTGGAGGAGAATCTACAACCACTAATTTACTATACCAACATATTCCCTAACACCAGTCTATAAAGAAACTTCTTTTTACAACGGAGTGACCATTCCAGAAAACCACAACCAATGAACACGCAAAATTGTGAAGCACAGTCCCAGTGGATCCATCTATAAAACCCATTCCCACAATTAACATTGCAGAACATTGCAGAAGAGGCAGTGGAAAGATTGCAAGAGCCAAAGGATTAGCGAGTTTGCTGTAAGATTGTGTCTCCTAGTAACATCAGAATTTGTACACGTGAAATCTCACCAACATGACTGCCCAAACATGAGCTGAACAAGGACATCAACCAACATGCCAAACTGCCCTCAAGCCCTCAGCCCAACACAAAGAGCTATAGGCAACCAAAGAAAGCTGGAAATGGGAAAGGCAGCCTTCTCCAAGATAATCCCTGAAAACATACATGTAATATTATATGAACTCAACAGGATATATTTGGGAATACATATGCAAATACAAATATATATGAATACGATAACAATTGATTCAAAACGAGGTGATGAATTTGAAGGAGAGTGAAGAGTTGGAGGGAGGACAGGGAAGAGAAAAATACTGCAACAAAATACAATCTCAAAACCAACCAAGGAAACAAACAACCAAGCAAACAGAAGAAAACAAATAATACCATCAATCAAATGGCATTTACAGACTATTTTATCCAGTAACAGCAGAATGTGCACCAAATTTTCAGGTGACTATGAAATAGTCACAATAGAAAGCATAAAACAAATCTTAACAATTTAGAAAAATTGTAATGATGCAGTGTGTACTCTAAAGCCATATGGAATCAAACTAGAAACCATAATTAGTAAGACAAAAGAGAAAAGTCCAAACACCAGGAAGACTCTACTATTAAACCATACATTTAAACAATCCATGGATCAAAAAAAAAAAGTACAAGAGAAAAATTTTAAAATACTTGAACTGAACAACAACAACAACAAAAAACACAGCTTGAAATTTATGCTATGTATATATCAACAGTGCTAAAGGGAAATTCAGAGTTTTCAATATTCATAGTAAATGAGAAAAAATGCTGCAAATAGTAACGAATAATGTCTATCATAGTAAGTTAGCAAAACAAGAACAAAATCAACTCCAATTAAGCACAGAAAATGAAACAATAAAAAATTGGAACCAATGAAATATAAGATAAATAACAGAGAAAATCAATGGGACAAAAATAGGTACTTTTTAAAGATCAATAAAATTGATAAATTTCTATTGAGAGTAGAGAGAGAACACAAATCATCAGGATCAGGAAGAGGGAATACTACTACAGATCTTCCAAATGCTAGAAAGATAATAAGGAAATGATATGGAAAACTCTGTGGAAAAGAATTTGGAAATCTACATGAAATGGATCAAGTCCTTATAAATCACATATAAGAAAGCTAAGATGAAGTAAATAATGTAAAATTTTTCAGTTACCAAATTAATTACATTTTAATTCAAAACAGTCCATAAATTAAATCTCCATGTCCTGATGATAAATTCTGCCTAATACTTAAAGAAATGTCAGCAGTTCTTTACAAAACATAATCTGTTCTAGAAAACAGTAGAAGATGGAGCTCTTCTCAGCTCATTTTCTGAGGTCTACAACATTTCCCTGTTAGTAAAACCAGACAAAATGGTCATAAGAAAGAATACTACACACTAATATCTCTCATGAATATACATAAAATCCCAAGTGGAACGTTAGAAAGTTGAATATATCAAATAATTAACCAAGTGGGGTATATCCCAGGAATGCAAAACTCAAAAATTGAATACATATAATTCACAATATTGGCATTTTAAGTGAAGAAAAAGACAACAGTACCTAATCTTTTCTTGGCTAACTGATGTCTGAGAGGCAGATGATAAAATCCAATGTCCACTCATTATTTTGTTAAAAAAAAAACAAAACCTTAGAACACTCAAAATAGATGACACTTCTTCAACCTAATAAACTACATGTACAAAATTTTACTGTTATCATAGTCAATAGCAAAAAATGGGCCACTTTCTCCTTGTGATGAGAGCCAAGGAGGGATGGTCAAAAATGTTTCCTTTAATTTGGCACTAGTGAATTGAACCCTTTAGTCAAGAAAAAGATATAGAATACATGTAGATTGGAAAGGAATAAATAAAACTGTCCCCTTATACACTATATAAGTAGATGCTAAAGAATCTATAAAATAAAGGCAACTTCAAATTTACTCACAGAACCAGTATGTGAGTTTAGCAAGTTTGCAGATAAAAGTTAAATATACAAAACTCAAAGACAATTTAAAAGACCACACACCTTCATAATAGTTCCCAAAGTATAAACCACTTAGTAGTAAAGAAATGTGTAAAGGTTCTATACAATAAAAAACTACATAACAGGAGGAGGAAAATGAAGCTATCTTTTTAAAAGTTGAGAAAAGTGGGTTCTTATGGCAAAGTGATATACCTTATGTGGTGGCTGAATAGGAGTGGCCCCAATAGGCCCATAGAGAGTGGCACTATTCAGAGATGTGGCCTTGTTGGAAGAAGTGTGTCCCTGTGGAGTCAGGCTTTGAGGTTTCAAGCTACACCCAGTGTGGCACACAGTCCCCTTCTACTGACTTCAGATCAAGATGTAGAACTCTCAGTTCATCCCCCAGCACCATGTCTGCCTGGATGATAATGGACTAAACCTCTGAACTGCAATCCAGCCCCAATTAAATGCTTTCCTTTATAAAAGTTACCTTGGTCATGGTGTCTCTTCACATCAATAAAACCCCTAACTAAGACACCATGGTCATGGATTGTTGCAGTTCAACACAATAAACTGTTGCCAAAATGATTTATACGTGTAATGCAGTAACCAATCAAGAAGCCAGGAGGATTTATGTGTATGTCGACAAGTGGTTTCTACAATTTATATGGAAAGGCAAAAGCACCAGAAGAGCTAAAACAAATGTGAAAAATAATAAAGAATAAATAAAACACACTACTTGATTTTAAGACATTCTCCATAGCTGGGAGGCCCCATTCCAGATGAGGAGCTATAGGCACTTAATGACTCCTAGAGAGAGGGTGTCATTTTTCCTCAGTGGTGTGGCCACTGGTACACTTCCCATGATGCAATAAATAACCTCATAACATGCACATTCAGGCAGCTCTAATTAAACTCAATACGTTATAAATAATGATAATAATAATAATAACAATGGACATGAATGTAGGGGAGGGACTTACTGAGATCAAGCATTCTTGAAGCAGTAGAAGGAAAATAAAGGAATGGAGACAATTTTGTGTGTCTGGGTGCATGTGTGTGAAATTGTCAAAGAATAAATTAAAATTGGGTGTTTTATTTTTTCAAGAAGGTGTGTTGGGTAGTAGTGGCACACACCTTTAATCCTAGCACTAAGGAGGCAAGCAGATCTCTGAATTTGAGGCCAGTCAACCACAGAGTGAGTTCCAGAAAGGCCAGTGCTACGTGGAGAAATCCTGTCTCGGGAAAAAAATTACTCTGTAGCTACAGAAATGGAAAGCTGTAGAAGTTAGGTCTGGTTCTACATCTTGACCCCATGCTCCCAAAAATAAGACTCAGATTCAAAATATATTTACAAATACTTTGGCCATATAGCTAGACTCTTTTCTGACTAGATATAGCTTGAAATATTCTGTTTAACTTACATTCCGTCACCTACCTAGTTACCTGTGCTCAGTTAGCATGCATCTGTCTCCTTACATCTTTCCAGCTGAATCTCCCCAACGCCTGGCTCCACCCCTGGATTCTTTCTGCCTTCCAGATGTCTCACCTCTCATTTCCTATAGGCCAAAGGTTTTTATTTGACAGGTGATGCATCCATACAATATTCAAGATATTCTCTCTACAGAAAGCAAAGGAATATAGAGACAGGCCAATGGGAAAAGCACCTAGAAATAAACTTAGTAGCACAGGCAATTGATATCTGATGAGGTTTCAAGGCGTGAGCATTGTTCCCATTTGGCATTGGTGCTCCATAGGATCCTCAGCCCTTTTTCTGTGAGGTCTGTGAAGGAGGTAACTCCCCCACACTGGCCATTTAGCATCTCGGGCCTTCTGGATCCAGCCAACAGAGAGGAACAGACTCCTATAGACTCACCCCCTCAATATGGTTTCATATCACTAATGGGTAGGTCTCTTTTTCTTCTTCTGTAGATGAGAAAAGTAAAAGTGGAAAACGGTGGCTGTGTCCCCACTATCTCAGAGTTGGTAGCAGAACTTCAGCTTCTGGCTATTGTCCTGACATGTATGGGAAATGTCCAGGACAGATGTTCACATTCTACTTCTTGTTTCCTTTAGTAATCCTAGATGGCTAGAGATCCCAGAGGCTTTCCCTCATGAGCCTAGTCAACATGGTGGTCGTACAGGAAGGTCATATCAGCCAAAATATTGTGTTCTTTACTTATTGCCTGTAAGTTTTGCCCTCCTATTGACCAGGAACTGAACAAAATCAACAAAAGCAGCCAGGCACAATGGCAGACCAAGGCAAGATGCCTAACCATGTAAGGTACTCATTAGCAGGTGTGCTGAGTCTAGGGTACTGGTCTGAACATAACTGGGTGCTTGCATCTATGTCTAATATGTATTTTGGGAGCTATAGAGTTTATATGAGTTCAGTTGTATCCTCTCCTGAGTTCACATGTTAATGTTCTGACCTCCTGCCCTGGCTAGTGTTTATGACAACTTGACACAAACTAGAGACATTTGGGAAGAAAGAATCCCAATCGAGAAAATGCCCTGACCAGGCAGGTCTGTGGTTAAGCCTGTAGAGCATTGTCTTAATTACTAATTGATATGGGAGGGCCTGGCCCCAAACGTTTACCCTCCAGCAGTTGCCACCCCCAGCATCCTTCCATCCTGCTTGCTATCCTCTGCCCTGGAGAGATAGCCATTGGTAATACTTGAGTGGCTGCCATGGATCCTGCTAAAAGTGGCCTTCCCTCACTGTCAGCAGTAGGCTCCTAACAGCCACAGGGGCAGAGCCTAGAGGCTCTTGGGGTTTCTGAGCCTTCTCTGCTTTCCTCTGGAACCAGTGGCTTTCACTTGTCAATACACCTGCCTGGCACTTCCTGGAGAGGGGAAGGGGACTGTTTTTAGCACGTGTACCCTTTCTTCTACTTCTGCTGTCTATATTTCTCCCTAAATAAGCAAAGGCAGTTCCTTCAACACCAGAAGCATAGAAGGGGGGTGAGGACTGAGAAAAGAAAAACTCAGAGTATTACACATAACAGTGGGCGTATTTTATGGAAAGCAGCCGACAATCAGTGTTTGCAGACGCCTTTTATTTTATATTATTTCCTCATCTGTTCAGCTTTCTTGGGCAGGAGCCAGAAAGTTAATATTCTCTGTCAAAGTCGGCCTTTCATCTGTCAGGTTCAAAATGAAACTGAGATGCTGGGGTTTGAAAGTGTCTCAGGCAACAAGCAAGCACACCTCAGCAGCACCAGCCCAGGGTGAGTAGCTGGGATACCTGCCCCCCCCAGCGCCCCCCCCCCCGGCCCAACAGCAGTTCCTTCTGAGCAGCTTATAGTGAGGTTTTTGGTTAAGGGTTGTTGTGATTCTTTGACCAGAACATGAATCTCTGATCAGAATGGGAATCTCTGTCTGGCCACAGCTCTTTGGTGTTATAGAGCATCACTTTGGTGCCACCAGTCAGCCATGTTACTTCACAGATCACCACAGATCATCCTGTGGGGTGGCTGGCATTCGGGTTAGTTGAAGGAGGCTGTTGACAGAGCAGGCTTGGGAAGGCAGTCCGGTGGGGTTAAGCCCTGTCTGAAACCTCAGTGTGTCTCTGAAAGAACTTATTGATTAGTAGTCTGAACAGAATTGTAATGGTTTTAAAACATGTTTCCAGGTTCTTTCAGGATACAAGCATATCCCCCGGCCCAACACACACACATCCACACACCCATATCCCCCCCCACACAAATACACACCCCCTCAAAAGAAATTTGGAACCTACTTCTTCTCCCCTTCATTATCATTCATGACTCACCCTGAGTATGAATGTATGTATACAACTGTGTATGTGTGTCTGTGTGTGCACGTGCATGGGTGCATATGTGTGTGGGGGGGTATGGGTGTGTGAGTGTGTGTGTGTTGGGTCAGAGGATATGTTTGTATTTGCCTGTGCAGCATTCAGAGCCCAGAGGTTAACCTCTGGTGTTTGGTCTCAGGCACCTGTCTACCTTGTTTTTTCAAACAGGGTCTCTCTTTCTCACTGCCCTGGAATTTACAGATTACAGATTACACTGACTGCCAATGAGCTGCATGCAGCAAGCTTCCTGTTTCTTTCTGGTCTTTTCCTCCTAGGGTTGGGATTACAAACACACATGGCCACACCCAGTTTTTTAAAAAATGGGTCTACAGATATAATTCAGGCTCTCCTGTCCATCCTGTCCATCTCCTCCCTTTTTATCACTTATAAAAAGGAAATATGGTTAGATTTTCAAAGTAATATGGCCTCTCCCCTTTGCTCCCTTTCTGGGGACACTCACCTCAAGAGCCTTGGGAAGAATGTGAGAATACCAGCTGTTCTCAGGATACCCTGCTGTCGGGCTGTGTGAAGAGATGGAGAGAGCCAAGCCTCCTCTGTGGCAGCCCTACTGTTTGAGTCTTCTTGTTGGAGAGAAGGTACCCTAGATATGTCCCCCAACCCCAAGTCCTCTGGGACTGTATGAGACTCCAAAGACACTTCACTGACTTCAATCTTTTCAGATATATAAGTGCTAATGATAAAAATTATTAACCCCATGCCACCTCATTATGTCTTGGGACTGTGTGTTATGAAGCTAGATACTAGTACAATGAGTCTTCTGGTCTGATTTTGTCTCCTGCAAAACAACATGTGTAGAAAACAGAACTTTTCTGCTATACAAATCAACCTTGGGCCATTTATCTCAGGTCAATAGGCCTGGAATCCATCTGTTTCTCTACTCATGTTGTCTTGCTTGACTCATTCAAACTTTCTGAACCTTGGTTTCCACATGTACAAAATAGAAAGGATAAAATTCAGCTATATTCACACAGATGGTAAACTGGTCAAATGCCATAGAGGATGTAGACTTCTCAGTGGCCTGACGTACAAGAGCTATCCAAAAAAATCTGTGAGACCCCTCCATCCCAACCAGGCAGCAGGAAAAGTACATAACATATTCATATTGCTGCCATTTATATGCAAACTTGAATGGCCTTGTGCAACTCTATCAGGAAAGGCACTGTGTAAAACGCAGGAACTGCATAGGAGCTGCCAGAGACACTGCATGGCTGTGGAGCTTAATTCCATTGTAGGAAGTGGAAGGCTTCCTTAATCTCTGTTACTTCTAAATCAATTTGAAGGCCTCAGTAGTCAACTCAGAGTTTGGAGATATCCTAGAATACAATGGAGCTGGTTTGTAGCCCAGTAGTGGAGTGCTTGCCTAGCATGCACACATCTCTGAGCTTTATTGCCAACAAATACACACACACACACACACTCTCTCTCTCACACACACACACACACTCACACAAACACACACACACACACACACACACACACACACACACACACACACACACACACACACACACACACACACACACACACACACACACACCTTAATTTTAAGCTGAGAATGATGTCTTATACCCGTAGCCCAGGCAATTGGGATGTTGAGGTAGGATTGTCATGGGTTCAAGGCTACTTTAGGTACATAGTGAGACCATGCTTCAGAAAACTACAACACAGATTTGTAGCAGGCTAGAATTTCAGAACCTTCTAGGCATTGATGTCATGATGCCCAACCTCAGACCCAGCTGGACTCAAATAGCATATTTGAGGTTCAAGTAAAATTGCAAATGGGTTTATCAGGAACAAATGTGGCATGCTAATTTTTATGGTATACTCCATGATGACCACACTGAGCTTGTTCCTAGAATTCTAGGCAAAATGCTCTGTACCAAGCCCTCAGCCCTTCTAGAGGCTTCTTCCTTTCTTACAATATGGCTGCTGCTAATAAAGGCGTAAATGCTGCCAAGTACTTATTACAGTAATATTATCTTTATATTATCCCAGCATTACCAGGCTGTGCATAGGGCTGGGGAGGCAGGAAAACCTCTTCGGTGCTGTCAGTAATCGGAGGAAGGCAGTTTAGTTTAATGATAATGACTTACACTTACATTGCTGCCCTCATCCCAGAGGACCCTGGAGCACTTTACAAATACACTCTCACTCTGAGCCTTTCTAACAAACCTGAGCCACAGCACTGCTTATAAATAAAATATATTCTGAGTGCCTCTATATACTGCAAATGTATGATATAAATATGTATAAATATAACAAATATGATTTTTGTGTGTTACATTTATAATATTCACGAAAATCGTGACCCATCATGGGTATACAGCTATAAAAGAGACTCATAAGATGCAGAAGTCCAATAAATACATGTACTGGGCAGTCATTTAGAGCAGGTGCCGACCTAGGGCTCTTAAGAGCTAAAGAAAGCACTCATGGTCTACATTCATTGGGTTTCTCTTTTACCAAAAAAGTCATTCTCAGGTCAAGTTCATTTAACCAGGCATGGCCTAGGGTCTAGCAAATCTACAGATATAAATGGCCCTGGTAACTCATCATATTGATTCCAATGCCAAGGTGCTGTATGATCATGGACAAAGGAGAAAACTTCTCTGGCTCTCAGTATAGACAGTATTGTCAATGTAGACAGCTAGGCAGAGCTAGTGTAATTTGTGCTATGGCTCCTAACCTTTCAAAGCCACTCTATTAGCCAGCCCTGAGTGGCCAAATAAGAAGTCAGACTACTCTGAGACTGCCATGTTCTAAAGAACACAAGATCAATGGACATGCCCCAAATAGGCACTCTAGTTAGGTTAGTTAAGACTTTGAACATATAAGGTAACAAAACTTCAGGTGATCCCAGCTCCAGACTCAGTCTCTCCCAGTATTTAAGTCCTTCTAGCTGAGGTTCTAGACATTTCTGGAATACTAATAAGCCTGCACCTTAGCAGTATAAGTATACTACTGCTCTGAAGAATATGGTCCTGACAATCATTCTTCATTACTAGGTTAATAATCTGTTATATAATAAGAGTAGTGATAAAAACATAGCCAAACTCCAAATCCAAGAGCTAGCAAAGTAAACTCTGCTGTACACTATAGTGAATAACTTAAAAATCACATGACAAGGGGCATACACATGAAGCTGTAAGGGAGACAATATTCTCAAAGTAGGAGTCCCACTGTCAACAGCTCTTTATTATAATTTAAAACTTAAAGCAGGAATAGGCATGTGATGAAAGGTCAAGAGATGTTGCCTAGCTGGACTCTAGGATACTATGGAGAAATAAATAGATAGTGAGAGATGGAGACCAGAAGCCCACAAAGACTATGGGAAGGGATCTGGGAAGAGCAGGGTTGGGAAGCATTCAGCCCTAGTGTGCACCTGTTGCGCTCATGAACATAGAGCTGGGCATTGTGATAAAGTTGGGAAGCAGTGTTCCACACCCTTACTCTTGAAGACAGCCTAGATGCCACTGGAAAAACATAAAACCATG
Source organism: Mastomys coucha (assembly GCF_008632895.1). Taxonomy (NCBI): domain Eukaryota; kingdom Metazoa; phylum Chordata; class Mammalia; order Rodentia; family Muridae; genus Mastomys; species Mastomys coucha. The sequence continues at coordinate 5,404,029 of NC_045030.1, read as the reverse complement.
ATGACACCAGAGCCCTTAAAGACACACAGATTTGTGTTTGAATGCTGCTTCAGTCGTCTTACAACTCCGTGTCTCTGGCTGAGTTCTTAAACTCTTGAGCCTGGGATTTCTGGCTGATGGTATTAGCCTTTCTTTCCGGAAGAACAGAGCCCTTATATATGGAACTGTTCACAGGCCCCATTTAGATGCCTGTTTACTTTCATCTGGTCTTTCTCGGGGTTTTGGCATAAGGAGCGGTGTACTCAGGCTTAGGCTCTAGATGTGCATTTCTTGCATCAACGTCTAGCTCCAGAACTTCCTGGCTGTGTTACTTTGGCAAGTTGCATAATGTTTCTGTCCCTCTGTTTCCATGTGTGTTGAATGAGGATAATAGTTCTATAAGCTTTATGGAGGCGTTGTAGGGTATATATAGATATATGTCAGACTAGCAGCACACCATTCAAAGGAGGTGTTGAAGACGTTAATTGTCAATGTCCTTTATAACCTATTTTTCCTTTTCCTTTTTCCTGACTCATCCCACTCTCCCTTCTCTCCTTTGTGCACTGGGGAGCTGTTCCTATCCTCCAGCCTAGTTCATCACTGCCTGCTGGTACCTTAGCTACCATGAAGTCTCCTTGAGTCAGCTTAGCAGACACTAGCCCTTGGTTGGGGAAACTAGTCTTTCCAGAGTGTCTTCCTCTCTATTCCTTTCCTTGGCCTCTTCTGGCACTTTCTAGAATGGTGCCTTGCTCTACTTAGCCTCTCAAGCAAGAAACCGAGGCACTGAACATGGTGCCTTCTTTTCCTTTATCTTTCCCTCTCAAGCAACCACTGAATCTAGCTGTGTTCCAGTCTACCTGGGACCTATCTGCAGCTTTCCCACCTTCATGGCACCACTGGTTGCAGCCAGCATCATTGCTGACTAGGACATAGCCATGGTCTTCCATTGCTCTTACCTTTCACTTTTGCTTCCAACTCTTCCTTTCGTTTTCACTTTTACTTTCCATTTACCTTCCATGCAGCTTTCAGAATAATTGCCACTTCCCTACTTAAAACTTGCCAGTGATCTCCCACTTCACTATGGATAAGGTATGAATTCTTACCTCATATTCTACAAAATCTTTTCTACCCCAGGCCCTTTGCACTTGCCACTACCACTGCTCAAAATGACTTCCTCATCCAAGAATTCTCATCCTTCATCCTTTAGCTTAGTGTCATATCTGTAAAGTGGTATCTTCTCACTGCTCCCATGTAAGTTAAGTCCCTTAGTGCCTTTGATAGACTTTCCTATTCCCTTTTAATGCCACAATGTATAGTTTAATACTCCATAATTAAATTTTGTACTTCCCCATGAGGCTGGGAAGAGAAGGATTTTCAGCCTGCCATGTCATTGTCCCACAAATATCTATTGAGTACTATAGTAAACAAGTGCAGTCCTGAGTGAAGGTGTATTGTTTGATGTGGACACAGCCATGTCAAGAACTTCAGTGCTTTAGCCCAATGGAGTGGCAAAGTTTTCCCTGCGTCTAAGTACAAATGTTGACACGGTCTGTAGAAAATGTCCCCAGTCACTTTTTCCTCCAAGTGTGTGTGGCCTCAAGACTGTTCTGTTTCAGAGGTCTGCCTTTTTGTCAGTTGTATGCAACATCTTCATGTCTCTGTTAAATTCTGTATCATCAATATGCTGAGCTTCTAGGATGCTGCGGCCTCTCTACCCAAGAGCCTAGCATATCTAATCAAAGCTTTTTTATACATCTGTCTGACCTATCTTCATTCCCTCACTGCCCTCGTTATGTCTAACCTGGGTTCCTGTGTAGAGATGGGTGAAGAGAGAAGAATACCCTGGATTCCTGTTTACAGCAACTAAAATTATATAATCCAGGGTAGTAGGCTCTGTGATGTCCCATTCAGATCCCTAATCAAAGAAGGCTATGCTGCTCAGTTGTGGCTTAGAGTATCCCTACACAGCCCTCACTCCCCTCAGACTAGGTCTCAGCTATCGAGTGGTAGTCAAGGCCACACACCTCCCAGGCTAGCATACCCTCAGAACTCAGATGAGATACAATAGTCTGGCCATCTTGGCTCAGTTCACTATAATGATGCAGGGGTCCTCTAACTTGATTTTTTTGGAGAAGTTGTTAAGACACATCTTGCCTGGCCTGGTGTTGGAGAATCTTGTTCAGTAGGGCTGAGGTAGGTCTTGGGAGATCTCCAACATGCTCCTGGTGATATTGTGGCTGATAGAGTCAATACACAAATTCCAATGGCTCCACTTATATGCTTTTGACTTAACCATGCTATACAATGGTGCTGCTTGATTTTTCCCCAGTTTGACACAAATTAGAGTTATCTGGGAATAGAGAACCTTAATTGAGAAGATGTCTCAATAAGATATCCTATAAGCATCCTACAATTCTGTAGGAAAAATTCCTGATTAATAACTGTGGGTGGGTGGTCCTACCTCTTAGTAGGTGGTCCTAGGTTATAAGAAAGCAAATTGAAGAAACCATGGAGATCAAGCTGGCAAGTATCATTGCTCCACTGCCTCTGTTTCCATTCTTGCTTTCAGATTCCTGCCCAGAGCTCCTACCCTGACTTTCAAGGATGTACAACCTATAAGATGAGATAAACCTTTTCCTCCCCGGATTGTATTTAGTCAATGTTTTATCACTATAACAGAAACTAAACTAGAACAGTAACCAAAATACATTCAGTAAAAAACATACTTCAAAATTTGAACTTTGACCTTTCTGTGAGCTAACACTATATGGTGTGACATTCCTTACTATACCAGGAAGTGACAGTGGGGCATAGCTCCCAGTCAGTCCTGTGGTTACAAGGACAAATAGATAGCCATCTACTCTGCACTAAGCTGAGGCATGTGGTAGGTTAGAGCTGCCAAATGCCTTTTAAGGCATTGCGGTCCTTGGGACTTAACTTCATGTAAGTTGAGGAAAATCTGTATGGCAAACTGAAGTAGTCATTGTCCCTCTTGAGTTCCAACTGTTGTAGTCCCTTGGGCTAGATATTGCATAAAATTTCTTTTCATTTTGAAATGTTCCTTTAATTATGTTTTACTTCTTAGAATGAGGTGTGGCTTGAGTGGACACTTGGGAAGTAGAAAAGAAGTTGCTATGCTGAACAGAGAAGCATGTTGCTATTTCTCCAGGGTTACCTCGAGTTTTCATCCATCCAGGGCTTGGCTTCTACTTGTGTTTTGCATTCAGTTCCCTGCTCTCAGCTTTGCCACCTTCTGGAGCTCTGCTTGCTCACAAAGCCACCTCTTCAGGCATGTGTGTAGTCATTGGGCAAAGCCAGTGACTATTTTAATCTACTCTCTATGCTCCTTAAGTGGAAGTCTTAAGAAGTGCCACAAGAAAACAGGCATGAGGTGGGCTGTGGCTCTGAGTACTAATTGAAGAATGACTCCTCTGTGAGGTGTTAATACCTTGCAAAGAAGTGAATCTACTGGCATTTTTTTTTTTAGAGTTTAATAAAAATATATATGCACTGTGAGAAAATCACAGCAATAATTCCTTGCACCTTTGTTCTAAGAAGCCCAAAGCACTCCCCATATATTATCATATTCATTATCCTATTTTCTTCATGTTTCTCATTAATTTTTTTCTGAGGTGATATATTAATATGAAATTCTAAATCACATTAAGGATACCACGAACCAAACTTGTTCTCTTCACCTGAACCCCACCTTTTTCTTCTCCCTTTTCCATCCATCATTCTCATCCCTTTCCCCAGCTGAGGAGAGGTCAAATCAGCAGCTGGTAGGCAGCTGATGGCAGGGGCTGCGTGTAGTGGAGGTAGAAGAGGTGGCTTTGTGAGCAAGGCAGGTGTCAAAGTGCGGATGTGCCAGTGGGCAGCTTTCCCAGGCCAATTGCCAGGGCTCAAGCCCCTTCCCCAGGGCCGCTTGATCAGATCAGGGCTCTGAGGCAGGTCAGGGAAAGGAAGCTACTCTCCTCCCTGCCCCGTCAACTCTCCCTCCCTCATGCAAGAGAGAAAGAATCAGGCTCATTACAGATATTATCATGCAGCACTTCATATTTCAAAGAGCTTTATAATCGCTAATTAGTTATTGCCAGAGAATATGGAAATGGTGCCTTGCTGGAAATGCACAGGATGGGAAGCCAGAGTTCTGTAAGCAGGTCAGCCTATGTCTGGCTGCCTGGCCTAGCTGGCACTCAGGAAGTTGCATCCAGAGGTTGCAAGGGGCAAGGTTTGACATCACAGCTGGTGTCATCCTGTATGTTCTGGACCCAATCCAAAGAGTGCTCTCAGCCCAAATTATCAAAAACAATTAAGTTTTCAGGAGCTGATTGGTTCTATCCTCTTACCTTGGGTTCCGGGAATTGAACTCAGGTCCTCAGAGTTGTTGGGAAACTGATTTCTTTGCCCCCTGATCCATCTTGCTGATCCTATGCTTCATTCATGCCTTGATGGGTAAACTAGGCTTGGCCTTTACTCCAAGGGAATGCTTGTGTGCAAAGCAGAGGGAAAGCCTTTCTAGAAGCCTCCTAAAGACCTCATGAACACATAAGTGTTCTGATCAAGTTCCAAATTCCCTTCAGAAAAAGCAAGGAACAAAGAACACTTGTTTACCACGGATTACCTCAGTCTCCTTAGAATTCTATTATAATTTCCCTCAGAAGCTGGAGTGGGAAGGGGGCAAGAACCTGTACAGCCCTCGTAGGAGCTAAATTTGCCATCTTTGAGGAGCACTATTCTTCCCAGAATGCAGGGACTCCTGTTGATGGGGACTGAGGAGATGTCCCCCGCCCAAAAAACAAGCAAACAAACAAGCAAAGGTTAGAAGTAGGAGAACCATGCCTTAGGAAGCACTTCTGGCTACTTCAGAAACTCAGTGAGTGGACATGTCAACTACACATCGTCCTAGCTTTCTGCCTTTCCTGGAAATGGGGCCTGTGCTAAATACTCAGTGGACTGATCAGACATTCCATACTTCTCAGCTGCAATTTTAATGATGGAGCCAGGCAGCTAAAATACTAGAGATGTGTATGTGTGCCTCCATCAGTTTTCAGAAAGTGTCTCTCTGCCAAAGCGCAGACTTTGGACCAGAGGCAGCTGTTTTGTCTGTTGCTGGTGGGTTACCTCTCCGAAGCTACTCTGTGTGAGATTGACATGCTTTGCTTTTGTAGCATTGTAACCTAAGGAGGAGCCTCATATTTCCTTTGCAGATGCTGTTCTTCACCATGATGATGTAGCTCACCCTAAGCCTAGGGATCTAATACTTGGTCCAGCCTGGTCAGTAAGATCAGAGACAGCAGTAAGTTGAGTTACACACAAAGGCTTTTGAAAAGCAGCATGTGTACAGTGTGAGCCTTTCCCGCTCATAGCAGCCAGTCCTTTCCACCTTGCCTACTGTTTCATGCAGAGTCAACTGGCCAACAGGTCAGAGCCAAAGGCTTTGCTTAGCAGCAGTTCTCAACCTGTGGGTGACGGCCCCTTTGGCAAATCTCTATCTCCAAAAATATTTACATCAGAGTTCGTAAAAAATTAGTTATAGAGTTGCAACAAAAATAATGTTATGGTTGGGGGTCACCACAACATGATGAACTGTATTAAAGGGCTGTGGCATTAGGAAGGTTGAGAACCACTGGTGTAGAAGATTTAACTGTCTATTGAGATTCTTTTAGCAACGTATCCAACCCAAACCAACAACATTCTTCTTTTCCCAAGTTTCCCCAGATCAAAGCGGATGGGTGGAGGATATCTGCCATTCCTGTGATTTCTGGCCCCAAATGGCCGCCCATTCCATTCCTTTGGGCTACCTACAACCATAGCACATTTCAGCCTCCAGCATCCTTCAGTCCTCTGCCTTTCTTTCCAAATTGCCCACCTCTAGATACTTCAAACAGATAAAAGACTGCTCCATTGTGATGGTGACCCAGAATCATCTTCTCTGTGCTGACTGCAATGGGAAAAGAATGAGAGTCCATGATGCTGGGGTGGGCATACCCTACAGTCATTCATCTCTCTGGCTCCAGCTGTCTGCCAGCTGCATCGCATCCCCAGCAGAGTGCTGTGCAAAGGGTCTTAATGAAATACTTAATCCAGTGTAATCTCTTCGGGCCTTGTTTTTGGCGCAGTTGTGGAGGCACAGCCATAGGAGGATGCTTCCTCTCACATGTACATTTGAGGAAGCATGCCCACCAGAACATAATGTGGTCTCACACACAGGCATACTCTCAGGAGTACTTGAATTCAAATACATGGACTCATGTATTTTGATTGTGTCCTCAGCTTTTAAATGCAGCTTCTGCTCCAACTGTAGTAATGCAAACTGAGTTAAGACAGAAATTTCTCCCAACAAGTAACTGCTATTGATATTGGCTTCTGAACAAGATGCAATGTGGGAAGGTGTCAGTCTGGACTCTGTTCATAGGAGACTGTGAAGGACCTGACCTTTCCTTTAAGCTGAGAGTGGCAGTGGTTATAGGTTATACTGTCACCACGGGGATTAGAAGAGCTGGTAGATAAAGGTGAGAAGAGTGCTGGGTATGGCCTGAGCAGTTGTTTCCAAGGACAGATGACAAGAAGAGAATAAACACACAAATTTCTTCTTGTTCGTAGGTAAACATGTTTCTATTGCTTTACTCAGATCTTCCAGACATGGCCAGAAACTGGAAGGTGCGTGGCTGAGCTCTACAGAACAGTGGTAGAAAATGCCAGCTCTGTGGCCATGCTTAGGGCTGCCTCGGTAGCCACACTTGAGAAAGTGATCTCTTCAATTCCAGGAGCCTCTTGGAGCATCCTGCAGAGTAAAACCCTAAGCATGGAAAAGTCACTGTCTCTGTGGTACTAGAGTTCAAGGCTCACATTCTGAAGGCAGACTTTCTGCCTTTGAATGTGGACTCTACAAAGTGCCATCTGTGTGACGTGATTTCACCAAGCCTTGATTTCCTTGTGGGTAAAATGAGAAAGCAGAGCACAAGGCCATTTATAAGGACTGCAGTTGTATTCTTGCCTTGTATAGGAAAAATACCTAGGAGACAGGTAAACCTATGGTTTGGCATTAAACAGCAATCTCACAAGGGGCCTGCCTAGCCTGAGAAACCAGTCCCAGGGAATCTAGCTCTCTCTCTCTCTCTCTTTCTCTCTCTCTGTCTCTCTCCTTCTCCCTCTCTCTCTCTCTCCCTGTCTCTCTCCATACCTTTTCTCCACTTGTTTCAGGTGACCCCAATCCCTAGCTCAACCCCCTTCCTATCCCCTACCTCTCTTTTCTTCTCATTTCTTCACTTCCCTCTTCTTTTCTCCTCCACTTTCCTCTTCCAGGCCTCTGGACCTACTGCCCTTCTTCTCTACCTCCCTGGACCTGAGCAGCAACAGCAATCGCTCAAAGGCCCTATTTCCACAAGCCCCTTCTCCCCAGTTTCAGCACAGAGCACCAGCAAAGGTATATGAGCTTCGCTAAGTCTTTGCTGTAGTCTTCACTCCTTTTCCTCCTAGCTACATACTCCTCAAGTGGGTTGTGCAACTTGTCTGACCCTCAGTTTTCTCATCTGACAAATGGGGACAAAACAGCTGCCAACCCCATGCTCCAGGAGTGTTTGGTGGATACTAGGAGTACTTGTCAAGGTCATGTGCAAGTTGCAAAGCACCATGTAAGCCATATCCCGAAGACCTTCATTCTCTTTCTGTCCCCACTCTTTCATGCGATTGTTTAAAACAAGACTCACCCATTCCTGGGTGCCTAGCAAGTACCTCCTCTACCTGTCGGATAGCACCATGGGAGAAAAAAGTGCAAAGCATAGTTGACTCTTGAGGCTCTACTGAGTGATCAAGGTTTCATGAGGTTTGCTTTCCAGCTTGGGGTCAGCTAGTACAAGGCTTGAAGATATCCACCCAACTCTGAAATGTCAGCTTTAAGCAGGAAGTCCAAACAAGCTAGCTTCTCTTGTCTTACCCTCCCATAGGTTTCCTTGGTCCTCTTCTCATGGGCAAAGCAGAAATGTTCATGTGCTTCTCCAAGGTCTGCTCAGGTCATATGATGTTTCTTGGGAGCACGTGAAAATCCTGTGGGTTTATGTAGAGGTATGGGGGGGGGGATCATCTTCTGGATTTAGCTTGGGCCCTAACATCTCCATACCTGCTTGATACCACTTAAAACTGAGCACATCTCCCCCTTTGAATTGTTTCCCTTTACATACAGAGCACATGCCCTGAACATTGTTTCAGGGAAGTCCTCAGATATCCTATGCTAGGAGGAGTACACAGAATCCTGAGCTCTCATAGCCTCATTTTTCCTCACCTGTATAATGGGGCTAGTGGGTACTTTGACTCTTATGGTGGGTGTGCCTACAAAGAGTGCCCACTAATTCACAGGAAAGCCAACCATAACCTGTAAGAGTGGCAGAGAGATAAGCTCTTGTTAGAGACACAAGCCAAGTTTTGAGTTTGTTCAGTTTCAGTCAGGGAACCGGGAAGTAAAATTCAGAAAGGAGAAGGTTATCAAAGAAGAGAGGGAACCAGGGGAAGGAAGTGGGTGGTGGCAAAGAAGCAGGGGACCCTTGGACTGGTGGCATAAGAGAACATAAAGGGTCAGACTCCCAGACATAGGTGTTCAAGGGCCAGTTGCATAAGCTTTGGGAATCAAGGTTTACTTTCCATATGGGGCAGCAGATCCCTCATCCTTCAACCATTCTGAGACTCTAGTCACCCTGCAGCAATTCCTAAGAATCAAGACAGAATGACTTACCTCCCATCTCAGCCTCCCTCATCTCCTATCCAGCTCCTCTCTTTGCCCTGCCCCAGGACTGCCACTCTGAGGTGAATCCTGGTACTGCCTCCTGCTCCACACAGATTCTGGAAGTCAGGGAGACTCTAGGCTGTGGTAGGCTAGAGTCTGGAGGCGCCAGACAGCACCTTGAGATGACAGACCATCTTCTCCAAGCCACAAAGGGCACACTGCAGCAATTTCTCAGTTGCCAACTGCCAAGGACTGCAGGCTCATCAGGGGTCAGGAACGAGAGTGACAAGAGGGATGGGGGTGAAGAGGAAGAGAAAGATGAAGAGAAAAGAAGGTGAAGGATGGAAAGGAACAGAAGGGTAAGGAGAGAGGATGAGAAGGTGAAGTTGAAAGGAAGTATGCAGAAAGAGAGGCAGTGGAAGGAACATGAGGTGGAGAAAGAGGTTGTCAGGGAAGGAGGGAAATAGGGAGAAAGGAAGGAGACAGTTTTCTGTTTTCTGTGACTCCAGTGCCACTCCCTCCTCACCAACCCATGAAGAATTTTGTAAGAAAGAAGCCACACAAAAGCAAAAAGGGGGTCTGGAGAGAAAGCCAGGTATATGAGTGACTTCTGAAGCCTACACTGCATCCTAGAATTTGGGAGGAGCAAAATTGTGGCCAGCTGAGGGTCTGACCAGGTATGTGAGAGAAACGGGAAGTACAGGTTCAAAGCTCATTCTTGACTGTTCTGTCTAGGATGCTCAGTTAGCCAGTGGCAATCTGTGCTTAGCAGTAGGTGTCGTGTTTATAAAATGGGAATCATGTAAATTCATGCTTTACAGTGATGTAAAAGGTAAATTAAGTGAGGCAAACAACAACAAAGGAATATGCCCGTGGGAGATGCAGCTGGTGTCCTGTTCCCTCAGCTGCTAACACTGGTCCACAACTTCCTGGGATAGGATGGGAGCCCTCTTGTCCCTAAACATTCTGCCCTTTGAACTACTAGCAGTAAAAAGGTGATGGGGGAGGGGGTAAAAAAAATCCCACATTCTTTGTCCAAAGAGAGGCAGCTGTGTGGTACCTGCACATTTCAGTATTATCTATTCAGTTCCTTTCTAGGACTCTGTTTCTAGGGAACCCCATCAAAGGCTGAACCGTCTGAATAAGCTGAGACTAAGAATAGGCTTGCATTTATGAATTGGGTCTCCTGGAGACAGGAGGACTACAGACAGCTCTGGCCCTTCCAAAAGGAGCCATGATAAGTATGTGTTTGCCTCTGGCAGGTATCAGATTGTCCTGGGTTGGGCTCACTACTCCAAGGAGGATGTAAAGAGAAAGTTGAGTGGGAGTCCAATGCCTTCAGATGAAAATAGGCTGGGTGGAGGGTTCCCTGTAGCTTTCTGCGGTTTCCTGGGATACCAAGCATAAGCAGCTCTTGCAAATGAGTCTGGCACTGTCCATCAGACATTGCAAAATAACCACTGGACAAATGTACTGATGATGAGGAAGGAAGAAGCAGAGAAGGCTGCTGATCTGGGAAGTGCGTGAGAAGAGCAGAGACAGGACTCCTGTAAAGAATGAGAAGGAGCCAGGGCACAGTTGAATGGGGGATGTGCCTGCAAATGCTTCCATTTTGTGTGCAATTAGTCTAGGGATGCCCTCATTTGCATAAGGTTCATAAATTTGCATAAAATTGCTGGAGGCCCTAACCACCAGTACAGAAAATAAAATAACATGAATCAATTAGTGGGCCTGGCTGCGACTGAAGCAAGTGTGGTGTGAGGGAATCTCCTTCTCATAACGGAAATCATTCTGCATTGGCTGAAGGGCAGCAGCCAGAGACAGTCAAGAAAAAGAGGTCTGCTCTGCCCTGCCTAAAGAGGGACTGGCCTTCTAGAAAGTGGGAACCATCAGATGGACTGAGAATGGGTAGACTTGGGAAATCCAGGCTTAAGACAGCAGGTAAGCAGTAAGATCCTGGATGGTGGGGGTAGTCAGTAGGGCTAGCCTCCGTGATGGAAAAAGTCTGGAGAAACTTTACAATGTGTTCCCAGCACTTCAAACCCATTGTCCTCTGGCCTGAGCTCACACACTTTAGCTTTCCTATATCATCTTAGGAAATCGGTGAAGTAAATCCACTGTAGATGCGGAAGTAGAATTGAAGAGCTGTTACAACTTTGCCCAATATACCACCAGCAAATAGCAGATAGGGGCCTAGCCAGCGCCAGAGACCCATAGCAACCTCCCAAGGAGCCTGGCGCCGGGCATCTGGCAGGACCTCAATAAATATTTATTTAAGAAATGACTGATGAGCGTGGAGATGAGCTCTGAGGGGAGGTGAAGGTCAAACTGAGGACACCGTGGCAAGTGCTTAAGGAAAACAGGTTAAAAGCGAACCACAGGATGTAATTTCCTTTAAGAAAAAAAAAGTGCCTGATTGGTCAACCAGGGAGTCTGGGGAGATGTAAAGATGTAACTGAGGCATGATATTTCGGCCTCATTAGAATTTCTGTGGGAGGGGCTTTTACCCTGCCCTCTCCCCTTGCCTATTTCAGAGCCTTGTCACACTTACCCATAGACGTGATTTTCAATTCAATTATGGTCTGGATCCCACAGTCCTTGGTGAGTCAGCATGGCCCTGGCTAATGAGAAAGCTGAGCTGGGGGAGCCAGCTCTTATCTCTCATTTCCAACCACTCACCAGCCTCGCTGATGAATCACCAATTTCTCTTTCCTTCTCTCATCTCCTCTTTTCCATTGACCCTGCTGGTTTATAAGAACTCTCAGGAATTTTTTTTTTGTCTCTGCTCTCTCCCTGAACCTCCTCCTCCCCCAGAGTCACTGTTAATGAATCAAATTGCCCTTCGACTTGAATTACGAGGGTGGGAGGGTGTTTGGGTGTGGGGGGTAGGTAGCCTTACCTACTACTAGCAGTAGATGGGGTGGCTGCCCCGAGATCCACACTAGCCTTGTCGAAACGACTCAGATTGGATGTTTATTTTTGAATCTCGAATTCTTTATCTGAGAAAATGGACTACCGATGGGAAACAATTACCTACCACTTACCCCACAGGGCTGATGGGAGCAGATGGCACGTGCGACAGAGAAGCAGCACAGTGCATTAATGTCATCAACAACGATCACAGCCATAATGAGTCCCCATGATGGGGACTGAACACTGGAGAGAGGAAAGAGCAACAGCTGGGCACTTCTTCAGCCAGCTCTGGTCACAGCCACCCAATGGCTTGTTCCAGTTTACTTAATAGGCAGAGGGTGGTGGGAAGCTTCAAAGATATACGCACGAACACACACACACACACACACACAGAGAGAGAGATACACACACACACACACACACACACACACACACACACACACACCTCTTGCTTTCAGCCCTACCTATTATCAGGGAGCTGCTTGGCAGACAGTGTGTGTGTTGTCAATCCATTGTTTACCTGGGCCCACTGAGTGGCTTTCTTCTGTTCTGTTAAAATAAAGCAAAGCTTGGGTATGCGCATGTAAGATGTGTGTGTGTGTGTGTGTGTGTGTGTGTGTGTGTGTGTGTGTGTGTGTGTGGTCATACAGTAACTCTGATAACTCTGCCAAAAAGAGGACTCATAGTAAAGCTCAGAAAGCTAGGAGCAAGTCTAGCAGCAACATTGCATGATGCCGCAAACTTAGATGCTTTGATACAGGGGACTACAAAGACAAGTGGACAGGTCAACTTCTTAGCTATAGAGAAGGATAAAGACGAAAGCCTGAACTCCAGCCTGCCTTCCTGAGACTTTGAGGGATCTGGGCAGGGAAGGAAAGTCACTCCTCTTCAGATTGTCCCCCTCATCAGCTTGTATCACAACTATAAATTTACTGCCTAACCCAACTTCTTAAAGCATGGGACAATCAGGGAACCTCATTCTGACCTCCACCCCATATCCATGACCACTAAGTTGTAGCAGCAGGATCCTTAGTTAACAAGGTTTCAAGGCAAAATTTGGCTTTGAAATTGGCCATCACTGAATCTAGAGGCCTGTGGCAGCTACCCATAATTCATTTGGCTCCTGGAAGAAGGTTATGAGACCTATAAGTTCTAGTGACTTTTTCATCTTGGGTCACAGAAACCTGATTCTTATGAAAACCAATTTAATGGAGTGTTAAAAATATGGGCAGTTCATGGGCCACCTTTCCAGTTTTCTGAACCAAAATGCTCAGCATCTCTCATGCTCAGGTATGATCCAAGTAAGTGGTGATCTCTGTGTTTTCACTATAGTGATTCTAATGGCTTGGTGGGAAGAGAGTGGTTTCTCTTACTAATTCTAACAAAATGGCTTTTGTTTATGCCTATGTTATGTCTATTGGTAACGTGTGAGCCTCTGAAGATATGCAACTAGATTAAACAGAACTCAGTAATTTATATTTTAGGCATGAAGTGCCCTTCCTTTGAAGGCTCATGTGCTTAAATGGTTGGTGTTGGTACTGTTTTGAGAGTTTCTGGAAACTATTAAGGGGAGGGGGTAAAAATAGATTGATTGGACATGTATATAAAGACTGTATCATGTCCCAGGTCTTCTCGAGACTCTCAGTCTACTGTCAAGACTTAACAATCAACAGCATGGGTGAAAAAGGTCTACAGTAAAACCTTTTGTTGGAATGCTTTACACTTTCCACAGAAATCTCTGTGCTTCACAATGCCCACCCCTCACAATAATGGACCAAACCCTTTGAAATCCTGAGCAAAAGAAACTCTTCTCCCCTTAAGAGCCTAATGTCAGGTATTCTGTCACAGCAAATCTCAAAACCTAGCACCAATCCAAAATGACTTGCTTCACATTAAGAAGCAGCAATATTTAGCATGGTTAAAAAGCTACGGTCATAGGATGTCAAAGTTGCACACAAACATAGAAAAGAGATAGTGCATGGCTTCTTCTTTTGTCAGAGAAGGAAACCGAGGGTTAGAGAGGATGAATGGTGCAAAGTCACAGTGTTTATGATGACCAAACACCACATCTCTCTCTGGACAGTCTGATACATTGTCTATTAAATTATATATGCTTTGTTCCATTTTTTGTGCTTCTAGTTTATGTTATAATACAGGTTTTGTTTTTTGACACAAACAAAGATGATGTTTAGCAAGATGCTTCTATAATTGTTAGTCCTTGTAAATGCTCAGAGCTCCTGAGCACACTTGGGGCTTGGTCTGGCTTCTGTCTCATCCACTTCTTTGAAACCTCTCTTTGCAAATATCTATTTGTTACTCCATTCAAAAGGCACTCACCAGACTTCATTGACTTAACACTTTGGCAGCATTTGACACTACTGACCTTGTCTCCTTCCCTGAATGCTCTGGCTTAGACTCCTCAGAAAGAATCATCTCTGAGCTGGGACCAGTGAGTGAACCGCTAATGGCCTGCAAAGAGATGATCACATGAACTTCAAATAATAACTATTTTGGGAACAGTTTGACCAAATAATTTCTACATTCTAAATTTAGATGTTAAAATTGGCTTTTATTTTGAATACACTTCTAGATTTTTATATTCGTTTTCATTGCATTTTATGACTTAAGTATTGATTGGTGTGCAAAAAATTGGGGTGGTAGTTTTGCTCTTCAACTAGAGGCCTTTGGTCAGCCTTTATCTTTTCTGATGCTGGCTCTCCTGCCCTCATATCTACAGCACTATTTCCCAATAGTCTCATGTTTTTCTTTTTAATCCTAGATTTAAACTCCTGGAAATTTAGAACTCATGGAAGCATCCAAACCCTCCAGAAAATACCTCTTTCATTCTCTTCTCACAACAGCCTATGCTGGACCCCAATCATATCTGCAAAACATCACTGTGTTTCTAGTCCCTAGTCCAGGGTGTATATGACACACAGAGGAAACTCCATCAACCTTTTTGGTGTGAATGGAGTCACCTTCTGGAGCACTGAATTTTCATGAAAGGCATTTTCTTCCCATTTGTTTCCTCTGTGTTACTTGCCTAGCCTCACTCTTGGAATGAACATCCTGACTGTGAAAAAATAACAGTCAATTAAGAATGGTCCAATCTCATCTGTGCTCCACATCAAAGTGAGAAGACCTCAGACTATAATGTATCCCATGTAGGGGACACCTTACTTTTTCTGGGGCACAACTTATGCTTTCCAAGGATCAAACTCATTCGGAAGGCTTCTTTGCCATCCAGGGAAATTGGCAACTTACGTTGGGAATGGAGCACAGAGGAAGAGTTTAAGTCTTAGTTAGTGAGACTAATACTCTATGTAACTTGTGGCATACCACAACCTTCCACTTCTATGCTGGAGCACCCTGTAGGGTGAATGAATGGCAGGTGGTGACCCCTGGAGCTAAACTAAGGAGGGTGCTAATTAGCGACTGTCCCACACTGGAAATAGAAATGTCAAGTGCTACTATTAATAGTCATGTTTCCTGTGCTCTGGCTTCCAAGGTCCCTTATGCATTCCCTCCATAACCTCTGGGAAGAAACAAGAAACATAATATGGAGGGGGGGAAAAGATCTGTCATTGTAGTGCACCTCAGTATGGCTGGAACAATAAAATGCAGATAAATATGCTGCCATTCTGCAGTGGCCCTACAGACCAGAATCCACAGAGGGAGGAGAACACAGAAAATGAAAGTCATTGACATGAAAAAAGCTTCCAAAAAGCAATAAAAGAGCAAATGGAAAAGTGAGAAAAAAACAAGTTTTGTATAGGCAGCAATTGGATATTGAGGTATTAAAGAGTACTTTAATATGTAAAGTGCTCTTACAATCAATAATAAATGTGGGAAACATTCAAAGACGGGGGAACAGCCCAAGCAAAAGGTACAAGTAGGTAATCCACAAGAGAAGAAATGAAAATTAACTTTGTGTTATCTGATCATACCCAGGTCAGGTAAGAAAAACTGAGCATTTGCATTGGTCAGTAATGAGTCTTTAGGCAGGTGCATCCCTTCTGAGGAGGAATTTATTTCGTAGTGACAATGTGTAGCAAAACCATTGTCCTTTGATACAGAGATTCCATGTGCAGGGATGAATCTTAGGGAATAATCAAACAAATTCCCCAAGCTGTATGTAACAAGCTCTCTGAGCTAAGTGAATCTCCAGTAGTGAAAGCAGAAGCCATCTGAGTATGTGTCCTTGATAGCTGATGGGTTTAGCACACACTACAAAGTCACCCTCAAGAGATGAATATGCTGGTTATTTATTTATATGAAAGAGTCTATGATATGTCCTTATCACAAAACAGAAAAGTAAGAAGCAGGAGGATTTCTGAGTTCGAGGCCAGCCTGGTCTACAGAGTGAGTTCCAGGACAGCCAGGGCTACACAGAGAAACCCTGTCTTGAAAAACCAACCAACCAAACAAACAAAAAACAAGCCAAAAAAAAACCAAAACAAACAAACAAACAAACAAAAAAACTAGAAAAGTAGTTTGGATATGGATATGAATCTTCCTGATTTTGAGCATTTTAAAAGTGTGTGTGTGTGTGTGTGTGTGTGTGTGTGTGTGTGTGTGTATAAACATCTGGGCAACAGTGTTCTACAATACCTTTATAATAATGGCACCACGGAGCATTGCACTTTTTCAGTTAATACTTTTTCAGTTTACTGAATTTTTGCAATGAAAAATTCTAGTTACTATCATTGAAAACTATTTTAGGGTACAGCGTATCTGTTCAGGCTGTTTTGCAGAGGTACAAAAAGCAAAAAAAAAAAAAAAAATGAAAATTAGGAAGTAAAAAATCTAATCCATAGTCCTTTGGGTTGTTCTTATCTGGAATCACTAATTCAATACTCATTGTGCTTACTTTCTTCTTGGAAGTTTCCCTAGCCCTAGCAGCCCTAACTTTTTCTTTTGAACATAACATAGAACATTCTATTATATTAGCTGCCCCTGGAATCATTATTGGGTATAATATTAGTATTTGCATTTTTAAAATTGCTAGTAAAAATAATTGCCAATTAACTTATAAATTCTTAATGAAAAGTAGACTCATCCCTAAAGATGAATATTGCCATCTCAAATCTCCATGTGAGACTGGAGAGGGAACTCATAGGCCCTATTTCTACTGTGGTCCCTCTTGACAAATTCCCTTTGGTGGGAGCCAATAGTACCACAAATGCCTTTAAGTGATCTTCCCATATACTAACTTTGGCTTATTTTCTTGTAGGAGCAAATCAGGATTTGTATCCATGTTTAAGAATATGATTACAAAGTATCTTATGTCATCTGTCATTTTATTCTAAGAGTTAGGACAGAGAGAAGAAGAGTTTATTAACTTTGTTAGAAAAATAAGAAGATAGGAAAAACACTGTGTTGGTTTTCTCTTGTTGTGATAAAACACTACGACAAAGGTAACTAATTAAAGAAATAATTTATTAGGATTATGGCTCTAAAGGGATAAGGGTCCACCACAGCAGGTACTCATATAGGTGGCAACAAAAGCTGAGAGCTCATGTTCCCAATCAGAAGCAGGAAGTAGAGAAGGAACTCAGAAGGGCAGGAGTCTTCAAACTTTCAAATCCATCTCTAGTGATAACATTTCTCTATACCAGGCCACATCTCCAAAACAGCACGATCAACTGGGTATCAAGTTTTCATATACATGAACCTGTGGGGAACATTCAAATAACTACATTTCACTCCCTGATCCCCATAGTCTCATGGCCATAGCAAAATGTAAAACACACTTTGTCAAATTTTTAAAATATCCAATTTCCCAGTCACAACACTATTTCAAAGGAAAAAAAACTCAGACTCCAGGCAACCTAACAATTGTAATATCTTGTAAAACAAACAAACAAACAAACAACAAATCACATACTTCCAACACACAAGTGTAGAAACTATGAAAGTCTGTATTACTTACTTTTCTATTGTTGTGAGACATCACCATGATCAAGGTGACTTATTCAAGGATGGGTTTATTTGGATTTACAGTCCCAAAGGGATAGGAGTTCATCACCATCAAGAAAGTGTGACAGTGGGAAGGCATGGAAGTTAGAGTGGCAAGCTGGGAGTTCATATCTTAAACCTCAAGCAATAAGCAGAGAATGAACATGGAATAGCATATGGCATTTAAAGCTCACACTGTGCCCCTCAGTAACATGTTTCCTACCACAAGGTTACACTTCCTAAACCTACCCAAACAGTGTCACAATATATGAGCCTATGGAGAACATTCTGATTCAAACCACCACAAATTAATTTTCTTTGAAGTATATTTTATTATCAAAAGATGTATATGCCATTGTGCATAGTAATCATACAATTTATATGCATTGCATATTCCTTTTTCTCACAAATACCTGACAAAAATGATCTATAAGATGTAAGGGCTGCTGGGCAGTGGTGGTGCACGCCTTTAATCCCAGCACTTGGGAGGCAGAGGCAGGTGGATTTCTGAGTTTGAGGCCAGCCTGGTCTAAAGAGTTCCGGGCTGGTGAAATGGCTCAGAGGGTAAGGGCACTGACTGCTCTTCCAAAGGTCCTGAGTTCAGATCCCAGCAACCACATGGTGGCTCACAACTATCCATAATGAGATCTGACATCCACTTCTGGTGTTTCTGAAGACAGAATGCCAGAGTGAGTGGGGCCAGAGCAAGCAGCCATCTGTACAGCTACAGTGTACTCATACACATAAAAATAAATAAATAAATAAATAAATCTTTAAAAAGAAAAAAAGAGTAAGTTCTAGGACAGCCAAGGATACACAGAGAAACCCTGTCTCGAAAAAAACAAAAACAAAAACAAACAAAAAAAGTAAGGGTTTACTTTAGCTCATGATTTCAAAGATTTCCATCCATGATTGCTTGGCTCCATTGCTTTATGGCCTATGGTAAGTAAGACAGAAAGAACATCATACCATAGGGGGTACACTAATGAAGCATACGGAAGAGAGGGGTTGGGCTAAGATTATTTGCCCTTCAAGATCACACTCACAGTGAGCTAACTTAGTACCACCTACTACTTCTCAATAACACCACAAGCCTTTAACCACAAGGGCTACTGGGAGACACCCCAGGTCCTAACTACAGCATACTATACATTATTTCAAGGTGTATGATAATTCTGATAATCAGTTCCTTTTGTTCTCTTCAGATGGCAAAATTACATGGTTCAACCTATGTATTTTCACTATTGCCATAGTATATATGAGGAGATTTAAATAGACACTAATATTCCTACAGTGTTGTCATTGTTTCAGAGGAGTAAACATCTGTGTTTTTATAAGGGAGCAGAAAAGCATGCACATTATTCTTCTAATGAATGCCTGTGTGTAAGTATGCATATGTGCATGAGTGTGTGTGTCCTTCATAACTCAATAGAAGCCCTCCCACATGTTTGTAAAAATTACTCTTAATCTAACTTCAAACTGTGCCCTGACCAATAATTGCTTGATTGAAGTTGCCTTTCAACTCGGCTTCTTTTTTTACCACTTGTATTTTTTTTTTAAATAGGGAAAAAAAATACCCATGTGACATTCCTACATTGCTTCTGATTCTGCTCATTCACCTTATCTTTGCTGGTTCCCCTTAAAACCATTCCATTCTTTGACAGCCCGCCAGAGACGTTAAGTAATCTATTCAAGGTCACACAGCTAATTAGTGCAGAGCTGAGCCTGGAACCCTGGCCTTCTCTTCCTTTTCATCATGAAGAGGGTGTGAGGGCTGTTATCATGAAGGACAGGTCGCCTAAGTTAAACGGCAGGGCCTGGAACCAGCTGCGTGGAAGGTCTGACAGAAAATATCATTTGACAAATTATCATGATCATTATTAATGTTATTATTCATATGCTATGTCTGCAGCAGAAAACACAGGTTTATTTAAAATGCACATAATAATTCGAGTTTTCTCCAACATTTATTTTCTGTCTAAATTATTTTTTAACTGATACAAATGCAAAGACTTGTGAAGACAAAAAGCTAGGCTTTTTAAAAATCCATAACCTTAAATTAAGACCACATTTATTCCCACTGCCGCTTGTAGGCCAGGACTCTCTCCCTTTAACCCTTCGGTGACACTAGCAAACGATATTTCTACCTCTTCTCCACTCAATTTTTATTATTTTTTTCTAGTAATAATTGCATTGGATTACCAAAGTGCAATGCATCTCGCGGGAAGAATTTTAATGGGATTTTCGGGGAACTGGCCAGATCAGTCCACTTCGCCAGCAAAAAGATGCCTCTAATTGATGTCTATGTAGAAACAGCAGCTGAGGGTGAAAACCACTGTACTGGGATGGGTAATTATTTTAGCAGGATAAGCAGTTCTGTCGTGATAAGGGAGAAGCAGCAGAGCCCGGGGCGAGACACACAGGACAGACAGACACAGATAAAGACCGGGGGGGGGGGGGGGAGGCGGAATGCGACTGCAGGACCCACAGACTTGCAACCTTAAATGGCAAGTGTCTGATAACTCCTGATAGATTGCAGCCAGGTGGGGGCGGAAGAGGGGCTTGGCGAGGCAACTGCCTAGTGTGGCAGGTCAGGAAGGGACTGCTCCCCAGACTGCCAGCTCTGGACCAGAGCTTTGTTAGGGGGCGCTGTAGGGCAGCAAGTGCCGCTCTCCTACCCTACAGAGTGTCAGGCTTCCTATGCCTGCCTGCCTGGCGGTGGTTAAAAGCCCATAGCTCTTTTGGCAAGGAGTAGGTGTGTCCTGGCCAGGTTCCAGTTTGGGTAATTACAGCCTGTCAACCTAAATTCCCCCCAGGATTGCAGTTAAATATGGTACCCGTCTTCACAATTAAATTTTAGCTCTAATAGGACACTCGGTTGTCATGTTACGTGACAGTTAAATAGCGGCCACATCATACCCCAGAGAAGTACCAAGAGTTCTCTAGGGCTAATGAGTGACCTGTCTGGACAGAAATGAGGTGCTCTTTCTGATCTAGACTAGCTGGTCACTATAGGACTTTGCTCATCACTAAAATTTCTGGTCAAATTCTTGGAGAGGAGGTCCATAGAGAATGGCTACTCCTGTGCCATTTGCGATTCCTTTACCTGGAAATAGAGCTGTGGAACAGATGAACCCCTTCCTGTTCTCTTCCTCACCACTTGCATCAGCTGTCACAGGACAGGCTCTGTCCTTCCTTTCCTCCAAGGTCTCCCTATTCCGGCTTCTCCCACAGTCTAGAATGCTTTTCTTTTGTTCCCAGCTTCCAGAAACATTTTATTCTGGCAAAGTCCAGCTCAGAATCTGCTCCCTTCATATGGAATTCCCAATCTCCTATTCCAATTAAACATTTCTGCTATGGCCTCCATGTTGGGTTACTATTGTTCTTGCTGGGCATTTTTGAAATCTGTATAAATTAAACTGCTCACACACCTGGCATGCACTTAAGGGAGGCTCCCTGAAGTCAGGGGCAGTAACTACATGTCCTTGTAACTGCACATGATACTTAGGAAATATTGAATTGCTATCTACTGCTAGCAGTGATCTGCTACCTAGTAAGTGTTCTCTGTGATCATTGCTATTTTTTATTACCTTCATGGGAATCAAACCCAGAGTCTCTTGCATGCTAGGCTAAGCTGCATCTCCTGTTTCTTTTTACTTTTAATTTTGACGTAGGCTCTAAGTTATCAAAGCTGGTCTTTAACTCACTCTGGAGCCTAGCCAGACCCTGAACTTGTGATCCTCCTGTCTCTTCCTCCTAAAACCAGGTATGAACTGTGAACCAATATTAAGTCTAGTGCAAACACTAACTTCACCTCACCATCTCATAAAGCATTATTACTGTCCCATTTTAGAGAGGAACAAATATTGAGACACAGAGAGGTTAAGTAATTTGCCCAAGATCACACAGTCAGTAAATGGTGGCAGCAAGGGTGAAACCCATGGGGTCTATCCTCAGGTAATTCTGCTGCTCCATACTATAGATATTTAATTAAGCGCATCAATATCCCAATTGTTTTTAAGACTGCACATCAATCTAGACTTGGGAAAATCAGAAATCATTTTCTAAGTAGTACAAAGAGGGGAGAAATCTGGCTTTTCCGATTTTTGTACTTCAGCTCTCCTAAATAACAAGAGGGCTGCCTTCCCAAATTCGCATTCATGTTTGTCAGTTTCCATCCTTGGGCAATTATTTCACACTAAAAATGAGAAGGTGATAATCTGGAGTATTCGCAGCCAGTCTTGCCTTCAGAGGTGTGAGCAAGGAGGAAGATAGCATGTTGTGATTAGAGAGAGCAGAAACAAACCCCTATGATTGCGACGCAAAAGGAAAGGGTCAGCCTCATTATTCTAATGCATAGTTTTCTGCACCCATAGAAATATTTTATTCCAACAAGTTAATTCCTTTAAGTGGTGAGCGCCGAGTGTGGCAGACACGATTATCTTCCTTAGGTTTCTTGCCGCTTTCTCTGGGCCCAGCTAGGGGAAGGATTTCTGTGGCTCACCTCCTGCAATTAGAAACAGCCCCACAGGGCAGAGGTGCAGCCTGCGTTCCCAGATACTCTGCTGCCGCTGCTGAAATAAGAACAGCCTTTGAGAATATTCTCCTGCCAAAATCAT
>NC_045030.1:5369182-5380978 GCF_008632895.1 Mastomys coucha | reverse complement strand
TCCTTTCTACACGCCTGTTAGACACAGCGTTTTGCCTCCTTCCAAATTTCGTGTGCTTAAGACTTAACTCCATGACCTCAGAATACAACTGTTTGGTGAGGCAATATATGAGGCCATTAGGGGGGACTTAGTCACCTGGCTTCTTTACAAGTGGAAGAACTTTAGATGGCACAGAGAAACACCTGGGATATATTCACAGAGGGAGGAGCATCATGTATCATCAGCTCAGGAGAAAGTGACATTCTGCAAGCCACGGAGACTCAGGAGCAATCAAATCTGCTTACACATTGCTCTTGGATATCCAGCCTCGACACAGCACATACCACAGCACTGAAGCCGTCTCCTAAAATGTGGTCCACTGGCCGGCCACCTTGTCGGAAAGTGATGAGTGGATTAAAATGCAGATTCCTGGGCTCCATCCAGATGGAATCAAATCTCTAGCATAGGAGAATCTTCAGTCTTACATGAACACTCGAGCTCATCCCCAAGCTCACTGAAGTTGGAATACCCTTGCAGCGCCAATCTGCTGAGAGAACAGTCACCTCTGGGTTGATCTGAAAGAGACTGCCCAAAGGCCTGGCTGCCTGAAACCCCACCATTAGAAAGGTGTTCTTTGCAGTTAAACATTGCCCTCTCCCTGGTGGATTTTTTTTCAGTGCAAATAGCTCCTGGATGGAGGTGACAAATTAAGTCAATAACCTTTGAGTATGAATTCATTTATCAGCTGAATTCCTGTGGGATTGGACAGATGCCAAACCTGAGAGAAACAAGAGAATGGGACTACAAAGGGGGGGTTGGTAGAGCATGCTTGTGTGGTCCACACCAGAAGCTACCGCTTTGACAAGTTTGCTGGAAGTTAGCCCCCAGTAGTAACAAGGTAACTCATAGATTCATAGATGCCTACTCCCTGCTAGGGACAGTTGTGAGGCTGAGAGTGGGGCACAGAGAGACAAAGAGAGGAGAGGGAGGGAGGGAGGGAGGGAGGGGGAGGGAGAGAAAGAGGTGGGAGGGGGGCTTTTGAACTGACTCCCAGGGGACTCCTGTCTTGTTTGTTTGCTACTTGAAAGGCAAGGTCAAAGTCAAGCTGGCTTTCCTCCCTTTCTGGGAGACAGTGGGAGGAAAGGAGCCAGGTGATAGGAGATTGTTGCATTAAGGACTGGAGTGGATATTAGCAGGAGCAAGGAGCAATGTGCTTTATCCTGGTATTGTCCATTCATGAGCCCACCAGAACAGAAGGCAGGCAGGGGCTGAAGCTAGGATTTTAAGTATTCCCTTTGTGCCAGAAGTTAACCTCTCAGTTGCTGGCTAGCCTGAGATCATGGCTTACAGCCTTTCTTCACTTTTCTGGCATAGGCCCAGGACTGGATAGTGGAGGGAAGGGTGGAACTTTGTAGGTTTGAGAAAAAAGCTCTTGTGTTTCTGTCACTTCTGTTGTTGTTTATTTATACATTTACAAGGGTAAAGGGAGCATCCTCCCTGCTCCTCCCAGTTTTGCAGCTCAAGAATAGTGTCATTTAGCTAAAGCAACTCACATTGATTATAACATCTTTTGTTCACCACTCCCAGAATCCTCCAGGCACAATAATGACCTGAGAACATCAACCAGGTGGCAAGGTTGGTGTTGCTATCCCAACTGCTGACAAGTGACCATCCTTAGAGAAGGTGGCCTGGCCAGAGGGCCATATAATAAATGACCATCTCGTCTTGGAAACCATGTCCTTGGGATTGATAATGAGCTAGAACCCAGAGCCCTCTTCAGGCCTGACTAGATCTGTCTGCCCTCTAAACCTTCTCTATCCTACCCACAGCTCTATGCTCCTCTGCACGGAGATATGCATTCCCATTTCCCATGACAAATGGGGAATCCAAAGTAAAGGCCACAACAGGCAATGGTCCAGGATTCCAAATCCTGTTTCTGGAAGCCGCAGATGGCTAGAAAGGGAAGAGGGCCAGCCAGGCCAAAACTCTGACCAGAAAATCATTGTTTTCTCCAAGACAATACTCATTTTGGTGGCTGATAGTTGTGGTCCCATCCAGGTTTTTGGCCCCTGCGCTAGCCCTTTGGCACACAGCCCTCTCTACTCTGTGTGCTGCTTATTAACCTGCCTGTGTTTGGCTTCAGGAGGTCAGTACTCATATTGAGGGACGAGAACCACTTTTTCCCTTGTATATAGGGAACTACAAGGACTGGGAGCTCACCTATCCCATGCAGCCTATGATGGTTGATTGATAGGGCCAGGAGCTTGAAACTTCTGCTGCCTTGGCTTGGAAAGGCTCATTTTCGTCTGCAGAGCTTCCCATGTATAGATGGTTGGGGCTGAGCCTGAGAATCCCAGAGTGTGCTTTTGCCAGGCTGCTTCCTTTTTCTCTTCTCCCTCAACCTCTTGAACTTGCTGTTCTCCCTCTGAGACTACTTCTTAGAAAACTACTTGCACATAAACTCATTTTGCATTCTGCTTCTGGTACCCAGCCTAGGTTTTGCATATAAAATCTAGTTTTCCTTCTTTATGGTTAATCTTATGCTGGTTAGTTTTAAATGTCAACTTGCCACAATCTAGAATTACCTGGGAAGAGAGTTTCAATTGTGTAGTTATTTAGATCAGGTTGACCTGGGGGCATTTCTGTGGGGTGCTGCATGGATTATTAATTGATGTAGGAGGGCCCCACCCACTGTGAGTGGCACCATTCCCTAGGAAATCCTTAAGGAGGCTAGATGAGAGCAAGCAGGCAGTGTGGGTGCATTAGTTTCTTTCTGCTCTTGACTATGCATGGGTTGTGACTATCTGCTTGAGTACCTACCTAGCTTCCCCTCAGTGATTGGCTGTATCCTGGAACTGGAACCCACATAAACCCTTTCTTGCCTAAGTGACTTGTAGTCGAGGCACTTTATCACACTAACAAAAATGAAACTGAGAAATTTAGAATCACCTAAGAAACGGACCTCATGGTACATCTATGTTTCCAGAGAGCTTTAAATGAAGAAGAAATGCTCACCCTGAGTGGATGGGACCACTGATGAGCTGGTATCTCGGACTGAGTGGAAAAGAGAAAGTGCACTAAGCACCAGCATTCACCTCTCTGCTTTCTGACTGCAGACATGATCAGCCTCTCCATGCTCTTGCTGCCTGCCATACTGTATCCTCAAATACTGAGCCAAAACAGTACCTTTATTCTTTTGGTTGCCTTTTCTGGGTATTTTGTCATAGTGATGAAAAAAATTACTAATATAGCTTCTATCGATACCATATAAGCAAAAAAAAAAGAAAAAAAAAGAAAAAAAAGAAAGAAAGAAAAAGAAAAGAAAAAGAAAGAAAGAAAGAAAGGAAAAAGAGAAAGGAAGAAATGCTCCCTTTCCCCACATCTCTCTTCAGATACCTTTTTAAACCACACCAAATCCTTCTCTGACTCCTCTAAGTGAAAGGGCATGCTACCATCTTTACCAGATACTTGAGCGTTTTCCTTTGTCCCTCCTACTCAACATTTAGGTTCAGGCCTCCTTCTTCATCCCCTTGACAAGGACTGTAGGTTATCAATATCAAGTATCCACTCCCCACTTCCATGGTTTAAGAACATCTAGGAAAGTGCTGTCAATATCAGGTACTCCCTGCTTTCCACTGTTTAGGAATATCTAGCAGACTGTTGTCAAATGGCTCCTGCTACAGTTCAGGTAGAATTCTTTCACCCTTCCCTGATCACAGAGCTGTCAGTGACTATCAAATTCTTGCCTAAATAAATGCATCCCCTTGTCTCAGCATTCAAAACACTCTGCCATGGGCCTTATGCGCTAGCTAGTGTTTTCTCAACACAAATGACACAAGCTAGAGTCATCTGGGAAGAGGGGATCTCAACTAAGAAAACACCCCCACAAAATATGCCTATTAGGGGATTTTCTTGATTAATGATTGATGCGATATGGGAGGGCCCAGGCCTTCCTTGGCTGGTTGGTCCTGAGTGCGAGCCATGGGAAACAAGTCAGTAGGCAGCATTCCTCCATGCTGTCTGCATCAGCTCCAGCCTCCTGGTCCCTGCCCTGCTTGAATTCTGGTCCTGACTTCCCTCAATGACAGACTGTGATATGTAATTTTAAGCTGAAACAAACCCTTTCCTTGACAAATTGCTTTTGGTCATGGTATTTTCTCACAGAAATAGAAACCCTAAGCATAATACCATATAATGTTGTATACATTATATTGGTAAAGTGTCATATGTTTCATATGTTGCTGTGCTCACTAAGAAGCTGGTTCTAGAAGCAGAGTTGTCCTGCCCAATTCTCAGATGCAATAATGTTTATGTCAAGTGCTCTCCAAGAGCCCTTGTCTGGAGAATGGCTGGACAAGTTGATCTAGCTCTGTCACAGTAAAGGAAGCAAAAAGCCAAACAAACTAAGAGTAAAAAAGACTTAGTGCCAAGGGGAACAGTAGAACATTTTCTGTGAACCAATTTTGTTGCTCTCAGCCAACAATATTAGAAAAGCACCATTATTTACCCTCTTTATGTTTACTAGGAAACCAAAACGAACTGAGTGTATGAGCCTACACAGTCTGATTCATGAGCCAAAGGTTCTCATCACTATGTCAGAGGTGTAAACTCTAGAGGTAGATGACAAGAGATAACTAGCAATTGAGAAGAATTATATGGTGACACAGGTAAACCAGAGGGGAGACTAGCCACAAGTTGGAGGAATCAGGATTAATAAAAAGTAGTAGGAAGAAGGGCAGTATGAAAATTTTGGCAAGAATGAATCTCTTTGGACAACATTTTCTCCTTTCTCCCTGAAAGATTGTGGACTCTTAGATCTTCCCAACATCACTATGGACCAAAACAGAAACATATGAAGCAAAGTGAATATCCCCAAAACCAGGGTATGTGGATGCCTATCATTTTAAACAAACTAGGGTTTCATCTCCTTTCTCCCTACTCCCCACACCATATGTTCGAACTGTCTTGTAAGTGATGGCTAGGTGTTAAGGCAAGAATGGAACCTCCTACTTGGCTGGCAAATCTTAGAGCCAGCTTCCTGCCTGTGCTCATCCATCCCTATCAGTATGCTGAGCATCTCAAGAGTGTAAAGCCAGGGGCTTGAAAGCAGGGTAGTTGTAATAGTGATGCAACAGCGCTCCTTCATCTTTATTGCCATGGTGCTCAAGTCCTATTATGAAATCGCTCACTTCCCCTCACCATTAAAACATAACAGCACTATGGCAAGTGGTTAAGTGTTAGGAAATTCAACAAGCCTTAGCGTGAAACTCGCTTTACCTCTTTCTAACAGTGCGACCTTGAGAAATTCACTGAAATTCTTTGAGCCTCAGTTCCTTCCTCGATATAGTGAGACAAATAATGCTCAAGAGTTACCCCAGGGCTCCCAGCTCAGCAAGGGTGCAGTAAATTGTAGCCATTGTTATTTTTATTAAAGTACATGGAACCTAGTCATCATTAATCTGAAGTCCTCAGCAGGGAAGGACAAATCAGCATGTGCATTAATTAGGGCTTCTCAGAACAGGAAGGATTTAGCTGATGGGGAAGTGTCTCTCTGGATAAGGGTAAGACCAGACTAACCATCATGTGAGCAGAATCTATTTCAGGGCACAGAATCCTCCTTCTCTGAATTCAGTCTTGCTATATTGAGTCTCTAATCTTCACAATTCAGGTTTCCTTTGAGTCAGAATGAAGACAATCTATGTGAATCCACAAGCATGAGGGTGGAAGGGTGCAATGGGAGAGACATGTAGTGTTTCAATAACTTGGTGAACTGAGCTAACAGAAATGGCACTCCCATTGCAAATAGAGATAGCTGATTAAGTGTAATGAAAAAAGATAACTACATAGCTTGAGAGGGGGGAAGAAAGGAAAGAAAGAAAGAAGGGAGGGAGGGAGGGAGGAAGGAAGGAAGGAAGAAAGGAAGGAAGGAAGGAAAGAAGGAAGAAAAAAGAAAGGAAGGAGAGGAGAGGAGACAGAGGGGACAAATGAAACTAATATTTTCTAGATACTAAATCTGACTCCAAGTTCTGGCTTCCTGATGCCTGAGTCAGGCTGAGGTGTCCTTCTTTATAGTCCAGTCTCCATCTCCATCAAGGTTTCTTTACTTTTATGTAGTAGCGACACTTTGGCTTTCTAGTGCTAACTATGGATTCCTTCTCAGAATTATGCTTTCAAACAAAGAAAATAAAGTTCTCTTGAAATATATTGAGCAAAACATCAATTTCCTACAATGCAAAATATCTGTGATTCACTGGGGACCAGCACTCCTAATACTGTAGAAGCTTTGTGCCTACAATACTATGTGAAGGTAATGCTAAATTTGAATTTAGTATTAGTGAATGTTAAGATGATCTCAAATATAACTGGTGAATTTAATTATCCACATGCAGTGATAAAGTAAAGCAAACCCACAATAGGACCTCCCTCCTTCAAGGAAGAGGGGAGGGGAAACAATATCCAAGACATACTGGAATATAGCTGGTATTCTATACCCAAGTCTGCGTAGTGAGAATATGGCTCCACTGAGTTGAATACTTTGGAAGAAATTCTTCTGATTGCTGTTTTGTCTGGATGTCTCCAAGGTGGATACAAGAAATAAATCTCTTTAAAGAGTAGATGTATTTAGCACCTCAAGGCTTGCCAAAACAGTTACTGGGGCTTATTGCTTGTCTAGGAACAGAACATTCCACTCACCTCTCTGCTTTCCAAACTTTGAGATGCTGTAGCAAGGCTGTACCATTAGAAATCTCACATAAGTGGCCTGCCATCGGAATTTGCAACAGAGGGCTGGTGTATTGGCTAGTTTTGTGTGTCAACTTGACACAGGCTGGAGTTATCACAGAGAAGGGAGTTTCAGTTGGGGAAGTGCCTCCATGAGATCCAGCTGTGGGGCATTTTCTCAATTGCCCCTTGTGGGTCGTGCCATCCCTGGGCTGGTAGGCTTGGGTTCTATAAGAAAGCAAGCTGAACAAGCCAGGAGAAGCAAGCCAGTAAGGAACATCTCTCCATGGCCTCTGCGTCAGCTCCTGCTTCCTGACCTGCTTGAGTTCCAGTCCTGACTTCCTCTGGTGATCAACAGCAATGTAGAAGTAAGCTGAATAAACCCTTTCCTCCCCAACTTGCTTCTTGGTCATGATATTTGTGTAGGAATAGAAACCCTGACTAAGACACCTGGTGTGGACCTTGGACTCATGAAATGGCACTCTTAGTTTGTTCTTGTGCCAGGGCTTCTTGTGCTTTAGAATTCCTCTCTAGAAGCTTTCGCTATCCCTTTGATGCCTGACTGAATTGGACCACAGTACTGTCTGAGCATGGCCTCACTACCTCACAGCCTAGTTCCATGGGGGCTCTGGCTACCGAAAATATCTTCCTCAGTAGTTTCTATGCCTCTACCAAATGTCTTGAATAGAGCTCCCTGAGCCTAGTCTAGGACTTGTTCCATGCTTCTTCCTTCACTTTAAATTATCTTCAACATGGCCTAACCCCAAGAGAGGGGTAGTCAGATCCTCTAGAGCACTCTGAAGCTTTTGCCTTTAGGGCTGTCCCAGGGTCTTTTGTTTCAGTAGGGAAGTCTGACCTGTCCTCATTTTGACTGCTGTGCTGCTTTTGTATTGTGTTCTTCCCATTTCTGGCTGAAATTTCTGGCACTTTTGTTCCTCCTTGGGCTCTGAATCACTTTTCCTTCATGGGCGGGAAACCTCCCTTGACTGTTCTGCAATTGATTTTTTTTGTCATTTTTGCCTCCAACTAGAGTCATATCATGCTTTCCTGGATTGATTTCAATCCATGCAGGAAAAGAGAGAGGTATTACTTGCTCAAATTAGACAACTCTTCATTAACTACCTGTGGGTTGCTCTCCTGTCTTCACACTGGTAGGTGAAATGTGAAAAGCAGATGTGAAATTGTATGAGCTTTGTTGGTAATCATGCTATCTCTACAGCCAGCCCCACCTGGTGACAATGGAACCATCAGACAACCCACATACAACAAGACATATATCATCATTAGCTGTCCAAAGGTACACATTCCCATTGTCTACTCTGCCACAAGTCACCCTGTGCATGTACATAGGTCCCTATAAAAAACTATTTTTCCTCCCCCCACCACCTCTTTGTCTTTGCTTTCTCCCCCTAGAGGCAGCCCTGCATTCCCCTTGCTTCTCCCTTTTTAAAAATCTCCCATGAGACTGGTCCTACGGTGTGATTTTGCCAGAACCTGTTGCCTAGTTCCATTAAGCTTTGCCTGGATAGACAAATAAATGTCTAATCATACCAGATACGACACTAGTAGACCACAGAAATAATTCTACCCAAGTCTAACTTGATGAACCAACAAAATTAATTAAAAATGCTTCTAGAAGTGTGGGTGAGGGGTTGGGTATAGAAGCATGAACAATTTAAGTAGCTACACCACTGAAGAAATTCAAAACCTTTCCTCTCTTCATGACAATGTTAATAGGTCCACTTCTGGTACTGGTGTTAAGGGAGTAATTATAGATCCCAGGAGTTCAAAAGATCAAAGACCATGTCATGCCTGGAAGATAGATTCCAAGACAAAGATCAACATATAAAGAAGTCGTATTGTAGAGGTGCAGGAATGTCAGTCTATGGAGATCAAGGGGAAAAATGATTGGAAGATGTTTGTGGTTTTATGTTTCAGCTGACATTCTGAATAGTTACATGTGACATGATCAAAAAATGAATCACAATTTGCTTTTTCTCATATACTCAGTATGCCTTTAATTTGTGACCATCAGTGAAGCTTATTAATGGTCTTTGAAACAGACATTGAAGGTCAGTGCTCATGGGTGGCAATCTGGGTGATATAGCATCATGGGCAAAGTAATCAGTTCTGATAAATTCAGTAAGTGGGATGAGGGTCCTGAGGAGACAAGAAGATGTATAAAGTTACAAGAATAGATTCTAAATGGCTATGACATTGTGAGCAGCAGTAGCACTGCATGCTACCTTTTTCTTGCAATGGGGGATAAGAAATTATCTGGGAATGATGCTTTTGGCAATAAAGAACACAAAGAGATGGCTCTTGGACCTGAACAGGAATACTATGCCAGGATACTATGAAGAATCTTCACAAGTATTGATTGGATAGTAAATAAATATGCAAATTTCTCCTCAAGGCTCATCATTCTGAATTCTTTGTCAATAAATCACTCTACCTTATGGAAGCCCATGAATTTTGTAGCAACTTAAGTTGCTTATATAGCTGGCTTCTCCAAAAGTACTTGCGCAGGTTTCTCACATAACATAGAGGTGATGGTAATCAAAACTTCAGGTCTTGTTGAGTCATAGCACTTAAATCTGGACTCCAGCCTTGAGAATTCAGGTTTTTTTCATAATCTGTCTTAGTGTACATAAAATAACTCCTCATTCTTAGTCTAATAACTTCTGTTTTGTCATTTGCTTTTGAGCAGTAAAAAACTTCAGACTAATTGTGAAGCCTAGTTAACACGTCCCCTGCTTCCTAGTTCAAAACTCCTGCTCAATGTCAGTGAATGACTTGTTACAATACGGACAAGTGTTACCTTTGCTGGACAAGGAGTACTAACTAACCTGGAGAGATCTTTGGAAGAGCCAATGTTTTCTGATTCTTCATAGATCTTTTTGGGGTGATTTTATTCCCCATGTTATTCTGCTCTTTTTGCTTTTGTGAGTTCTTTCTTCAGTCTGGGATATAGAATGGGTTCTTTTTGTTTCCCATCTCTTTAGGGTTCTGGATTTTCTCAGGCATTTGAGATTGCTGAACACTTTAGGAAGAGTCTGTTTCAGCAAAGGTGAATGAATACTATTATTTTGTTTCCAGATGCTTTGCAGGGGTTTGAGGAGAACTGCAAGCCGATCCCATGGCCCAACATCCTCATTCTTCCCCCTTAGGTTCAAAGTTTCTGTGCAGGTGAGCATATTGTCCGTATATTCTGAAGGTACAAGTGGTGACAATCTAACAGAGGTGTGTCTGCTTCAAAATGAGTGGTTATCTTAAGAGGAAAAGGGGTTCTGATCTTAACTTGCCCAGGAAGTCATAACAAAATACTTTAGTCTGGATGTCTTAAACGGGTCAGATCTGAGATCAAGATGCTGTAAGTCAGGTTTTGGTGACAGGTCTCTTCCTTGGTTTTTAAATGATTAACTCCTTGTTTCTTTGCTTAGCATTCCTTTGTTTAGGTGTGTGAACTCTGTTTCCCTCTTCTTATAAAGCTGGTAGTTTTATCAGATTGGACCAACACACTTGTGAGCTACTTAATATTAATGGTTCTCTACAAGGCCTATTTCTAGATATAACTGCACTAGCAATTAAAGCTTTCACATGTAAGGTTGCAACAGTATACAATATGATCCATGGCAGTAGTTACTAGATACATTCTGGAAGGCTTAAGAGCTGAATATTCAAGACATTCTGAAGTTGGGCCCATTTGGAATCATGACAGCTCTGGGAATAAGTATAACACATAAGGAAATTTTACTAGCACTGGCTGTGTGAACATTAAGCTGTGCTTCTTTTCACAGGTGTTTAAGACCATGGTTCAAATTTCCAGGAAAAGTGTGTAATTGGTCAGGCTTGGGCTATGCACTCAAATCATAGTCTCCAAACCAACTGACAATGTATTTTTTGTTTGTTTGTTTGTTTGAGGCAATGTTGGTTTTTGAATGGCTGAGGGGGCTTGTGTGCTTCTACATATATAGAGAAGGGTAACCTTTTCCAAATCACACAGAATAGTTTTGTCTCTTCCAAGAGAGGTCTATTTAGGTGGGGAAGAGAATACATTTGATGAGCAGGTAAAAATCTGTGTACACCCACCAAGAGAGTGCCAGGATTTTATAGAAAAATGTTGAAGTGTAGCATTTTTGAAGGGAAAATATTGTTGGGCTCAAGGAGTGAAAAAGTTGCTATGTATTGTCACCTTTGTCTTTTCTTTTCAATGTGACAATGGCATGAAGAATCAAACTTAGATATTCTGAATCTTCCCAGATTCATAGAGTTTATTTCCTAGGTAGATTAATTTTCAAAAGAATAAGAAGGAGAAGGGGAAGGAGACAGAGGGTTAGAAGAAGGAGAAGAAGAGGAGAGGGGGGCAGGCAAAGACCTTCCTGGGTAAGTCCAAATAAAGAGAATGTACAGAGAAATCCTGGTCAGCATCCTGGTCAGGTCCCATACAGCTCACTGAGTATGTGACAACAAATTTCTCAGTCATTAAAACCATTTGATGTAAGATCTCTTGTAACTTGTAGCTAAAACTATGTTAAAGCCAGGTATTATGCTAAGTAACTCCTTTGTATGCATTATCTCACTTTATTTTCAGACAGCTGTAGAGGAAGGCAATAGTGTTAGTATCCCCCATTTTGAGGTGAAAAAGAAAATGAAAAAGCCTAGGGTAAAGAAAAGTGTAAGCAGCTTGCTTAAGGCCACTTAGTCATTAGCCACAGGCATGGGTTTTCCAAACCTATATCTATCCCAGTATAAGTAAAGCCAAGTGTTTTCACATGTCCTCATGTTCCTGAGAAACTCAAATAAGAATCTTGAAATCCAAGGTTTCCACTGCAAACAACTCAGCCCTTAGGTAGTACTTGGGTCTAACTACTGATTGACTTTCAGTTGCCACAAGTAGAAATTTCTCATCCTGCTTCTCACAATAAGCAAATGACTGATGATCTATAGGTAAATATGTCACCAGACAAATTTCCCAAACTTTAAAAAGTGATTGATACTTTTTTATTTTTTCTCTTTTTTATTAGATATTTTCTTTATTTACATTTCAAATGATATCCCTTTTCCTGGTTTCCCCTCCAGAAAAAAAAGCCTTTT
>NC_045030.1:5351315-5369172 GCF_008632895.1 Mastomys coucha | reverse complement strand
CTGGCGTTGGCATTCCCCTACACTGGGGCATAGAACCTTCACAGGACCAAAGGCCTCTCCTCCCATTGATGACCATCTAAGCCATCCTCTGCTACATATGCAGCTGGGGCCATGATGATTAATATTTTTTTAATTTATCATTTCATCCATTTACATTTCAAATGATATACCCCTTCTCTGTCACCCCTCCATAAACCCCTCCATCCTATCTCCCCTCTACCCTCTCCCCTTTGCCTCTATGAGGGTATATATAAAGTAGTTACTTAGCACCCACTCCCACCTCACCCCTTGTACTGGCTAGTTTTGTGTGTCAACTTGACACAGGCTGGAGTTATCACAGAAGGGAGCTTCAGTTGGGGAAGTGCCTCCATGAGATCCAGCTGTGGGGCATTTTCTCAATTGCCCCTTGTGGGTGGTGCCATCCCTGGGCTGGAGGTCTTGGGCTCTGTAAGAGAGCAGGCTGAGCAAGCTAGGGGAAGCAAGCCAGTGAGGAAGATCCCTCCATGGCCTCTGCATCAGCTCCTGCTTCCTGACCTGCTTGAGTTCCAGTCCTGACTTCCTCTGGTGATCAACAGCCATGTGAAAGTGTAAGCTCAATAAACCCTTTCCTCCCCAACTTGCTTCTTGGTCATGATGTTGTGCAGGAATAGAAACCCTGACTAAGACACCCCTCTAGCATTCCCTTATGCTGGGGCATCAAGCCTCCCTCCCCACCCATTGATGTCAGATAAGGCCATCCTCTGCTGCATATTCGTCTGGAGCCATGGCTACCCACCCCCCATGTATACTCTTTGGTTAGTGGTTTAGCCTCTGGGAGCTCTGGGTGGTCCAGTTAGTTGATATTGTTCTTCTTATGGGGTTGCAATCCCCTTTAGCTCCTTAAGTTTCAGTTTTCTTAAGAACAGGCCTCATTTTTTGAGAGGATTTGAAGTTCAAAGTCTCAAGGTGTCAAGTTGTCACAAGCTAGTGGTTAGATTATGAGAGAAGCAAAAATAAATTGTAGCTGATCTCTCTTTGCCCTCTTGACTATGGATTTTACTCCATAAGGAAAAGATATGGACCATCAAGATGCCACAGCTGGTGAAGGCACTTGCCACCAAGCCTGATGACCTGAGTTTAATCCCTGGAATCCACATGGCAGGAGAGAAGCTACACCCTTAAGCTGTCCTCTGATGTATACAAACACTGAGGTAAATAAAATGTGAGAGACAGAAAGAAAGAAAGAAAGAAAGAAAGAAAGAAAGAAAGAAAGAAAGAAAGAAAGAAAGAAAGGAAGAAAGAGAGAGAGAAAAGGAGAGAGGGAGAAACATATGTAGAGAGAAACAGAGAGACAGAGACAGGGCAACTGGAATGCACTTGTAATTACAGCAGCCAGCAGGCTGAAGTAGTAGGATTGAGGGTTCTTGGGCCACTTTAAGAAGATCCTTTTGAAAGTTTTTCATAGATCAGTTTTCAAGTCCTTTTTAAAAACATCGGATTCATATGATTATCCCTATGCAGCATTACTAAGTTGAATGAAAACTACTTCATTAGGGGTTTGAAATAGTGAGCTGTTGCTACAAATTAAATAAACTCAAGAACCATTAAATTGCATAATGGTAGCAGTTGACCTAGATTTAGTTGTCTCAGGCAGCTAAGCTTCACGCCATAGCTGCTTCACAGTATAAGGCAATAGCCAGGTATGTTCTATGCATTTTCATTTTGGAGTTGGCCTTACTAGGTAGCAGCTATGGGTATATGGTGGGGGGAAGCTTTTTCCTCTGCAATGGAACAAGAAGAGGGCAGAGTCAATACCAGGTCTATTTCAAGCCCTTGCTTGCCTCGCATCTACCAATAACCTATTGGCCTAGCAGCTCACATGGCCAAATTCAAATCAGTGCAGAGAAAGGGACTGCAGAGTTATATGGCAAAAGATATAGATTAAAACAAAAAGAGGGGCTGGAGAGTTGTCTTAGCAGTTAAGAGCACTAGCTGCTTTTACATAGAACTTGATCTCAGACCCCAGCACCCATGTCAACTCTAGCTGGAAGAGATTTAATATCCTCTTATGGTCTCCACAGGCATACCTGACACACACACACACACACACACACACACACACACACATATGGCATGCATACATATAGGTGTGTGTGTGTGTGTGTTTTCTAATGCTTATGTGGGCTTTTCCTAGCAGTTCCTCTTTTCTCCAGTTAACCCTCCCACAATCCTCCCTTGGCCTTAGACATCAGACAAAGCCTATGATGTGTTCCCATGTTCTTCTCTTTGAAGACATCACTACCACACAGCTTTCCATGATCCTTCTCGGCAGATTGAAATTATTCTCTTTTGTACAATACATAGAAAACAAAATACTTAGTCCTATTGAAGAAAAGTCATAAATTCACCTATCTAGAGACTTGCTGTCCTCATTAACCAGGCTTGCAATAATGATGGTTGTGTATGCTTCCCTTTACAGAGGTGAGATTCTTGGTAAATCTTCAATAAATATCTTTTACTCACTTTTATTTTTTCAAAACAGGTTTTCTCTGTTCAGCCCTGGCTATCCTGGAACTAGCTCTATAGTAGACCAGGCTAGCCTTAACCTCAGAGATCTGCCTGCCTCTGACTCCCAAGTGCTGGGATTAAAAGTGTGAGCCACCACCACTTGGTCAATAGTCATTTCTTATAGTCTCTTAACCTATTTGCCATCTTATACTTACAATATACATATAATCTGTATCATACTAACATCCTAGTTCCTCAATACGTGCCAAATATGAGAATTCTAATTCATTCAAGACTGGTTTTGAAACCAAGCGATTAGAAAGAGGCTAGTAGGTAACTCAGAACTTTTGTTAGTTCTAAAAGTAGAACTTTTAAAGACAAGAAGAAAATCCAGGCTGAGTGAACTGTGTTATTTGAGCATGTAGTATTCTAATGGTTGCAGAAGAGTGATTTCACTTCAAGTGCTCAACCCAGTCAGATGGTGCCCCATTCAGACTGGCTACTCCAACTGGACTGTAGCACTTGAAGGGACAAAAAGGGACCAAGTCTCTAGAGTCAGTGAGTAGCAAGACACAGAGTTCAAGATGAGATGACTGATCCCCACCCCTGTAAGCTCACATCTTTTTAAGAATTCCCTTTATCTCCTTGTAAAGACACATTAGCCTCAAATTTGCTACCTTCTGGACAGAAAACACAGGGGAGAGGAGGGGGAGGGCAGCAGGTCTAGTTTCTAGCCTGAGAGACTGATCCTTTCCTTAGGGGAGAAGGCTGCTGCAGGTGTTTTGCACAAGGAATGGCTACCTTCTCACTCATCCCCATTGGGTTCTGAATGGCTTTGTTTCTATCTATAGCCTGGTTTCTAACATAACTGCCCTGCATATGTGAAATGTGTATAACAACCACACTGTAAGAACACCCATCAAGCAAAGTGGCATGGTGGGAGGCATTGTTACAAGTGGATTTGTATGCACTACAGACCCTATAGGCTTGTTATGCCAAGCATGTTAAGGCGTGAAAAACAAACTAGCCAACAAAAAGCATGGCTCCTTCCATGGTAGGACTGAGTTCAGAGGCAGTTCAGGGTTGCTGCAAGGAAACTCTAAAAGAAGTTGGGAGTTGCAGAAAGGCATTGCTTTGTATCCCAATGAAGGCATCTTGCTGTAAGAGGTTTGCAAATGCTCATTTGTGGTAATTGGGTGATGGAGAGACAAGGGAGTATATAAGATCAACAAAGAGATGGGAAGCTGATACGAAAAGTGAAAAGAAGCACATTAAAGACACAGCACAATGTGATCTCAACACTCGCCCACCAGAGGAGCTAAAATAAAAAAAGCAATAGAAAGTATTGGAAGGAAAGAAGCCAGACCTCCCTGACACTGCTGGTGGAAGGATAATTTGGGAAAAATCACTTTGGAATGATATTGCTATATAATTTCAAGCTGACCCCAGGCCTATCTTGTTACCCAGCAATTCTACTCCTACACAGATACCAACAAACACATACATATGTAGATTCACCAAAATGCATCTACTTAAATATTCACAGCAGCCCTTTTTTTGCCAGCATTAGTCAGAACATTTTCTAAATGTTCGACAACCATAGGATGGGTACATAAATCATAATATTTCCATAAAGCTGAATGCAGTACATCTGGAAGATTTAACCTTATACATACAGCTACATGCTATACCATGGAGGAATCATAACCATTGCCTGGTGTGAAATAAGCTGGCTGTAGTAAGGATTCCATTTTCTTCCTTTTGGATGATATTGTGGGTTGAATAATATGCCCCCACAAATGTTGAATGTCTACTCTTGATACCCAAGAATGTGAACTTAATAAGAAACAGTGGTTGCAGATGAAGTCAAGCTGGGATAGGGCAGACCCTTAATCCAGTATGACTGAAGTTCTGTTTCAAAGGGGAGAGTCCCAGAGGTGCAGGCATACAGGATAATGTCACATGATAGTAAAGACAGATTGAAGAGCTGCAGCCATCAAGCCAGGAAACGCCAAGAATTGCTGGCCAAACACCAGAAGCTAGGCTGATATAACAAAGGATTCAACAGGTTTCAGGAGACTCATGGCCATGCTCAGACTTGGTTTTGAATGTTAGAGTCAGAAGACAATAAACTCCTATTACTTTAAACTATCCAGTTTTTAATGGCTTAAAACAGCCACCTACTTTGTTTCTGTTGCTCTTGGAAACTAATATGGAGGAAAAAGTGAATTATGTTAATTAAAGCAAGACATAGTTTTGGTAGGAGGAGTG
Source organism: Mastomys coucha (assembly GCF_008632895.1). NCBI lineage: Eukaryota > Metazoa > Chordata > Mammalia > Rodentia > Muridae > Mastomys > Mastomys coucha. Next base: position 5,364,414 of record NC_045030.1, on the reverse strand, counting down.
CCATCTACAAAGGGTCAATGAGAAAGTTTTCTTTGTGTATATTATACTGTAATGGGAAGTTAGCACATATGTGTTCAGGACCTTCTGGGTGCGGGTGGGTCCAGATTCCCTGCAATGCAATGGGCAAATAAATACATCAAGTAAATTAGAACTTAATAGCAAGCACAGTGTGCTGTTGCAAGCTTGTGTGGCTACTAGCACCAAGATCAAGAGTTCCAAATCAGCCTGGACTAAAAAATGAGCTTGAAGTCAGACTGGGCTATGTAGTAAGACTATCTCACAAATAAGAAACAAATGTACTAAAAGCCTGCTACATGTCCAACACCATACAATGACCAGCTCATTTCTTCTTTAGTCTCTGTCTTGTAGTTTTGTTCTCATTTAGGAGTGTCCCATCGTATTGGGCACACCCATCTTCTCCAGCAACCATCCAGTTAACAATGATCTCTAAAGAGTGAAGCAGAGGTGAGTTATAGCTATCCAGATTTTAGTAACAGTCTACTAGGATTTAAATCATGTCTTGGCCACCTTACAGCTGTATGACTTGAAGTAAGTGATATTCTCTCTCTCTCTCTCTCTCTCTCTCTCTCTCTCTCTCTCTCTCTCTCTCTCTCTCTCTCTCTCTCTCTCTCTCTCTCTATCTCTCTCTCTCCCCCCCTTCCTCTCTCCCTCTCCCTCTCCTCTTCCCTTTCTCTCTCCCTCTCCCTATTCTTATCCCTCTGTCTGTCTCTGACTCTGTCTCTGTCGCTGATATAGCTTCTACATATGAAAATGGAGACATATATGCCTTATGAGATTGTTGTAATGATTGAATCTACTGATCCACTAAAGGCTCTGGCCAACATGTGCTGGCTGTCATGACATCCCTACTTCCTCATTCTGTCTTTGACTTTGGATGGCATACAGCTGTTCCACAAACTAAGATCCTGGGTGCATCTAAGAGGAGAGGAGACTTAGCTTCTCAGCTCCCTTTCTTTTCCATTGAGAAGTAATTTATGCATAAAGAAATACATTGCCAGGCAGTGGTGGTGCACGTCTTTAATCCCAGCACTTGGGAGGCAGAGGCAGGCCGATTTCTGAGTTCGAGGCCAGCCTGGTTTACAGAGTGAGTTCCAGGACAGCCAGGGCTACACAGAGAAACCCTGTCTCAAAAAAAAATAGGTATAAAAAAGAAATACATTATTATGATGGGCTAAATTGCCATCCCCAGTACCTCAGAGCGTGACTGTATTTGAAGGTCGATAATTTTGAAGCTCAATTGATAATGTCATGATAAATGCCCTTATAAGAAAAGATGAAGACTTCGATTGGCTGATCAGGTGAGGAGACAAAGGTATGTCATATGTTGCCCACTTCATAAGCAACTATTTTCTGATATCTACCACTATCAACTACTTTTGGGTTCTAGATGCTCATAAAGATTGAATTGCATAGTAATTTTTGGTCTGACTCTTTCTGATCTCATATATATATGTATATATATATACATATATATATATATATATATATATAATTTAGTATAAAACATATCAGATAACCATGATGGCTTTGGGAAGTGTTTTAGCAGACTTTCTCTTTTATCTCTTTCACTCCCCTTTCCTCCTGACTCCACTTGAAACTACTTCCTGTATCTCGAATCCATTTTTATGTAACACATGTCTTTTTGCCCTTCCCCCACTTCCTAGGCTCCCTTTTCACCCTCTCTTGGTCTTCTTTCTAGTCTTTTAGGCTTTACTCCTATATATACCACTTATAAGCACCCATTACAAACTAAGATTCACATATTAGAGAAAAACGTGATTGTATTGTTTGTTTATTATTGGCTTTCTGAGTTTGGATTGCCTTGCTTAATATTCTACACTTCTGATTCATACATTTTCTTGAATTTTTCATTTTTCTTTACAGTTAAATAAAATCTCTCCCTCCTTCCCTCTTTCTCTCTCTCTGTCTCTGTCTCTCCCTCCCTCCCTCTCTCTAAGGGAGAGAGAGAGAAAGAGAGAGAAAGACAGAGAGAGAGAGAGAGAGAGAGAGAGAGAGAGAGAGAGAGAGACTTTGGCCAGTTACAGTTCCTTGCTATCGTGAATAGAGCAACAATAAATATAAATGTATAAGAGTCTTTGTGGTAGGGTATGTAGTTTTTGAGTACATGTCCAGATATGATATAGTTTTAACTAGTATTTTTGAGATTCACCCAAGTTCTTGAGAGGATTATCTATTGATTCCTCTTTAGCATTGGGTGCATTCCACTGTATAGCTATACCACAGTTTGTTAATCTATTGGTGGACATTTGGTTGGTTCTTGTTTGTGGCTATCTTAAAGGAAGTTGCTGTCAACGTTCATAGCTAAGTCTCATTGTGAACCTATTTTCATTTCGCTTGGGTAAATGACTATTTGGGGATGTAATTGCTGGGGAATAGGTCCAGGTGTATGATTATAAGAAATTTCCAGTTTCCCAAAGAATGTCTACCATTTTATACTAGAAGTACCAAAGTATGGGTTCTGATGGTTCTATATCTTTGTCTGTAATAACAGTTGTCATTTTAAAAATTCTAGCCATTTCATTCTTGTTTGTATTTGTTTGAGCATTCTGAGCTACAAATTGGCAAATCCATCAGTTTAACTGAGAGAGAGAGAGAGAGAGAGAGAGAGAGAGAGAGAGAGAGAGAGAGAGAGAGAGAGAGAACAAGGACAGCTATCATCTATTTTACTCATAAAAGGACTAGCCCATTGGGAGGTAATGACTGGGGTTTGAAAATATTCATAGGATAATCAGAGAGAGGACAGACCTCACTAGCAGGAAAAAGCCAGTAAAGCTATTAGGAAGTCACTAAGCAGGGATGTGAATCTGCAGGTCTGAGGATATGGAGGACATAAAATTGCAGAGCCAAATACCAATCTCTATCAATGGATGCTCATTGCTGAGTAAATATCTACTGTAAGTGATTGGCTCCCAAGGGATCCAGGGAGGGGAGTAGATCAGACTCAGAAAGATTTACTCCTCTTGATTTTGCATTATCTGTGCCTCCAGCCCCTTCCATTAGCATGAATAATTAACAGCTGGCAGAGCTGCCATCAGCCACAGTAAGAATGCTTAGGATTCAGGATTTGTCCTGAATTAAGAAAAAGAAAAGGCCTCAAGGGTTTGAACGGTTGATCAGGGTGATAATGGTGTTGGTGGGAAGGAAAACAAAGTAAATACAATGGCATAAAGTCCTTTAGTTTCTGTTTGCCATATAAAATTGCCTTTAAATACTCAAGTAACATAGGGTGCTAAATAAGAAGACACAAAAAATTTTCAAACTACACTTACTAACCCCCTTAAATTCTCCTCTCCAGGGAGGTGATGAAGTTAATAGTTGAAGTATACTTCTAGAAAAATACCTAAGCAAATGTTTAGTTCTATATAAATGTAGAGTTCCTTTGCAATCACACATACATGCATGCATATGTGTAATGTTGGCATCTTAAATAGTATTCAATTATTAGGTCCATATTGTGGTGTCTTTCCTTGTCAGTACATAACAAGGCCTTCATTGTACAGACATGCCACAATTTATTAATCTTTTCCCTGTGGATAGGCATTTAGATCAATTGCATTTTTACTATATATACCTACATATATCTTTATCAATTTATCTACTCACATATCATCTATCTTTGGGGACACACACATACAAATGTATCTATTACATAGAATTTTAAAAGACTGGATTGAAAGAACATTTGCTGGGCCAAACACTGACCATTTTGAATGTTTCTAGAAGCTGCCAAATTGCTCTCTAAAATGTCCTTGCCAATTAAAACTCCCACCAAAGAGAACAATGTGGCCATTTCCCTCTCACTCTCCCCAGTAGTGGATTTTGTCAGCCCCTTTGATGTCTGCCAGTCCAGGAGGTGAAAAATAATCTCTCATTCCTGTTTATAATTTCATCATACCAATTTCTAGTGGAGCCTAATATCTCCTCATGTTTTCTATGAACCCCATCAAATGCATAGGCAAGAAAACTAATTATGCTGCAGGATTAGAAAGGAGACAAGTCAAAAATATCCCTCCTGGTACAGCGATCTGAGCCTTGGTGTGTTGTGTTGAAATGTGGCCAGAATGAAGTTCTTCAAACCTCAGGCAGTGACTTGGGAAGGTGGAGTTGTTCGGCTATATTCAAACCCAAGTAATTAGCAGACTATTTGAGAGCTAACCTGGGACATCCTGCTGAGATGCTGCCTGCTATAAACTCCCAATGAGCAAGGGATGTGTTTAGGGTCAGCCTGTATTCTGAATAACTTTTAGGTTCTTAAAATAACTTTACTGCTGTTATTCTAGGTGCCTTTGTGCACCTAAAATCTAATTGATGAGAACTATCAGCTAGCACAAGGGCTGGCTATGAAACCAGGTCCCATGGGTTATTCCTAGAACGACAACAACAAAAATGCTTTTGTACAGCTACTAAAGAACAGTAGAGTCAAAATTTACTGCACTGACATAGGCCACAGCCCTTCTCATTGGCCTCCACTCACCCCACTGTCCTTCCTTCTGCCAAAGGAAGGACCTTACCAAACTTTTGCAGCTGAGTTTCTTTCACAGTAATAGTTGGTCAGAAGTGAGCATGTGTGTGATACTAAGCATTTTGCTAGCACTATATTCTAATAGAAATGTACTGGCAAAAAATTCTAAGACATTTTTTTCTCTTTCTAATAACACACACACACACACACACACACACACACACACACACACACACACCCTGCTCCCTCCCCCAAGCTTGGTTCTTTTGCCTGACTTGAGTGTTCTCACCCACCCCCATCCAATATAAGGTGCTCTCTTATTTCACTCAGCTTCTCATTAAATATCACCCCTCTGAGAGCTTTTCTCTAAAGACTTTTGCTACAATAGCTCTTTTTGACACTCTTTGACCCCAACCCCACTTTATTTTTTTCCATGGCAATTTTCTCTTGATATTTCATTATGCATTTATAAGTCATTGCACTTTCTTATACTCAACTATAAATTCATTGAGAAAGAGACTTTCTTTACTGTTAAATCTCCTATGCCCAGAATAGTGCCTGGGAATGGTGGTTACTTTTCAAATACATCTTTTCTGAAGACATGTGCTTCAGAATTATTTTGTCAAAGTTTCATAGAATTAAGTATGCAGATGCTCCATGACCAAGCAATTTCAATTCCAGGGATTATGACTGAGAGCCATTCATGCATACATCTGTAAGGGGACAGATATGAAGATGTTTTTTAGGAGAGAGGGGAGCAACTTAGAAGTAACCTAGGTATTGATTAGAGGATATGGTAAGAAAGATGAGGCTTTTGTGAGGACCATAGAGCATTGTACTGTAGTAGAAGACAGAATAACAACACTCTTAGACCTTCAAACAGTCTTGAGTGAACACTGTAGGGAAGGGGATGGTATTTATAGTTTAATACAATTTATGTAATTAAAAACCTCATACACTTTAGAGAGTATTGTGTATTATATAAAGTATACAGTTGGCCCACAGTACATGCAGATTTCACCTTCATAGATACGACAAATTTTGAATAGAAAATATTTGGGAAAAAGGGATTTGTATAAGACATATACAGATTTTGGTTATTTCCTCAAAATGCAGTATAGCAATTATTTATATAATATTTGCATTGCCCTTAATATCATAAATAATCTGGAGATGGTTTAAATTATGTGGTTATCATGGGAGCTGAAGAGATGGCTCAGCAGTTGAGAGTACTGACTGCTCTTCCAGAAGATCTGGGTTCAATTCCCAATACCCACATGAAGTTCACAACTGTAACTCCAGTCTCAAGGAATCTGACATACATATGTACATACATACAGGCAAAACACCAAAGCACATAAAATAAAAATTAATATATCTTTTAAAACTTAAGTGAGATATCAAATATATCTCTTTGCTACAAATAGAGATTATCAGAGACTATCACAGAAAACTACAACACAAAGCTCAACAGATCATAGGAATCTCAGCTCCAATGGGTACTTCTATCCATCTCTTCCTGTATCTCTCAGAGAACGTTTTGGAAGAAGAGGCAAAAAGATTGTAAGAATCACAATACCAGGAAGTCTGCTATGCAACAGTCTCTCCTATCAATGGCTGCAGAAACAAGACTAAGAGCAGTAGCAATATTGATAGACATATTCACAAGGAAGGGAGAAAATTCACAAGGTCCCACCCTTAAACAAAGAGCTATAGGCAACTAATGACTGCTGGGAGAAGGTGGGAGAAGGAGAATTATCCTTTCCCAGGATCATTCTGCTTATTGGTTGTCCAATGGAGAGTTGATCAGTCCTAAAACTGTATGCACACAAACAACAAAACAACAAAATTAGACTCAGTAGTGTAAATAGAATAACAATAATATATAAATAATATATGTATATATATACATATAGATACATGTGTGTAGTATATATATATTTGGTATATATGTGCACATTCATATGTACCACATATATATACATGTGTGTGGTGTGTATATACTTGTATACATATTCTATATACAGAATATATACTGTATATATGTAATGATAAAAAAGAGGTTATCAACTTGAAAGTTGGCAAGACTTAGAGCAGTTGGAGTAAGGGTACTTAGGAGGTACTGAAGGGAGGAAAAAAAGGAGGGGAGTGATGTAATTCTATTTTAATGATAAGCATCTATGAAGAAAAATAAGTTATATGGGAGAATGAGTACAAGGTATATGTAAACATTACATCATTTTATACCAAGAATTGATCACCTATAGATTTCTGTAACCTGGAGTGCCCTGAAAGGACTTCCCTAAGGATATTAACAGCTCCATTCAGTGATACCACTGTCAGGGTATCCCGAGGAGTTCAAAACTTAAAGGGAAAAAGAAAAAAAGGCAAAAGGGGGAAATTATGATAGATTGTTGAAGATAGTGTTTGCAAACTGAGAAGCAATGGCTTGCAAAGCTCCCCTAGCCTCAGGTTAAAAAAAAGAAAGAAAAATCAAAATACAATGTCTCTCCGCTTTTCTATCTGCTAATGTTCTAGTCACCTTTTAAACTTAGCTCAGATATCACATCTTTTTTGAAGCTTTCTTTGCCCTTTCCCCAAAGGATTACTTCTTCAGTTATTGACATTCAGATAGCATTCTAATGATATTTTATTTTAACATTTATAACCTTATATAATGCTTACTTGCTTATACATCTGCCTTCTTCATCAGGAGAGAGGGGATGTGACTTATTAATATTTACACCTCTGTCACCCAAAATTGAAGATGAAAAGTTGGTAATGAATTAAAACAAACAGAGTTTCAAGTATTGCTCTAGCTTGAACCTGATCTACAATTTTCAGGGTTTTAGAGTCAATTGGTGTTGGATTGGATAGAAACCAGAGGCAATTCATTCATTATTGGTGGAGGAAAGTGAGCATGGTGAAATCAACTTCCACTGAGACATCTCCAAGGATAGTAGGTCTATCACCTACCAGAATAACAACATTTAGCAAGGAAGTGGAAGTAGGGTACAAGGGGCATGTCCACAGGATCCAAGTGGGTTCTGAGGGTGCTAAAGAATTGATCATCCATAGATTTCCTGGGGATCTTGGAACCACTTCCCTAAGGACATCAACAACTGTATTAGCAATATTACTGTAAGAATATCCAGAGGAATTGAAAATTTAGAAACAGAAAAAAGCCAATAGTGTCTCTCCCCCTTTCTATCTTTCTTTCTGCTCACCTTTTGAACTTAGCTCAGGCCTCACATCTGTTTCAAAGATTCCTTTGCCCTTTCCCCATAGGATTAATTCTTCAGTTATTGACATTCAGATAGCATTTTAATGATATCTCATTTTAGTATTTATAACCTCATATAATGCCTGTTTGCTTACACACCTGCTCAACTGTAGGTACCATAGGGAAGATTTTTTCGAGAGTTTGGGTCTATCAGAGATTATAGCTTTTTCTCACTCTGCTCGGGCAAATATTTAATGGTTAGGTCAAGGGAACTAAGACTGAGCATGAGGCAGGCACAAGAATCCATGGTAAAGTTTTACACGGACAGATATGCAAGGAAACAGGATATAACATCTGAGGTCCAGCAGTGGAGAGCATCCATCTGCCACTGGCAGGCATTTAGTTTGTAGAGGGAATATTGACATTCCTACTTAGTAAACAGACTACTAGAATCCATTTCCTGACACCAGACAGGCTTCGTTCTGAGCTCAAGGGAAAGAGAAGGAAATGGTAAGAGAACCTGAAGCACAGGGATTGGGTCCTGAAGGATAAAGCTGGGATTGTCAGACTTGAGATTATAACCCAAGATGTGGTCGGAATCTTAGCTGCATGGAAGTCAGTGCGGAAATTCAAGACTCCATTAGTGAAGTTGGTGGAAGGATTGGGGTTATCCATATGACTTAGGATATGATTTTTCCGTAGATATGTGAATGAGAAGAAAGGTGGCAGGGCTAGAAGCTAGCAGCATCTCCCAGCCACAATGCTTTCTTGCTATAACTCTAATTTGCCTTGTGAGTAGCATGACTTCATGTGTTGGAAACGTTTTCTTCAATAATTTATTTTTTAATCACTTTACATCTAGATCACAGCCTCCTCCCTCCTCTCCTTTCAGTCCAGTCCTTCCAAATCCCTTCCCCCACTACCCCTCCCCTTTTCCTCAGAGAAGGGGAAGCCCTGCTTGTGTAGCACCACACCCTAGGATGTCTGTCTCAGCAGGACTAAGCACATCCTCTCTCATTGAGGCCCAATCAGGAAGCTCAGCTAGGGAAAAGGGCAAGCAACTGAATCAGAGACAGTCCCTGTTACATTTGTTAGGGGACCCACATGATGACCAAGCTGCACATGTGCTACAAATGTGTAGGCGTCCTAGGTCCAGTCCTTGCATGCTCTTTAGTTGATGGTTCAGTCTTTGTGAACTCCCATGGACCCCGGTTAGCTGACTCTGTAGGTCTTCTGGGGTGTCTTTGACCCCTCCAACTCCTTCACTTCTATCCCCCACTCTTCCACAAGACTCCCTGAGCTCCACCTGATGTTTGGCTGTGGGTCTCTGCATCTGATTCCATCTGCTGCTGGATGAAGCCTCTCAGGAAACAATTATACTAGGTTCCAGTTTGTATGTTCCTGGTGTTGCAAGGTTGTGAAGGTGGGTGGTGAGGTGGCCTGACAATGGCGCTCTGGGGGAACAGCACCATGCATTGAAAACTTAATTCTCAAATTCATGTGTTGATAGTGTTTGGGAGATAGGTAGGATTAGATGAGATATAAGGATGGGGTCTTTATGATGGCAGTAATAACCATATTTTAAGCTTCCTTGTTTTCGCCCTGTAAACCTCTACCATGTTATGATTCAGTAGACTCCCTCACAAAATGCTGGCATTATGGTCCTGGACTTCCAAGCCTCTGAAACTAGGGACCAAATAATCCTCTATTCTTTATAAATTATCCAGTCTCTGGCAGGGCGGTGAAGGCACATGCCTTTAATCCCAGCACTTGGGAGGCAGAGGCAGGTGGATTTCTGAGTTCAAGACCAGCCTGGTCTACAGAGTGAGTTCCAGGACAGCCAGGGCTACACAGAGAAACCCTGTCTCGAAAAACAAACAAACAAAAAATCCAGTCTCAGGAAGTTTGTTATAGCAATAGAAATAGATATGACAGTGACCATGAGTGCATCTCTGCATGTCTACTTTTTAAATTTCATCACAAAAAGAATTTTAAGGTTTATTCTTATTCATTTATAACTATGTGTATGTGTGTGTGCCCATGTGTGAGTATGTAGATGTAAGCGCATATATTTGTGGAGATTACATGAGGGTATCGAATCTCCTTGAGCTAAATACATGTGGTTGTGAGCTGCACAACTTGAGAGCTGGGAACTAAATGTGTGCCCTCGGGAAGAGTAGGAAGTATTTGTACCTATGGAGCCATCTCTTCAGTCCCACAAATAAAGTTTTTAAAACTTGCTGATGACAGGTGTTTGCTCAGTGCTCTTAGACTGCCTTAGATGTTCTCTGTAACTCCATTCTCGCACTAGTCCTCAGAGAAGGTGACATGGAAGTGGAATCAAGGCTCAAAGAGTTTAAGTGACTTGAAAAAGCAGCAAATCCAGCATTCGAAGCCATCAATATAAAAGTGTCTCCTGCACATTCTTATTCATTCTGCTATGCTCCCTTTTTAAAGTGTGTATCTGCCACTGATATCAGAGAAGGCCAAGTCTTGTCATCACATTAGGATTCGATTAAGAACCATCTGCCAAGAGCTTAGATTGACCCATTTTCTTGCACTACTGAGTCTTCATTTGGGAAAGCATCAGACTTAATGGCTGTGGCTGGAGGCTCAGGCTTTTGTTTTCAGAGGCACAGGTATGGCACACAGAGCCAGTGTATGGCTATGTGTGACTAGTTACACAGCTGCCTAGTGCCTTTCTGAGCAAAACACAATGTTCTCAGAACATCCAACAGCACTCCCGTTCACCAATGCAGCTGTAACTTCCATACTGTGTTGGGCCAGAAATTGGTGATGCCTGATCCCCTGCTCTGAGAGTAAGAATTTGGTGAACATATCATTCTATGACTTTTTAGGAAAAAGACAGCTAGTATTTCAAAAACAAGAAGGCCTTAGCCATGTGTGACAGGGCTGTCAGTACCCAACCATATTGCCTCATTTACTCAATGTACTAAAACCTTGCTTGCAATGACCAGACCCACATCCCTTAAGTGAGTATCTTCTCTGCCTCCCAAGTTCTACTTTGTTCACCTGCATGCAATGGTCCTGAAGCCGATATACACAGGCCCAGAATATGGGAGATGAAAACAGACGGGGAAGGGAGCAAGGATTCTTGTCTTTCAGGATGCTTACTTCTAAGATGTAAATTCTATGCTGCTTCCACACATGCCCAGTTTGGTTACCTAATGATGTCTATAGTGCTGCTCTGCTTGATAATTCACTGTCTTTTCTTTTCTTTCCTTTTCTGTTCTCTTTTCTTTTCTTTTCCTTTCTTTTCTTTTCTGTCTCACTTCCTCACCCTTCTGTTATCACCTCTTCATAAGCCTTCCTGGGTTCCTTCTACCAACCACCTAAACTAATTATCCCTAACCCACATTAAGAGATCAGAAAAGATTCCTAGTATCACATTACAGTATATCCCGAGAAACCCCAAGTTTAGGAAGGAGACTTTCGTCTAATCTTCTCCCCAAATAGGTAAGTCACAGTAGATAAGTCCAGATGAGCCTAGTAAGGGAATTCTAAAATATGACTGTAAAATATTCTGAATTTCCATGGCATTTTATAGTACTTTCCAGAATCCTCAAAATTATTCCCAGGCTGCAGTCTCTGTCTTTGAGATTAGAGGAAGAGGTGACTCTGTCTTGTTTATATGGCGGTTCTTCTTCTTCTTGTTCTGGTCTTCCTTTCTCACATCCACATAGAAACTACTTTTCTGCTCCAGTTAGCAACAGTTTCTGCTTTCCAGGTGAATAGATATGATTCTGGGCAGGGGAGATGTGGGGGAGGGGCATGGAGCAGATGTGGGAGGGAGCATCCAAGTCAATTCCCATAGTTGGTTCTGGCTGCCCTCACATTTATTTACCTAGGGTGCCCTTTCCTAGCTATGGAGACCCTCTTTCTTGTGTTTAATAAAACCCCCAATCTGCCAATCTTAAGACTCTCTGTGCCATCCTCCTCAGCAGAAGACCTAGGATTTCATTAAGAAGATGTCTGCAGAGAGAAGCTCAACAGATGGGGTGCTTCTCTGAAGTAGTGCTTTCTGGCCATTTACATATCATGAAACCCAAAGTAAATTTATAATATTTGTTTGTTTGACATACTGAAGAAAATGGAGGAGGCTCTTATCCAGAAGCAATTGAGAGAATTTTCTGCATGCCAGGCCCCAGGCAGTTGCAACGAGAGCTGTAAGGATCAGCAGTGTCCTGGCATATCTGTGACCTATGTGGCATGCCAGTTGTACTAACAGCATATTAACAAGTATTCTGAATTTCTCCAGTAGCAAGTCTCAGTGCATTGCATGGCAAAACCACAGATGGCTCTTTGCAGAAGCCACAGGTCTCCTCTGGGTCCTAGTTTTGCTGATTACTAAGCCTTCCTCAAGAATAAATGGCTGAGTTTTTTTTTTAATAAATAGCTTGATTGAGATATAATTCACACAGCATAAAATTCATCTGTTTTAAGTGAGAAATTCTATGAATTTTAGCATATTTACAGAGTTTTACAACCATCGCAGCATCACAGTATTCCAATTTTAAAACATCTTCTGTTGATGCCCAACCCCCACCCTACTGCCCTGTGCTGAAAGAGCTCACTTTTAACCTACTCTTGCTTCTAAGATGTATCACTCACTAATAAAGAACCATCCTAACCTGGTTTCCTTTCCCCAAGACCCTCTGGGAATGCACAAAGGGTGTTTGCAAGGTGTGTGTGTGTGTGTGTGTGTGTGTGTGTGTGTGTGTGTATACATGCCTATTTTGCTCAAACTCTGAAATATTTGCCTAGTGTTGGCACTAAGTTCAAAGCAACAAATGTAAGATTCGGTATTCAGCCAAGCATGCACTTTAAAAAGTCTATAACAATCTACATAAGATCACAAAGCTCTAGTCCTGTTTCTCAATTGTGCACTTGCTATGTGCTGGAGAATCAAGACACACATGAAGTTCACATGCAGAAAACTCCCTGGCTCTGTCAAAAATAGCTGGCTAGAGATTCTTCTGATCTATCTCTATATAGAAAATATAGGTAGGGAAAGGACCGGCTCTCTTAGAGTGGGCAGCCCTGCTGTCGAGAGGCTCAAAATTGGTACCCCAAACGTAGAGGTTTATAGCTGTAAGCTTTGAGAACTAGAAGCTTTTGGTTCCAAGAATGGGGACTTATAGTTTTAGGTACTCAAGAGAGGAGGATGCTCCTCTAAGCTTTGAGTATTAATACCTAGCAGCTAGTGTTATAGCTTTCCAGTTTTCGATACTGAGAGCCTCTGCATTTTAACCTTTGACAGCCAATACTGAAACCATCTAGCAATCATATCTTGCAATTCTCATGAATGGGGCTCCTATCTTCATCTCTCCTCAGCCTTTCTTTTTTTTTTT
>NC_045030.1:5329870-5339828 GCF_008632895.1 Mastomys coucha | reverse complement strand
CCTGTGGCTCCCGGCTGGCTGCTCAGGTCTCAGAAACTCACCCGAGAGAAAATGGCGAATCCCTCCCGAGTCTCTGGCCTAAGGTGCCTCTGGGCTGGCTGCTCCAGTCTCAGAATCTCACCCGAGAGAAAATGGCGAATTCCGCCCGAGTCTCTGGCCTAAGGCGCCTCCGGGCTGGCTGCTCCAGTCTCAGAATCTCCTCTCCTCAGCCTTTCATCTGTATTCTCAGCATTTCTACCAAATCATGCTCTGGTGTTAGCTTCTTGAAATGTCTGCCTTTAATCACTGTCTGGAACCCTACACTCTCTGAGACTAGTCTCCCCTGTGTGTGTGTGCATGTGTGTGTGCCTTCTGTTGTCTAGGTAAGCTAGAACACAGTGAAAGCATTGAACAAGTTTATTGTAAATATGAAAGTGACATGTAGCTATCTCTTCAGTGGACAGAGACTAGCTAGAAGCATCTGAGGGTGTCCAAAGCTGCCATGGCTATCTCTCAGGGGCACAGAGAAGGACAGACTTGCAACTGCCAGGACTATCTCTCAGAAGCAGAGAGAAAAGGAACAGAGGGTGGGGGAGGAGGGTGGGTTTTTAAGGTAGCACATAGCTACAGGTTATTGGTGTACGGAGAGCTGTAAATTGGAATAGGATGGAATTTTAGGGCCAGAAGATCCTGGTGGTGTTGACATGCACCACAGGTACATGTTAATGGGGATGAAAGGAGCCAGGAGGTTAGCATGGTGCTATGATATGTAGCCTGATTTGCCTGAAGTAGGAAGAGGTAAGGGAGGTGGTTCTGTTGATGGAAACCTGTTTTACAAGTTTCTGAGGAATGCTGCTTGTGAGCTCATTGGCCAGCAATCTTTCTATAAGTCCAGTCTGAGCTGAGCCCAGAATGTCATTTTGGATAATGACAGAGTGGCACTGCCTTTCTTTCTTTCCTCTGAGAACTGAGACCTAACAGTAGAGACCTCTTAGTTCTCAGTAACCCTTGGTACTGTTAGCTACCTCCTGATGTTAGAGCTCTGAGCTTTAGGTGCTAGGGCCTTTAACTCTCTTGTCTGCTCTTTGTGCTATCAGCCCAGACAGCTCTACCCATGATGAAGACCACAAATAATTGAAGAGACCATTTGGGAGAAGCCTTTATTAGTACCTAATGTTGCATATTAGAAGATAGTTAGTGTACAGGAAAGAGGACTCCCAGACTGGCTCTCAAACAATGGTGAACAGCCTGCTTATATGACCAAAAAAGGGGCCCAGCATGCTTGTGCATGGACTATAATTTCATCAATTATAGCCTTGGGTATGCATGGCTTCCAATTCCACCTATTAGAAGCCTTACATGAAGATCAACCACAAACCTTACATTGTGCCAGTCAAAAAAGCCTTTTGCTGAGTCATTGCTAACCTCCCTCCCTTTCTGAGACAGAACAATTGCACATAATTGTATGGGGACAGGACCATCCGGTTTACAGATCTTTCCCAGAATGAGGCCTCCAAAGCTAGTGCAAGTTGCCTTGTTCAGTCTTGTACAGGGCAAAGGGTCCCAAGGGAAATGTGGCTTTACTAGCAGCCATGATTGTTAACAATTCCTCTAGGCTCCGCCCAACAGCTACCTAGCAACAGCTTTAGTGTCAGGAGCCAGGAGCCAGGTGCCAGGCATATGAGAAGACTATCATTCTCTCTCTCTCTCTTTCTGTCTATCTGTCTCTCTCTGTGTGTGTGTCTTTCTCTCTGTCTGTCTCTGTCTCTGTCTCTCTCTTTGTCTCTCTTTTCTCCCTCTCATGGTCCCAATCAGCCCCTTTCTCTCTTCCTCTTTTCCTCTCTTTCTCTGTTTTCTCTGCCCCCCTTCTTTCTCTGCCTCTACCTGTTTTCCAGGTCCCTTCCCTTACCCCAAATATACCTCCTTTTATACTAAGCCTGTCCTGCAGTATGGCTGATTCCTCAGGGTTCACCTTGGTATGGGCTCACTGAGCGGCTCCCTCCCACCACATTATATAGCTGCCATTTTATCAAGCACATCTATGGTGGCAGTGGTCCTATACAGGAGTGAGATTTCTTCAGCATGACTGTGTTGGGTTCAGGGTGGAAGTTAAGAAAATTTGCTTCAGATACCGAAGCTTTAAAATGAAAGCCTTATTTTCTGAGCCCTCAGGGAGGTGGCCAGTTCATGATCTGAACTTCATTCTGGGAGAATGTACAACATTTTTATAGGATGAAAACATAAAGCAAGGGGGGAGCCACAGTGTTATCCAATTGTATTTTGGCATTGTGCGTTAAACAAGGGAGTACTTATGGAGAGTAAGTGGGCCATATCTAGGGTACCTGGCTTCAAGGTCCTTAATTCATACTCCTAGACATTAGGTCCAGAGCTCAGAGTGATAAGGGGACAAAGGAGTGGGTGAGCCCCAGGTAGTTAATTAGGGCACAACAGGCAATTGGTTATATATTTTTATAACATAAGTACTTATTAGATAACAGCAATTTCTATATTCTTTATTGGTTAACAGACAGTTAAGAAAACATTTGGAGAAGTGGGGTAGGTGTTCATTCCTAAGCCTGGGAATGTGAACTTGTTTGACTCTTGCTAGCAAGATAGAGATCTTGTCCTCAAGATGTCTGGACTCAGACAACTGCTTAGAGCAGAAGCTGTTCAGCTGTAGGGAAGTCCCCAGCTCCCCTGGGGTCTGTGACCTTGAATTTAGTTTGTTCCTATGATGAAATGGACTCTGAAAATGAAATGAAACAGTAGTACTTAGAATAAGTTTCTTCTGTTTGTTCCTAACACCTGTAGAGTTCAACATAGATGGATTCACAAAAAAAAAAAAAAAAAAAAAAGGAGATGTGTGACTGATAGAGGCCCACTCCAGGCAGTCTGGCATTTGGGAAGGATATGTCAACTATCATTCAAGGGGCCAAATGGCTCACTCCTAATAGCTTAGCTTATTTAAAAAAATGCAACAATTGTCTAACATAAAATTAATATTCTCATCAATGTTTTTACCCTCCAGCAAAACCCACTTAGAGAGGGTTAAGTTTCTGTGGCTTATCTTCCTTCCCCATTGTGCTTCCTCGTGAGACAGTATGTAGTCCATGTTGGCCTGGAACTCTTCAGACTCTCTAAGCTTTTCAAGATTATATGAATGTGGCTCCACCTCTGCCTTCAGATCTTATTGAAAACCAAAGCTTTCCTTTGCTTTCCTTTAGCCATGGCTGACTGCATTTGATGGTTTGTGAATATGTACAAAAGGATTCCAATTTTAACCATATATTCACCATCATATTTTCCAAGTCAAATATATAAATCAATATAGGCATATAAGGTTCTCTTCCTACCCCTCAATGCAAACTATAGCTTTATTTAATATCCATTTGTTGTATTCTTGACAGCTATTACAAGTGCTCTCAGTTCTTCACCCAGACCTATACAGACTTTCTACTAGTTCCATGTGTCCCTTCTGAACTTAAGTGGAATGTCCCATAATAAAGACTCAGTAGCTTGCCTGTGGGTTCCAGAACCACTGCCCCTTCAGTCACAATTAGAAGGGCCTGATTGTTTATATCAATACCATCTAGGGAGCCATGGGACAACCACAGGTGCAAAGCAAGGCAGGCCTGGAGCTAGCTCCCTTTCTGTTCAGCCCAGATGGCCTGCCCCTGCTCTCAAATCAGGCCTCTGCTCCTTCTCTCAGGCCTGCTTCTCCAGCTTCTGGGGGTGCTTTCTTTGGAAATCACTGTAGCGCCATGAATGAGTGCCTACAGCTCTTTCTGCAGAGGACTGTCATTCTCTTTAAGGGGAAGCTGAGTGCAATCACTGACACAGTTCCCATTTTACCAAGTGTTTTCTGAATGCTGGTACATATTCACGGTACTTGCATATCCTATATTTTTGAAAACCTAGGGTATTGTCAGATGTAATGTTTTTGCCAATAGAGTGGTTAAGAAATGGTACACCATTTCTTCATATGTGTCCCTTGCTTTTTCTGCTCATATGTTCTGAGAAAAGCCCATTAATACTGCTTACCCTTTCTCCTGAGATGTTTTTCCCTCTTTATTTGTCATGAAAAAATTCTCGTATGCTCAAAGTTTCTTTATCACAGTACGTGAGCACATTGTATTGTTTCAAAATAGAAATGCAATTTAAAAATTGTAAAAATGGCATGTGTTTCTGTTAAAGTGCAAATAATTCAGAATATGAGCAATTATAAATGTAGAAGTTGTTTTGAATAATTTCCACTGTGGTTTCAGGTTTCAACCCCATGTGATAACAAAAAACAAAATCAGTTACCACATAGATGTATGCCCTTCCAGAATATGTAATGCACAAAAATAACTTTACATAAATTAATTTACTAAATTTAATTGAGCATCTGCTCTGAGTCAAGTATAAGTGGATCCACTTATACTTGTGGTATATACAAATCCTTAAAAATACACAATATGATAAATACTGCTTTACTAGCTTTATCAATTACCAGTTTATTACAGATATGCTTCTATGTTAAACATAAATCTCCTTGATACAGCATAATATTCCATTGGTAAGCTCCACCATATTTTATTAAAAATGTATTCCACCAACCAATCTTTGACTATTTCTACTTCTTATATTTTAGAAAAGTCCTTCAGTGAACACCCTTGGACATATGTCATTTTGCAGTTTATGATTCTTTCCTTAGGATAAATGTGTATGCCCCTAATTTCTTAATCAAAAGAACCCATTTTCAATTTTGATATATACTGCCAGACTATCCTCCAGAAATCTTACTCCAATTTACTCTATTTCTACATCCTATCAATATTTTCTTTAGAACAAATACTTTGATAACTACTATAAAGCATCCCCCATAGAGTATATAGAACTTTATTTTCTTATAGGCTTTTATAAGTGGGTTATACTAATCCAGATACAGTCCAACAAGATAAATTCCTTCATTAATTTAGCAATTCTTCTTTTGAAACTGCTTATTATAAAGTGAGATGTGTCTGCAGCAAAAGAAGTGAAACCCATGGAGGGGCCTAAGAGATGGTTCAGTGGGTTAAACATGTTTTTGCTACCAAGACTCATGACTTAACATTTGATTCCGGGAGCCCACATGGCTGAAGGAAGGAATGGCTTTTAGAAGTTGTCCTCTGACTTCCACATGCCCACTGTGGCCCACGTGCACCACTCCTCTCCACAAATAAATAAATATATGGAACAAAAACTCAAAGGCATTTTGGTTTTAAATACCAACAAGATTTTTTTAATTCTAAAATAGTGTATCCTTATGTGTCCCCACGGGAAAAATATCTGTCATTCACTGACAGACTCCCTGGCCTACCTACAACTCCTGTGGGTCTTTTAGAGACACACATATCTGTGGCACATAAAACTACACACTTGCTTTGCTGGGTTTTTCCTATTATTTGCCTATTCTTTTGGTAAAAAAAAAAAATTGGAGCCTGATGAAAATATGCATGTGGGAACAAAATGAACTGTTCACTTTTCAGAGTAGATTTCAGGAGCCATTTTGTGTCTCTCAACTGAAGCTTGGCCTTTGTCCACTGTAGCCATTGAAATGAGTTCTAGATTGACTTTGCCCAACCAAGCAGTCAGTCAAACCCATGTAAAATAAATTAACAGTACAAGAAAATTGGGGTAAAGAGTTCTTGTTGTGACAGCAAACTCTAACCCATAAATTCCTTCCTCAGTATGATTTTCATTTTAGATCTCATTTTCTGGGTAATAAAATTAATTACACCCATGGAAGATTCCTTTTTGCTTCTCTGGATGGTCTTTCCAGTATGCCTTTAGGTTTGTTTGGAAAAAGCCACAATGAAATGGTAAAGTGAAGGAAGTAGAGGATAAAAAATATTCTGGTTAGTGTTGACATCCAAAGAGGGTTTTATTTATTTTTGTTTAAGCTTGTATGCTTGTTGGATAGGTTTTCTAGAAGAAGTCACTGTTGACGTTCATTGTAGGGAATACAAACCCATGTATTGTATAAAGGTAGGAGTTGAGTATAGAGAATTGAGGGACTTCATTATCATTGGAAAGCTTAAAACAATGGTTGCTAAACTGCATGCCAATGAGTGACAGGGTGGGGTGGTAGTGATGGCATAGTAGTGACTACCAGAGAAGCACTACACATGATGCCATCACTTCAATACTGAACTGAGTAACAGAACATTGCAGCTGTGAACAAGGAATCAGGAATCCAGGATGAAGAATGAGCCTTAATCCATGAGCAATTTTTGCCAGAGCCTAGCAACCCTCAGGAGCATGAAGCATGGATATGACTTTGCCTATAAAAACACGACCTAAAGGCTGAGTAAGGCCATGACTTCTGCCTTACATTTGCTTTTGTGAACTCATCTGAACAGAATATAAAATTTGTATCTGTAATTAAAGTTGTGTTGTCAGGGTATCTAGGAGAATGTAGTTTTAGTTTTCTAGCCTTTGCATAATGGAAAGGCAATTAGAGAGGGCTGTGGGGCTTCTGTAAAGAATGATCAATCCAATTTGAGTGTCCACCAGCAAAGGCAAGTGACTTCATCCATGAAAACACACACATTCACACACACACACACACAGAGAGAGAGAGAGAGAGAGAGAGAGAGAGAGAGAGAGAGAGAGAGAGAGAGAGAAGAGGAAGGGTAAGTGGTGGGAATATGTGGCTTCTAAATGAATATACTAATTTTCATTTCTGTGACATCTTGTATTCTCTGGCAGAATTATCACCCTCAAGAATTCCAAATGTTGATATTGACATTATTTTTGAGAAACTTAAAGTTTGCTGGGATTCCAATAACTTAGCTTTTTTTTTTCATGTTCAGGCAACATCCTTTTGTCCAATCTGAGTGTCCTGTTTCCTTTCCATTACAGGTGGGGGTTTTTTGGAGGGGAGGGGAGCTCTTCCACGCATGTCATTTATTGCAAACTTTTGTAAAGTATAAATATTTGCAAGGCTTATTGGTTTGCGATATAAGCTATTGGGATGATAGTTACCTCAGTAAGCAACTTCCATTTAAAAAAGAAACAAATAACTGGGCCCCAGGATGAGGAAGTATGTTGTATCTCCAGTCTCTCAAAGCTGGTTAGTGTCAGAGACAGAACTTGAACCAGGATCTTTGGAATACCTGACTAGAGTGTTGGCTGATATCTCCTATAAGCCATCTGTTGAATCTCTCTAGGATAGAGAATATGTTTTCTACTGTCAAGGTATATACCAAGCCCTAATATTGGCCAACTCAACAGTCCCACTACTTCTCCTCTTGCTGTATCTGACTATATTCACTGGAAACCACACTCATTTTCATGCTGATTTGTAGCTGGAACAGACCAATAGTATAAACAGGGAGTCTTTTTGGTGGCTGCTTTGTTAAAAGACACATGGCTATCCAATGCTTTTCATGTTTCTTTAGTCACTGTCCCTTCTTCTTGTCCTTAAGTAAGGTTGTAATCCTTGGATAGTGGCAGGCACAATCAGTACTGAATTTACAAGCATGAGGGCAAATTCTAGCATTCAGAGCTTGGAAGAGCAGAAGGGAGGGAAGAGTGTGTCACTGATGACATTGCTTCACTGCCTGAGATACTCTTGAACACTGTTTTTCAAGGTGAGGCCCAATGTGGAAAGAAGCAATTAATGATGTGAGATGTAAAACATTTTATTAGGATTACCAAAGTAGCATTATACATTATAGAAACATTATTAAAGTGAAACTAACTAAATAAAGGAAGATAAAATCACATGTAATCTTACAATCTAGAAATGAGTTATCTTTCTGTGTGAATATTTATAGTTTCTCTCTCTCTCTTTCTCTCTCAATATATATATTAATGGTGAATGTGTACAGGGACAGGCTTTCAGTACAGACTACCTTGGTTCAAATATCTAATATGCTCTTTTTAAGCTGTGTAAATATGGAGCAACTTAGTTAAGTTCTCATGCCTCAGTTTCCTTGGCTTTTAATAGTCACCTTATCTCCAAGGGGTAGTAGAAAGATTAAATGACTTCATCTTGGGAAAGCACCTGGAAAAGTGCCTAGAAGGTAATAATTATTTAGCAAACCCCAGTTATTATTAGTGTTACATATTTACACAAATAGAAATCCCAGTGTAACACAGCCTTGTGATGTCTCAGTCCCTGAACAGTTGCATCCTTAACTGGAGAGAATAAGCTACTCACACATTCAGTCACAGTTCAGGGCTGTAGTGAGCTAACTGGTATTGTTCATAGTTTCCTAATGCCCCTAGGATAGTTCCTCACATCAGTATACCTCCTGTAAGTCCTTGCTTCCCATGTGAGGTGGAATATCATTGTGCTGCAAGAATTTTCAGTGGTTTCTATGTTGTTTTGTCACAGCTGGTGCTACTCCATTTCCTTTAGTAGTTCCTTGTTCAGCTGCTTTTCACCACCACTGCAGTGGAGTGCAGCTACTGTGCTTCTTTGAAACAGACAGAGTTTTTTATTGTCTTCTTTTGGTTGTTGAGATTTCAAGTTTTCATCTTAGTGGCAAGAAGATGGCCAGAAATACCAGTGTTACAAAATCAAGTGACAAGCCCTAAACACATTTACAGTTTTTAATGGCTTGTGAGTCTAAATCTTCTCCAGGCAGAAATAAGTTGAAAAGCAAAGTGATTAGCTTTGTATTTCGAGCCAGAAATGCCACTGCAGTCTAATTTATGGGGGGGTGGTGATCAATATCAATCAAATAAAACAAAGTTCAAGGGATTATCCAATAATTTGGCTGTATCAATGTTTCATGGAAAGAAATACTGTTCATAATAAACAGGCTATTAGTTAGTAGTTTTCAATAGATTGAAAAAATGTTCATAAAATCTTTATGGCTCCACCCATCAAAAGGTGCAACCTATTTTTCAACCCTGTGAATTTCGACTTGGCCTTGTGGCTTGCTTTGCTAAACAGGACTTCAATTAGACATTTGAAAAGTGGAGGCTGGAGAGATGGCTCAGTGGTTGAGAGCAGTTGTTGCTCTTGGAAAGGACCAAGTTTCGATTCCAAACACAGAGGATGGTTTACAAGCATGTCTGACTCCACCAAGCATGCACATGATGCATGTCTTCACATATCGGCAAAGCACTCATATACATAAAATAAAATAAATAAATAAATCTAAAAGACATTTGAAAAGTACTATGCACTGGGGTTTCATTATTAAGCTACTGGAAACTCATTTGCTAGTATGTTCAGAGTCCAGACCCCATCTTTTTAGATAATGAAAGACTATGAGTGCTACTCATACAACCACCCCAGATATTTTAGTGAGTCTCCAGACAAGTTAATAAAACCATCATGGACCATGATCTCTAGCTAATTCAGCTCAGATCAGAGAAGTAACCAAATGATCCACAGAATGATGAGTATGAAAATGTTTGTTTTTCTCAAGGCACTAAACTGTAGTCATGTATTTAGTACCATGTACCATTTATGTGCTCATTGGGGTTCAACCAATGGCTTTGGTCATGTAGCTAGCACTAGACAGACTGAACTACATCCCCAGCTTTCCAAAAAATTAGTAGAAATTACAATGTCTCTGAAAAATTCAAAGCCAAGAACATTGGCAATTAAATGGCAAAAGAATGATCTCATAGTATTGCATCGGACCCTCTTCCAATCCAGTACAGCTCAACGTCACTGGGAGAAAGGATATATGCGTGGCTTTTCTTTGAAGAGAGACAGTAGGCCAAATATAAAATGTTCTGATTCATGAGATTTGACCAAAGAAAAGATTTCTATCTAATCACCTCATAATATTGACAGGGAAATTATATAGTTGAGTGCCTGAAGGTTTTTAAGAATAAAATAGCCGGGCGGTGGTGGTGCATGCCTTTAATTCCAGTATTTGGGAGGCAGAGGCAGGTGGATTTCTGAGTTTGAGGCCAGCCTGGTCTACAGAGTAAGGTCCAGGACAGCCAGGGCTACACAGAGAAACCCTGTTTCAAAAAAAAAAAAAGA
>NC_045030.1:5325764-5329712 GCF_008632895.1 Mastomys coucha | reverse complement strand
CCCCGAAGCAGACTACTGATCAGACGGAAGCATATATCAAATATGATGCCACAGAGTCCAAAAGAAAGTCCATATGTCAGGTGGCCCAAGACAACCTGAAATAATATGAATGAATACCAAAGGGAATAAGAGATTACAAAATCCTGAAAAGGAAACTGGTAAACTGTCTGTAGGAAATTGTATGTAGCTATCCAGAGATTCCCATAAAAGTCTTGAGAGGACAAGAAATGATTGGCAAATGTTTTTCTAAGGTCTAGCAGAAATAGTTGCCTCCTCCTCTTCTTCTTCCTCTTCTTCTTCTTCCTCTTCCTCTTCTTCCTCTTCTTTTTCTTTTTCTTCTGTTTCTTCTTCTTCTTCTTCTTCTTCTTCTTCTTCTTCTTCTTCTTCTTCTTCTTCTTCTTCTTCTTCTTCTTCTTCTTCTCTGAATACACAAATCACACACACACACACACACACATACACACACACACAAACTCACAAGAAGAAATGAGAAAATGTGGCCGAACCAAAGAAACAAAAGAAATCCATAGGAATTCTCCCAAAGAATGGGAGACTTGTTAATTATATCAAAATATGTGTCAGGTAACTCAATCCACTATATAAAAATTTATACAATCAAACGATATCAGAAAAAAATACATGGACAGAATGAGACCATTAACAAAGAGAAAGAAGCTAAGTTTGATGGTAAGATTGTATTGATGAAGATGTCATACACTTCAGCTGCAGGAAACAAAGAAATCTAGCTGGAATTGAACCAGAAACATGGCTGGCTATTGTTCATTGTGTAATCACTGAGGTGGAAAGTGCTATACAGGCTATTGAGGAGAAAAATCATAAACATTTTCACCTAACTGTGGGTGCTGCATTTGACAATAAGGATCTGCCAGGCAAAATATGAACACCAATGCAAGAAGAGCATGACTGTTATGGGAACAAACAGCAACTTTCTGCTTTGAGTTCAGGCCTGTTCTATAAGAGATACTTAATGTCTGGTACTACAATACTAGTCAAAAGCACATGGCTGGAGAAGTCACAGATTATGGGAAGTGAATCTACTACAGTTAAGTGACTAAATGGACAGGTTGTAAAAGGCCTTATAAATATTTATATTTATAACCACAAATAAGTGTAACTCTTAGCCTTGGTCAGAGAAACTTCTTTTTGCAGTGGGTAAGCCATTAGTTAAACCAGAGTCTCACAGTTTATCAAAATATTAAGAAAATGTGAATGTTGAGTGTTTATCTAGAAAGGTCACATTTATATCACCTTCTCCAAGGAAGATTGTGTGGAAAAAATTTAAGAGACAGAGGATGGAGAGAGTGCTGTGAAACACTGACTTCTGGGTATGATAACATTGCAATCTCAACTTCATAGAAGCTGTGATTACCTGCAAGAGGCTGGCACAAGATTGAGCCTACCAACACTCCAAGGTAGATAGGAGAGGAGCTCATGAGGGCTTGTCAGTTAACAAGTTGATGGGGGAAAGAGGAGGCAGCCATTTTCCTCAGTGGCAGAGCCACTTGTAAAAACTCCAAAAACATGCTCTGCAAGCAACCCTACTTAAACTACTCAGAGGGTCACCAAATAAAGACACAATGTAAGAGTGTGACTAGTCTGTAGGAAGAAGGCATTGCACAGGAAAAGGAGTGGGACGCAAGAGAGTGAAGGGGAGTGATTTTGACCAAAATACATCGGATATGTATGAAACTAAAACAAAACCTATGCATTGCATACATGTGTACAATTTTTATAATTAGAAATAAATAAACCTTTGAGAAAGAAAAAAATGTATTTTAGAACTGAAAAATCATAGTAATTGAGTATAAAACTTCCTTAGAATGAACAGAATTGAGGACTGGTCATTAAATGTTAGCAGGCTAGAAAAAAATGAAAGAGTAAGCATTTATAAGAGATTTTTGGAATATTCTCAGGGGGGTAAACACATATAGGAAAGAGTCCCAGAACAAAAGAAGTAGATAGGCAGAGAACTTTTTTGAAGAGATAATAACCAAAACATAATCAAATCTGAGCAATGAAATGATTCTCGAAAAGCATCAATTTAAAAGGACTTCTATCTTATTTGTTCAAGATAGGCCCATGACATTTAATAATCAATCTTTTAAGGAACAAAACAAAAGACTCTTAAAAGCAGCAAGAGAAAAACAACTTCTTGTAAACATGGAACCATTCATAGGGTCATCAACAGTTTTCTTAGGAGAAACATTACAGGACATAGGAGAGTGGAATGGTATCTTCATCCTATGGAAAGAAAAACATACTAACCAAGCATATGTAGTCAACAAAACTCTCCTTCAAAAATAGAGAAAAAATGAAAACTTACTCAGATTGGGGAGGGGAAAAAGCTCAGAGAGTACATAACTACTAGACCTGCCAAACAAATCTGGATGTCCTACAAGTTGGAATGAAAAGATACTAGATAGAAACATAAAAACATCAAGTTTTATAGTAAAGTTAAATATATAAACAAATGCAGAATGCTATAATATTATAATTTTGTACATAGATAACTTAATTCAGGTATATAATTTAAAACATAAAAGCGAAGAAAATAACTACAACTATGAACTATGCTAATGGATATGTAAGTTAAAAGATATAATTTATAGCATTGATAGTCTAAAGTAGGGGAGGAAAGATGTAAAATAGTAGAGGTTTTGTGTGTGATTGAAAAATTGTCATCAGTTAAAATAGGACGGCATGACTATATGCTGTTTTATGTAATCTCCATGGTAACCACAAAGTACCAATAAAAGATGTACAAAATATAATAATTCAAATTGTGTCCCTATAAAATTAACAAAAATAAAAAACATCAGAGAAGTAAAGATGGCCAACATAACTAACTATAACACCAAGAGGAGACAAATAGATTGTGATAGTATATGCTTTCGTATTAATATTTACTTTAAATGTAAATGGATTAAACTGTTCAATCAAAAGTCATGCAGTGACTAAATGGATAAATAAATCTCCAAGATCCACCTATATGCTGTTTATAAGATGCCCACTTTAAACATTTTAATTATAAATGGAGGGGAGACTGAAATAACTAAGATAATAAAACAAAACAAAACTCCATACAGGTTGCTATCTTATCATACCAGGTAAAATATAATTTTAGTAAATCTTTTGCACAAGATAGACATAATATAATGAAGGATCGTCGATTGTCAACTAACTGGGAATATGTAACAATTATAAAAAATATATTCACCTAGTTGAGAAGTACCTAAATATATCAATGAATAATTAACAGAAACCCATACTTAACATTGTTAATGAAGCTGAGACCCTGAGACTAAATAGGTCATGAGCCTAACGGAAATCATACAACTATTGTTTTACTAAAGGAACGTAGCAATAAAATGACTTCTAATGACATAGTTCCATATCATATTGTTCAGTACATCACATAGACGTCATCAGAGAAGCTTTTCTTGAAGTAGATGGAAATTAACACAGAGACCCACAACAGTACAATGTGCAGAGTGAGAGACTTTGGAGCCATCTCCCCTGAATGGGATGTCAATGGCCCCTCAAGGCTCAGAGATCTATGCAGAAGAGGAAGTGGAAAACTTGTTAGAGGCAGAGGTGGGAGAAGACTCCAAAGAAATGGTTTCTTCCAGACACAACAGGACTGCTACACATATGAACTCCTAAAGACTGACAGAGTGCACAAGGCCTGCATAAGTCCAAGTCAGACAAAATCCTAGAACAGAGAATGGGAAGAAGGCAGAAAGCTCTACCCTTAACCAAGAAGCTAATTACAGTCAATAGCTTCTGAGAGGGGGAGAAAAAAGCAACAGTTTTCTTCAATGAAATGGTACTAGGCATATCAACCACACTCCAGGGCTGGTCTCGTGCTCAGGCCTACACAAAATGACTCCATTTCTCTGTCTGTCTGTCTGTCTGTCTGTCTGTCTG
>NC_045030.1:5318321-5325564 GCF_008632895.1 Mastomys coucha | reverse complement strand
GTGCAAACCCTTACAGGGTCTGGGATAATAGGAACTCGAAGGAGGTGGGGGGAAAGGAAACTATAATGAGAATATATTTTATGAAAAAATATATGGCTTTCTACTTTTTCTTTTAGATAAAAGTAGGAAAATGTATGAAAAATTCATTAAAATCAATAATTTTAATTGGAAGAATATAAATATCATGTATTTTATACTCATTAAAACAAAACAATGTCTTCAGAGTTCCTAGGTTTTAAACTTGTACCAACCTGTCAGCTTGTTGCTACCAATTAATTCACTTCAACTGAGATAATAAAATTGCAACTGGAAAAAAAACAGCTGACAGGAGGAGAAAATAGATAGTAATATCATAATAGTAGGATTTTTTAGTAGCCCCTTTTCCACAATGGATACAGCAAATAGACAGAAAATCAGTAAGGACAGTAGACACTTGAACAGCTACAGACCAATTAGACAAAATTGATGTACACAGAACACTCCAAATTCCAAATAGTGGATTGTGCATTCTTCTCTAGTGCACATAGAGCACTGTCCCAGAATGTTAGGTCACCAAGCAAATCTTAAGAACGTTAAGAAGAGCTAAATCTTGCTGAGCATCATATCTGACTGCTGTAACAGAAAACTAGAAATCAATAGCAAGAAAATGTGGAAAACCCATAAATGCTAAAGTAAATAGCATATTCTTCTTAAAAAAAGACATAGATTGAAGAAATCAAAGGATAAATTAGAAACTATCTTGACACAAATGAAGACATACAGAATATATCAAAATATGCTTTGTCACTTGTCTTATTGATCTTGCCCATTTTGATTGGAGTAAAGTAAAATTATAAAAACACTTTAAAATATTTTTTTTAAAAAAGTATGGTTTGTATCAAAGGCAAAAGTCATTGCTACATTAAAAATGAACCAAAGGGAATCCGAGTTCAAAATTAGAATATGTATTGAACACTTAATGTTCTTATAGCATTTAAAATTATAGCATTTAAAATAAAGACTAGAGCAGAAAGAAATTGGAAAATCAATACAGATCAATGGAATTAAACCATTAAAACTGAGTTGTTCTCAAAAATATCAACAAAATTTTAACATCTTAGCTAGACTGAAAGGAAAATAGAGAAAACAAACAAAAAATAACAGAACGATTACACTTGAAAACCGCATTCATGAGGCCACCATTAGCTCAATACCAAAGCTAGGTATCAGCACTAAAAGAAAAATTATAGTCTAACATTTACAATTGAATATGGATGTAAAAATCTCCCCAATACTGACAAATTAAATTTTAAAACATATGAAAAGAATGATGTACTATGACCAAATAAGATGTGCCGCTCAGTGTAAAGTTTTATTTTCTTTATAAATAATCTCATGACACTATTCTACCCCCCACTCCCTTTCCATAATGTGAAAAAAGGCGTTTGTCCAAATTAAACAAATTAGATGAAGATGGAATGTTCCTTGGTGTAATATAAAGCATATATGGCAGGAATACAGCCAGGCCATACTCACTAATAAGACAAAGGCTTGTTCTCTAAGACTCTGGTAAGACTAAGCCCACACACTTGTTATACACCTTGTTATTTAAACTTGTTGGGTCTTTTCGCTAAGGCTTGAGTATATTATTTTTTTACATAGTGTTTTAGTTCATTTTCTTTTTTGAAACATTCTCCTTATATATCTAAATCTAACCTTGAATTTGCCTTGTAAATAGCCTCAATCTTAAGATTCTTCTGCCTCTGCCTCCCAAGTGTCCAAACTGTTTTCATCAAGGGGTATATATATATACATATATATATACATACATATATTTGTGAGAGTTGATTAGTCCCGATACTTTACCATTTCAGATTAAATGTAAACATCTTACTTATTTTACCCTCTATTATAACTTGATTTCTTAAATATTTCTTCTCCATAGGTTGAGGCAATTTAAGTATCTAAAAAGTACTGTGTAGTGAGAGTTTTGGTTTCTTTGAAAACCCAGTAATATTATGTGAATATGTTTTTGTTTTAATACCAGGTGTGGGATTATCTTCAGTTTATCCACAGCTGTCAACTATGATTATTTTGGGTTGTCTTGTGCTCTAGGAGGGGCATGATCTTTGCCAGCTGCAGATAGGTTAATTCTGAGGACTCTGGAGGGGAAGTAGATGCCAGAGCCCCCAAAAGGGGCAAAAGGCATGAAAAAGGAGGAAGAAGAGGAGGAGGAGGAGGAGGAGGAGGAGGAAGAGGAGGAAGAGGAAGAGGAAGAGGTGTAAGAGGAGAAGGAAGAGGAAGAAGGGGAGGAAGAAGGCAGCAGCTCCTGTTGCTGTTGTTGCAGTTTGTCAAGTGTTCCTGAACAAATAGATAAGAAGAAGAAATTGGAGCTATTCTGACAAGATTTGGCCCATAGAACTCAATGCCCCTAATGAGCAAGTGTAGTCTATTTTGTTGGCTGAAAGAGATCTATCCCTTTCCCTTCTAATGTTCTTTTTCTCCTACCTAGTGTTGTGGGGTTGGAAAAAAATTAAAGTGGAATAAAAGTTAGAAAGGCGGTATAGAAAAACAATAAAAAGAGCCAAAAAGAGTACCAACACTGTAGTACATGAGCCCATACATTTCTCCACTCTGCTGTCCTGCCTTTATTCCTAATGTGACACAATTCCTTTGGTGATCATTTTTTTCTATTTTAAAACACTTTCTTCTTTTAAGGTAAACTTTCTTGTCTGAGAAAGCCTTTGTTTTACCTGAGGCCATTGTTTGTGCTCTCTCTCTCTCTCTCTCTCTCTCTCTCTCTCTCTCTCTCTCTCTCTCTCTCTCTCTCTCTCTCTCCTTCTCTTTTACTTGTTAGCTGTCCATTGTTATGAACATAAACCTGAAAAACTTAACTCACCCTGACTGGGTGTCTTGGTATCTCCTGCAATGGCACATCCCTTTTGATAAGCCCTACCACCTAGAAGTTCCTTCCTTTTCTCACAGATCCTCAGTCTAGTGATCCAGCCTATCATTCAGGTGTCACTTAAGGGTCAAATTATAATAACGTGGGTAGGCAATTCTTCTACTACATGGAAAACGCCAAACTATTTTCTTGTGGTTTCTCTGATTTGTGATGAGAAATATCCTGTTACATTTTTTTTAAAAGATATTCTTTTTAATAATATTTTTTTTTATTTATTTACAACCCAAATGTTGCTCTCTTCTAGTCCCTCCTCACAGAGTTCTTTCCGCCACCCTTCATCCCCTTCGCCTCTGAGAGATGCCCCCCCAACAAGTGTTCCCTGACCCTGGGGCATCACATCTCTACAGGATAAGTCACATTATCTCCCACTAAGCCCAGCAAGGAAGGCCTCTGCTACATATGTACCAGGGGCCTTGGACCAGCCTGTGTATGCTCTTTGGTTGCTAGCTTTGACACTGGGAGCTCTGAGGGGTTCAGGTTAGTTGATACTGTTGGTCTTCTTATGGGGTTGCCATCTCCTTCTGCTCCTTCAATCATTTCCCTAACTCTTCCATAGAGGTCCCCAACCTCAGTTCAATGGTTGGCTGTAAGTAGCTGCATCTGTCTCAGTCAGATGCTGGTAGAGCTTCTCAGAGGACAGCCATGCTAGACTCCTGTCTGTAAGCACAAGATCAGTGTCAGGAATTGATGCCTGCCCATGGGATGGATCCCAAGTTGGGCTGGTCACTGGTTGGCCATTCCTTCAGTCTCTGCTTCAGTTTTGTCCCTGCATTTCTTTTAGACAGGAACAATTTGGGGTCAAAAATTTTATAGGTGGGTTGGTGTCCCCATCCCTCCACTGGGGTCCTGTCTGACTACTGGAATTGGTCTCTTCAGGTTCCATCTCCCTATAGTTGTGCATTTCGGCTAAAGTCACCCACATTTAGTCCTGGTAGCCTCCCCATCCCAGGTCTCTGGGACTTTCCTCCATGAATAGTATACCATTTCTTTCTAGCTGATTTTGAAATGCTTGTTTTTCTTTTGTCTTATGCCTTCCACCATATTCAGGGCATTTTTAAACAATTATTTTTCTGAATATTTCTTGAATCTCATACTTTCTCTTCTTCCCTTCTGGGTGTGTAATAATATTACTTTTAGATTTTTTATTGTATTATATGTCTGTATTTTCTATATTGTTTAGACTATAATTTCTGTTACTCGAGCTTTAACCTTGCTCACTATTTTCTTCTATAATCCCTGCTCTCCTATTGTAAGCTTTAAAAAAAAAAAAAACTTTTGAAAAATTATTCTTTTAGTTCTAGAATTTCTATTCAGTTTTCCTTTGTGTCTTTTTTTTCCTTTGATGAGAATTTTTGTTTCAAAATAGTAATTATTCATAATAGCATTTTATGATGGTTGTATTAAAATGGCTGTCAAATAATTATGACATCTGTGTCATCCTGGTGTTAGTATCTATTCATCCTCATCTATTGTTCTAATTGAAATGTTCATAGTTCTTGGTATTATGGATGATTTTCAATTATATCCTGAACAATTTGCATATTTCACCTCTGATTGTTATTTACATTTCGCTACTTATTACTTCCCTGATTATAGACATCTTTGTTTTCATACCTAACCTCTACAGTTTTCAACTGGTCAGGAGGAGAAGGGACATTACCTTGTAATAGCTTGAGCAGAATGCTAACAGATGCTAACCTCATTATTGCTTGTCTGGATTGGTATTCAGGAATTTACTGGCACACTGGCTTTGTGGATACCCACCAACCTGCCAGTTACTGTCGTTTACAGAATAGTAGTAGCAGCCAGGGGTCTCCTTACACAGTTCTGTTGTTGACTGCCATGCACAATCAGATCAAGGAGAACACATGTTTGGGGGAGTGTTCAAATGGAGTAAGACTCGTGCTGCTGACAGGGTTTTGCCCTGAGAAAAAAAGCCTTTTTTTCCCAGTCATTTGTGCAGAGAGAAGGCTTCTTTTGTCTTAGTGTTTGCTTACTTTATTTGGTTACCATATGCTTGTTGTTTCTGGCTCATAAGCCTCTCTGGCACCCCTACACCAAGAATCAGAGAAAGTGAACAGTTCATCCCTCAAATCTCATGGCTTACAGGCAAACCCTTTGCAGCCCTCTTATATTCATGGTTTCATGCTTGCCTCGTCTTCGAGCATAATGTGAAGTGTGTTTACTCATTTTTGTCTAAAACCCAAAGTTCCATTTACTTCCTGAGAGATTATGATCTATTCCATCCTATGATGTAGAAGGAGGCTTTTCAGATGCCATTGTCCCCGTCACCACTTGCTGCATCTGTGGTTAACCCCAGTATGTACTTCAACATCATGGAAATGGCAAGTCCTTGGGCCATATCACCTTTGAGCTGTTTGCAGACAAATTCTGTGGGAGTCCATCCAGCGGACCCTCACTCCGTTGGGTGCTCTCGGACTGGAGATTATTGAGTACCTGTGATTACAAGCGGGTGAGAGAGACAAGACATGGACACCAGGTAGCTGTATCAAGGATGTGTCCATGTCTTGTCTCTCACCCGCTTGTATTCACAGGTCCAAAGACAGCAGAAAACCCGCTTGTATTCAACAGGTCCAAAGACAGCAGAAAACTTTTGTGCTCTGAGGACTGGAGAGAAAGGAATGAATATGAGGGTTCCTCCTTTCACAGAATTATTCCAGGATTCATGAGCCAGGGTGATGACTTCACAGGCCATGATGGACCTGGTGTCAGGTCCATCTACAGGGAGAAATTTGAGGATGAGAATTTCATCCTGAAGCATACAGGTCCTGGCATCTTGTCCACGGCAAACGCTGGACCAAACACTAATGGTTCCCAGGGTTTTATATGCACTGCCAAGACTGAGCAGCTGGGTGTCAACACATGGCCTTTGGTAAAAGGGGGCATGAACATTGTGGATGCCATGGAGCATTTTTGTGGAGCATTTTGAGTACAGGACTGGCAAGAGCAGCAAGAAGATCACCATTGCCTACTGTGGGCAGCTCTAATATGTTTGACTTGTGGTCATCTTATCCACCAGACCATTCCTTCTGTACCTCAGGAGAGCATCCCCAACCCACTTGCTCATAATACCCTGAAATTTCAGCTCTCATTGAAATTCTGTGGGTTCCATATTTTCCTCATTCCCCTCCAATTCTAGCTGGATTGCAGAGTTGAGTTTATGATTATAAACAAAAATTAAATAAGAAAAATAATACAGATAGGGTACTCACAGATAAAATGCAATACTTATACAGTAACAAGTTTTTAAACAAATATATTATTTTAAGGAAAGTATACAATATGTACCCCAAATACCATATCACTAAGAGTTAGTGTTCTTCACAAGCGACAAAGAGAAGACAGGAATAGAGATGTGATGGCATCCATGCTTGGGGGACTCATTCATTTGCTTTCTCTCTCAGTTTCTTTTGTTGCTCTTTCAAAGACTTAAGTAGACTTATTAAATTTGTCTTTAGACTCTTCACCTATGTATACCATGCATTCTGTATATTCTCATATTCAGCCTTTCCCACAAAGCTCTTTCTCATGTTCATGTCTGTCCATTTTTTTTCCCTGTGTCCCATTGAGATTAACCAGAGCTGTCTGTGCTCCCATGGATTTGGTATCTCCCAGAATCTCTCAGCATCCAATAATTCAAGGTAAAAAGGTGGGCCTTGGACCCTTCCTGCTCCCTTGACTGATTTTTGCTAGGACTTGTGAGGTTCAGCACAGGTAACTCAAGTTGTTA
Organism: Mastomys coucha; assembly: GCF_008632895.1. Taxonomy (NCBI): domain Eukaryota; kingdom Metazoa; phylum Chordata; class Mammalia; order Rodentia; family Muridae; genus Mastomys; species Mastomys coucha. Next base: position 5,318,869 of record NC_045030.1, on the reverse strand, counting down.
AGTATAAAATTTGTATGAAGTCTAGAGAATGGCATTTGTAGCCCGTCATACATCATCCTATCTTCTGGCTCTTCTCTACCTTTCTTCTTTCTTCATTTTCTTAACAAAATTTTCAACCTGGTGAGGATCAGAGATATACCAAATCTAAACTTTCCCCACAAACAAACTTTCAGGCTTGAAAAATACCTCTAGGGCAAAATGAAGACTACATAGCACACATGAATAGCACAGCAAAGTTCAGACAAACATGTGACCTCTTCATTTTGTCTAAACCTGTATGTGTAAGGCAAAACATCTTACCTTTATCCAAATATGGTATTCAATACAGACTTGTGCCATAGACTACACTCCAACGAACACTACTACATCAGTTAATTTGGTGTGTGTTTCCTTGTAACTATGACTATAATGGAAAGATATCAATCCTTGTGTTTATTTATTTAGTGAGTCTTATTGTGATAAAATTATTAAAGTGAAATAAAGAGGACCTTGGCCCTGTGAAGGTTCTATGCCCCAGTGTAGGGGAATGCCAGGGCCAGAAAGTGGGA
>NC_045030.1:5304063-5318131 GCF_008632895.1 Mastomys coucha | reverse complement strand
AAATAAACAAAAAAAAAATAAAAAAAAAAGATGGAAACAATTGTTCTAAATGTGATACATTTCAGAAGGTCATTATCTGCATAGTTATTATGAAAAATAAATATATAATTTAGGTCTAGTTCATGTTCATGATCTGTTAATGGGACAAAGGAAGGTGGTATAACCTCAGTGGGACTTCTCAGCATCTTTCTAGGAAGAAAAGAGGAAAGCTGTTTTCTTTGACCAAGCTCTTGCGGGATAGCTATGAGATCCTACTTCACATGGTAGAGATCATATCATTGCATTTCCATCGTTGCTCCAAAGGTTAATGGGGCAAAAGGAACCATAAGCCATGACTGCTTTACCAGCGTAACTAAATGTATGTACTCTATCTTCTTGGACTTGACATTTTTTGTCATGTAACAAAGGATCTGGATATGGTGCTAGGCTGAGGTGGCACCTGGTGCCACCTTCTTCCATCTGGTGAAGAGTGTACTTCTCCATTGTGGGTTCACCCAAGTAATCACTTTGCCCAAGAGAATAAGATAAATATGATGACAAGTCTATTTTCCGATCCTTTTTCATTGCCACAAGAAAGAAGTTGCTGAACTTCATTCTTATCTCAGAAATATGAGACATAGGTGCAGCAGAGTTGAATCACATTGAGCTAAACTTAGTTTGGATTTTTAGAAACTCTAGAAAAATGTATAAGAATACCAGTCAACTCCAGCAGAGTTGTCCTGAGTCCAGCTTAGATCAGCCAATGTTTATATAACTCTTCCATCAAATGATAAACATTTGAATTGAGTAACAAGAGGCTTTTGGGCTAATTTGTTGTACATCATAATGTGAAAATACAGTATCTGAGGTGGTGAGAAGGTTATATTTTGGGTCTAACCTCTACCAAGGCCCACGATTAAGTGCTGGGTTCTCCAGGGTCACATTACTGAAACATAATGGGAGATTTAGGAAGTAAGGTTTGGTGAGAAATTTCAGGTAGTTGGTCAAGTCTTCAAAGAGATTTGAGGAACCAGGGTTTCTTTCTCTTTCATGTCCCAGCCACAAGGTGAACAGGTTTTGGTTTTGGGTTTTTGCTGTTGTTGTTGTTTGTTTTGCTTGTTTTGTTTTGTTTTATTGTCACATACTCCCTGCCATTATATGCTACCTTAATATATTCTTCAAAGCAACGGGGCTAACCAAACAGACTGAAACATCCCAAACTCTGAGGCCAAATCAACTTTCACATTTATAAGTTGATACTTCAAGCATTTTTGTCATAGTAATAGAAAACTGACAAACATAGGCTCTTTCACAGGTGCATAAAGAACACCTGCAGAAGTGCACTTACGACAGTGGTGAGCCAAAAAAACAACACCATGTGATTGATTTCCTCAGTGGTGAATTCCTTTATTCTGTACTGTGATATGGATATACTATAGGAATTAATGAAAAGTTTCAAAAACCTATAGAAAGCATATGTATGATATATATATATATATGTATACATATATATATGCTCGTGTGTGAGAGCATGAATACACGAATATATATAACACAATAATACAAGTATATAAGAATTAACACCATATACTTCAAATATATATTACTGTACTTAATACAAGTTATACCTTGTTTTAAAAATAAATAAAAAGAACAAAAATATTAGATAGCTCATTGTAGCCATTTAAACTGAAATCATGTAACAATGAAAGGGTTGTATGTGTCCCGTGTGCCATACTCTGTTGACCTGAGCCAGTCATTACACTTTGGCAATAGCTGAATCCAAAAGGTAGGCCCCACACCATCCTGATTTAATAGTGTGCAGTATTCTATAAAATAAGAGAGAAGACAGCTAACTCAGAAATCCATCGTCATCAGAGGAGCCAATCCCAAATCAGAACAGCCAGTCAACATGCAGGCTGACCTAGTCAGGTCTACAAAATGAGGAACCTATGATACAAATGAATGATTAGCAGGGTCCTTTCACAGAGACATGGATAACTCTGAAGTCCTAAGCAGCTCTGGTTTGCTATCAGCTAGGGAAAATTAATAGTATGCTGATGGTTCCTTTATTATGGATAGCAATCATTGACAAATATACTACTGACAGAACTTGGACCTTTTCTCCATCTACTTTCCAGTCTCCTTTAGTCATCCTCATGGGATTTTTTAAACAAGCTTATTGACTTCTCCCTTCTCCTCAGATGGGACACCCTGAAGCCACCCCATTTGTCTCAAGACTTTAGTTTTTAAAAGTTCAGTACTGAAGCATGACATTAGTTCTGCTGGACTTAGACAACTTCTTGTAGCCAGGGCTGCTCATGGACCATGATCTGTGCCCCAGTGTAGGGGAATTCCAGGGCCAATAAGTGGGAAAGGGTGGAGTGGCAAGCATGGGGAGGGGGTAGGTAACAGGGGTTTGTTCTTGGTTTTGTTTGTTTGTTTGGTTGGTTTTTGGATGGGAAAGGAGAAATCATATGACATGTAAATAAAGAAAATATCTAATAAAAAAAGCATTCATTATACATGTCTGTATTAAAAAAAGAAGAAGTGACCATGAATAGGGGGTGATAGTGGGAGGGTGCCTTCTGTATTCTGCTGTACAGCACCATGCTCTGAAACTGGCAACCTGTAATTAACTTTGCTGAGTCGCTTTCTATGAAACTGCAGCATGAGAGAGAAAAACAATCTCTGTGGATAACAGCAGTGGGATAGAAAGAATACTGGGCCTCATCTCTGATGATCAGAGTGTGAATTTTGATCCTCACTTACTCACCATGGAATAGTAAGCTACTTAAAGTATGGTACATGGACCATCAGCAACAGCAGCAGCAGCAGCATCCAACAGAGAATTTTAGGTCCCAGCCAATACCCCCTGCATTTTAACAAGATCCACATGACGTATGGGAAATTGTGACATGGGAAAATTACTGGATATCCCCTTCCATAAAAAAGATGAGGATGAAAAGGACATGCTAATCATAGCCATGATGTTGGTGGTACTTACATAGCCCTGTTGTATCCTCATCTTTTCTTTTTCAAAATTATATGTAGCATTTGCCATCCTAACCAATTGAAAGTGCACAGTTCATTGTAGAGTTCATGAGTTTTTAGATATGTGCATGCCTTGTCATCCATCGCCATCACTCTTTTCATCTAGTTCTCGAAGTCTAGCATTATATGTGCTGGGCCTATGCTGGGTACTACTTGTACCATTCACAAGTGAAACCATACAGTATGTGTCTTTCTGTGTATGACTAGCTTATTTCATTTCATATGATGTTCTAAAGTTTTGCTCATATTACATCTGCAGCATTTCCTTCCTTTTGAAAACTACCATTCAGTAGGTGACGTTTTGCTCATCTACTCATCTGTCAGTAAATACTAGATGGCTTCTATATTTTAGCTAGTTTGAATGATGCTACTCTGAAGGTGGGCATGAAAAGGACATCTTTGAGGTTATGGTTTTAATTATTTCAAATGTATGCCTGGCAATAGAATTGCTGGATCATATGATGTCTGAGTTAGCATCAACTGTTAAATTTGATAGAGCCTACAATCACCAAGGGGTGCAGAAGAACAGTCTCAGCTGAGCAATGGCCTTTATCAGGTTGATCTGTGGGTATTTAGTGAGGGGTTGTCTTACTTGTTAGTTAATGTGGGAAGGCCCATCCCACTGTGGGTAGTACCATTCCTTGAGCAAATGTTCTTAGACTGTATAAAGAACATGAGTTTGAACAACACAGAGAGCAAGTCTAAAAGCTGTAGTCTTCCATGGCCCCTGCCTCTAGGTTCTTGCCTTGATTTCCTGCACTGACTTCCCTAAGGGTCAGATTGTGACATGGAAGTGTAAGTCAAATGAACCCTTTCTTCCTCATGTTGCTTTTGATCAGAATATTTTATCACATTAACAGAAAGAAACTAGAACATATGGTAATTATCTTTTTCATTTACCGGGGAATGACCATACTGTTTCCTTCAGTGGCCCTACCATACCTACAAATAGTGCACAAGAATTCCAATATATATACTTCCTCAACAAAACCTAGTTCCTGTGTATTGTGTGTGTGAGACGGTAGACATGATAATGGATTTGGCAGCTCATTGTAGTTTCATTTACACTTCTTAATAATTTGTGATACTCAACATCTTTGCATGTGCTTATTGGCCATTTGTATGTCTGCTTTGAAAAAAATGTCAATTTAACACCTGTGAATTGAAAATATTGTCTCCAATTATTTAGGTTGCCTTGGAATCTCAATATATCTTGATGTGGAAAACAATTTTAAGTTTTCATTAAATCTGGTACTTGTGTGGTTTGCTAAGTGTTTTATAGATTTAGGTACTATATACATTTAGGTCTTTCATTCACTTTGAATTTTTTTAATACAATGTTAGGCAAATAACCATGGTTTTAAAAATATGTGTATTCAGGGGATGGAGAGATGGCTCGGTAGTTAAGAGCACTGATTGTTCTTCCAGAAGTCCTGAGTTCAATTCCCAGCAACCACATGGTGACTCACAACCATCTGTATGAGATCCAATGCCCTTTTCTGATGTGTCTAAATGACAGCTACAGTGTACTCAAATAAATAAACTTTAAAAAAATGTATTCAGTTTTTTTCTAGTATGCTTTGTTGAAAAGATTATCCTCATCAAATGGCTGAGGCACCCTATCAAAACTCATTTGGGCATATTGAGAATGTTTACTTACAGGATATCTATTGTATTCAGTCTATATGTCCTACACATGTGTGTGTGTTATGCCAGCACTACACTATTGATTACTATAGCATTGTAATAAGTTTTGAGGTCAGGGAAACATAAGTTGTCTAGTTTTGTTTTTCTTTGTAAACATAGTTTGGGGTATGTTAGGTCTCTGGAGACACCAGATGAATTTTTAGATATTTTTCTGTTTCTGGAAAAAAAAAAGTCCTAGAGATTTCACAGGGACTGTACTGAATGTGTCCATCATTTTGCATAGCATGCACATATTAATGAAATTGTTTTGTAATCCACAAATGTGGGACCTACTTCTATTTACTTTTATTTTCTTGTTTTCAGCATTGTTTTTAGTTCTCATGTAATTTTTCACCTCCCTAGTTAATTCTTAAATATTATTTTGGTGGTATTCCAAATGAAGTTGTATTTATAATTCCTCCTTCGGGTTGCTCATTGTTAGTATCCAAAGCATACAGCTGATGTTTTTGTGCATTGAACTTGTTTCCTGGTATTTTGCTGCATTCATATAATGGTCCAAAAGAGAGATTTTGTGTCAGAATTTTTAATGTTTATACAGATAAGACTGTAATCTGCAAACAGGCAATTTTTATCTTCTCTTTCCAATTTCTGTAACCAAAGATGCAGGCCACCATGCGTACCTCCATCCTGTTTGTTTAACACAAGCACTTATGCCTGGGGATTTCCACTGAAATAGTTATTTTTGCTAATTCCTAGAAATTTTGGTATGATGTATTTTCATTTTATACCTCTCTATATTGTCTAGTTTTCTTTATGATTTATTTCTAGAACTACTGAGTGTTGAAGGCTATTGTTTAATTCCCATAAATTGGTGAATATTTCACTCTGACTTCTGACACCAATCTTCTAAGCTGATTCCATTCTAGTCAAAGAATCTACCTGGTGCAGTGTACCTTTTAAAATTCAGATTTAATTTGTTTCCGGATACATGGTCTACACTAGAAAACACCTCTCCTAGTTTGTCTTTATTGCTGTAATACACACTACTAACAAAGACAACTTGATGAGGAAAGAGCTTTTGTGTCCCAGATCACAGTCTATTATTGAGGAAAGTAAAGGCTGGAACCTGGAGGCAAGAATTGAAACAGAACCGTGTTGGATTCTTGCTTACTAGCTTGCTCCTGGTGTTTTGTTCAGCCTGCTTTCTTATATAATCCAAAACCACCTCCCCAGGAGTGACACTGCCCACAGTTGGCTGAGCACTCCCATATCAAACATTAATCAAGAAAATGTCTCATTGACTTGTCTACAGGCCAATCAGAAGGAGGAAATTTCTTAATTTAAGTTACCTTTTCCCAAATAACCATGACTGTGCAGAGTTTACAAAAAACAAACTAACAAACTAACTAACCAACTAACCAGAACAACACCTTATGTACACTTGGGGAAAGTATATTTGTTGTTGAGGTGAATATTCTGTACATATTTGTAAACCTACTTGATTTATTATGTTTTAAAGTTCTTTCATTTCCTGTGTTCTATGTGTTTCTATCAATTATTGAAAGTAGGATATTGAAATGTCTAATCTATTATTGTAGTATATCTATTTCTCTCTTCAATTATATTGGTTTTTGCTTCATTGGTTTTCATGATCTTCTATCAAGGCATAAATGTTCATAAATTTTATATATTCTTGTATTGGGCATTTTCTTAGTGCACTAACCTTATTTGTCTCTTTAAGTTATTTTGATTTAAACTCTATTGAGCATAGCTATCCTTTCTGTTTTTATTATTATTTAATTAATTAAACTATTTTCTCCATTGTCCCAAGTTAAATTTATTTGTGTTTTTGGATGTAAAGTGAATCAGAGACAGATTACATAATTTAAAAACTTATTTTGAGTATCTAAATTAACAAAACAAGAAATAAAAAAGGAGACATAACAACAGAAACTGAGCAGATCCAAAAAATTATCATATCTTACTACAAAAGCCTATACATGACAAAAATGGAAAGTCTAGATCAATTTTCTAGACACGTACCATGTACCAAAGTCAAATCAAGATCAGGTAAACTATCTAAACAGTCCCATAATTCCTAAAGATATAGGCTTCTATTCATTAAAAACCTCCCAACCAAAACCAGGCCAGGGCCCCAAATGATTTTAGTGCAAAATTGTACCAGACCTTCAAAGAAGACCTATACCAATAGTCCTCAAACTACTCCACAAAAGACAAACAGATGGAACACTACGTAACTCACAAATTCATTCTGTGAAGCCACAGTTACTCTGATACCTAAAGCACACAAATACACACCAAGGAAAGAGAATTCAGACCAATTTTGCATATGAATACTGATGCAAAAATACTCTATAAAATTTTCACAAACTGAACATATCAAAAACATAATTTACTATGATCAAATAGACTTCATCCTAGGGACACAGGGATGGTTCAACGCAACCCACTATATAATTAATGATCATTTTATTAGATGCTGAAAAAGCCTTTGACAAAATACAATACCCCTCCATGTTAAAAGTCTTGGAGAAATCAAGAATTCAAGGCCCACACCTAAGCATAATAAAAACAATATACAGCAAATCGACAGCCAACATCAAATTAAATGGAGAGAAACTTGAAACAATCTCACTAAAATCAAGGAAAAGAAAAGGCTGCCCACTCTCTCTCTCCCTCTCTTCAATATAGTGCTTGAAGTTCTAGCTACAGCAATTACACACAAAAAAAGGAGATCAAATTGGAAAGGAAGAATTCAAAATATCACTATTTGCAGATGATATGATAGTATATGTAAATAGCCCTCAAATTCTTCCAGAGAACTCCTACAGCTGATAAACAACTTCAGCAAAGATGGATATAAAATTAATTCAAACAAGTCATTAGCCTTCCTTTATACAAATGATAAATGGGCTGAGAAAAAAATTAGGGAGACAACACCCTTCACAATAGCCATAAATAATATAAAATATCTTGGTGTAACTCTAAACAAGCAAGTGAAAGATCTGTATGGACAAGATCTTTCTGTAGGGACTTCAAGTCCCTAAAGAAAGAAGTCAAAGAAGACCTCAGAAGATGGATAGGTAGGACTGACATAGTGAAAACGGCCATCTTACCCAAAGCAATCTACAGATTCAATGCAATTCCCACCAAAATGCCAGGACAATTCTTCACAGGCGTGGAAAAAGCGATTCTCAACTTCATATGGAAAACAAATAGAAAACCAAGCATAGCAAGACAATTTTCAACAATAAAAGAGCTTCTGGGGCAATAGCCATCCCTGACCTCAAGCTGTACTACAGAGCAATAGTGAGAAAAACCACAGGATACTTGTACAGAGACAGACAGGTCTATCAATAAAGTAGAATTGAAGACCCCCCCAAAAAAACTCCACAGTCACATGGACACTTGATCTTTGACAAAGAAGCTAAAACCATACAGTGGAAAAAAGAAACATCATCACTAAGTCATGCTGGTCTAACTGGCAGTCTGCATGTAGAAGAATGCAAATTGGTCCATATTTGTTACCTTGCACAAAGCTCAAGTCCAAGTGGATCAAAGACTTCAACATAAATCCAGAAACATTGAATCTAATAGAAGAGAAAGTAGGAAATATCCTAAAAGTCATTGGCAGAGAGGAACTTTTCTTGAACAGAAGACCAGTAGCTCATGCATTAAGATCAACAATTGATGAATGAGACCTCATGAAACTTAAAAGCTTCTGTAAGGCAAAGGATAGTCAATAGGCAACCTACAGATTAAGAAAAGATTTTCACTGACCCTACACCCAATACAGGGCTAATATCCAAAATATATAAAGAGCTCAAGAAGTTAGACACCAACAAACGATATAACCCAATTAAAATATGAGGTACAGAGTTAACGAGAGAATTCTTAACAGCAGGATCTCGAATGGCCTAGAAGCAGTTAAAGAAATGTACAACATCCTTAGTCATCAGGGAAATGCAAATCAAAACAGCCCTGATATTCCACTTCACACCAATCAGAATGTCTAAGATCAAAAACTCAAGTGACATCACATGTTAGCGAGGATGTGGGGCTAATCTGGGCTACATAGTGAATTTCAGCTAGCCTGGGCTACCATGTCTCACAAAACCAAAATTAGCAAATAAATGTGTAAAAATTCATTGTCAATCTTGTCTTTTGATTACAGAGTTTAATCTACTTACATTTGAGGTAATTCCTGATAAAAAAAAAAAAGAAAATTATTCCTGTTGTTTCGTTATTTGATTTTGGTATACCTTCTAGGGCTGTTTGTGGTTTGGCTCCCATGTCACTGTGTTACTATTCTGAGCATCCTTTATTTCCTTGTGTAGTGAAATGTTTGCATTCCTTTTATGTGTATTCTATAGCTATTTTCTTTGTTGCTACTGTGGGCATCAAATTTTACATCTTGCACTTGTAATTCTCTAACTTGAATTTATATCAGCTTATCCTTAGGAACATGCAATATTCTTGTACAGCTCTGTCCCTTTAATAGCTTCTTTGGGTTGTTTGATGTCACAAAGTTACATCTTTATGAATTATGTGTCCCAAAACATGAACAAATAATTCTCTTAAATGCAATAGTCTCTTAAACCATACGGCAAAGAACTTGCATACTTTATGACCCTAGTAACATGATATTAGTTCTGAGACTAATAACTTTTAAAGGTATTAATCCCTTAAATCATAAGGAAAAAGTAGAGTTACAAAGTGCTATTGAAATAATACTAGTTTTATAATTGCCCATGTGTTGACTTTTATTGCAGTTGCTCTTTATTTATAGAGTATTAATATCTAGTACAATGATTCTCAACCTGTAGGTCACAACCCCTTTGACAAACCTCTACCACCAAAAAAATTTATATTATGATTCATAACAGTAGCAAAATTACAGTTATGGAATGGCAGCAAAAATAATTGTATAGTTGGGGACCACCACAACATAAAGAACTGTATTAAAGGGTTGCAACATTAGGAAGGTTGAGAACGCCTGGGCTAGGCTCTTGTTAGTTCTCACTTCAGGAGTCTGGAAAATCCCTTTAAGGGCAAGTCTGATAAACTTTTTCAGTGTTGGCTTGTTTTGGACTGCCATAATGTCACTATCATGTTTTCAGGACAATATTGCTGTATATAGGATTACTAGATGGTCATTTGTTCCTCTTTGACTATATTTGCCTATAGCCTATTGGCCTCCAAATTTTTTGAGGGGAAATATATTCATCATCTTCACTGATGAACTGTGCAATAAGATCGCTTCTTTGATAACCCTTTGTTTTTTAGAAGTATGTGTAGAATGTATCTTGGTGTATCTGAGTTTATATTACTTGGAGTTTATGTTCGTATCTTTTATTGAACTTGGGAAGTTCTCAGTCATTCTTCAGATACTCACTTTATGCTTCGTCTCATTCTGGGACTCCCACTATGCATGTGTTATACCACTTGTCGCTGGGTGACGGATTTTCTTAGGCTATTCACTTCAGTTTCATTTATGTCTGTTCCTTTGGCACAGTAAATTTCCTTGTCTTATCTTCAAGTTTAGTTACTCTTCTGCCTCCTGAAGTATACCTTTGAATCCTTCTAGTGATTGTCCTTTGTATGTGTGTAAGTTTTCAATACAAAGATTTCTTTTCATTTGTTATTTTTTATAGTTTTCTTTTTATTGATATGTCCATGTTGGTCAGATGTCATTTTCTTGATTTTTTTCATGTGTTCCTTTAGTAATTTAGCAGTTTAAAGATTGTTCTTTTTAAAGTCTGTCTAGTAGGCTTCCATTTGGTCTTTGTCAGGGAAGTCTTGTCAATTAGTTACTTTCCTTTGAATGTCCACACTTCTCTTTCATTGTACACCTTGTGGTTTTTCAGTTGAAATATTGACAGGTGAATCTAATTACATGGAAATTCTAGCAACCAAATTATTTTCTTTTTCCACAGATAACTGTTCTTTATTCTTGTTTTTATTTCTTTTATTCTGGTTGCTGGCTTATTTGTGTTACCTGTGCCAGGAATCAGCCCAAGGTATCAAGTGAAGGTCTTAGGTCTTTCTAGAGCCTGCACTTTCTCTGCTATACACTAACATTTGCTAGTTTGTTAGCTGCTCTTTAACCTACTAGTGCTCAGTGTTTTGCTCTCAAACTGAAGATAAAAAGAAAAAAAATAGGGAATTAAAAGGGTGTGTATACCGCTTTAAATCCCCTGGAAATCACTTAAGCTAGATGGAGAAGGGTTTGCAATAATGGCTGCATTTCTGTCATATGAAGTTGATCAGAGAACAGATCCTCAGTTCAGAGAAAAATGTTTTTCTTTGTCTGTACTGAGCTCTACAAGCTGTGAGTAGATTATTCCAGGGAAGAATCCACAGCTGCCTGCTACAGATCCAGGAATTTGGAATGGGTAACTGCTACTCTCTTAAGACTACACTTGAGCACAATTTAGTTAGTGTACAGCTTTTTAAAAATGTATGTTGTCTACTTTCAATAAATTTCCAAATAGATAACATCCAACAGATTCTGCTGGCATGTTTATTGTCTACTTGTAGAGACAGACTCATGGTGTTTCCTATTTTCTCTCCTCATCTTTCTACAATCCCTTTGCTTGTTCTTCTTGTTGTTTTTGTTACAGGGTCGTTATGTATCCATGGCTGGAAGCTATACTTTAATTCTCAATCTTCCTATTCCATTTCCTTGAGTGTTGTGGTTACAGGTGTGTAGCACCACACTCAGCTGCAGAATTCCTTTTCTTATAGTTTCATTTTAGTTTTTGAGTTTTAGATTAGTGGATAGTAAAATTAATTTTGTGGATAAAATATGAATTTCTAATGTATGTCCTCATCTATGTAGCCATCAAAAACCACCTAGGTAGAAACATTTCCATTATAACAAAAATCCTCACGAACTCATACTGTAGATGACTGCTCCTTATTCTTATGCTCATCTCATCACAACAAGTAATCTGGTCTTCATCTTCATAGTTTTGTCTATCAGAAGATATTGTAAAATAATAGGACCATTGTAGTATGTGGCCTTTTGATTCTTCTACTCATCATTTTGGCGTTGATTTATTTATCTATAATAAATTTCTATATACACTGAAAAATAAGATGCCCCTATATAGATATACTATAGATTACTCATTTACCTTTTGAAGGACATTTGTATTGTTTCCAGTTGTTGGTGATGACAATGTAGAGACAATTAAAACATTAGTGTACAGGTTTGTCATGATTTACACCTCCAAGTCCTTCATTTCATTCAGAGATATTAGAAATGTTGTCATTTATATTTCACTTTCAAAATCTTTATTGTAAACATCCAATGAAACAAAACATTTTGTTTCATTCATGTACTCTTTATGCATCCCGAATTCACACACTTGTTTAGAAATTTTGTTTCATTGCTGACAGAAACCATCCCGTCTTTTGTTCACAGAGCCAGTATCATTCCTTTCTTCCTAACCTGTGTGTTTGTTATATACTGAGTAGGCTAAAATTTCTACCATGATGATCAGTAAGAGCAGCGTGGCCATTCTTATGCTGTTCCTAATTCTACAGGAAAGCTTTCAGTCTGTCATCATTAAGTGCATTATCTACATTTCCTTTAAATGCTCTATGGCAGGTTGTGATGCTTTCCTTCTGTTTCTAATTTGTGGAGAGGAATTTTTCAGGAGTGGCTTTTGAAATTTGGTTGAATGAATTTGCAGCATCCATTTACATGATCATATGATTTGTTTCCTTTTGACTGCTTGTGCGGTTGATTGCATTGGCTGATGTTTTTGAGAACTAAACCAGGCTTATCTTACCAGATTAAAACCTACTTGTAGTGTACTCTTTGTTTTACTGTTACTGGATTAGACTTTCAAATACATTTTTGAGGATCTGTACGCTATTTTTAACAGACACACTATGTTGCAGCTGATTAAATATATGTTCTACTATTATAAAATATCTGTAGTTGAGAAATTTATCGAGAAAAGAAGTTTATTTTGGAGTTTTGAAGTCTGAAAAATCTGAGGTCAGATGTCCACACACAGTGGGGTATGTATGCCATATCATCACACACTAAATGTTAGTATGACATTGCAGGAGCACTGTGGGAATATAAGAGGCATGTGAAGAGGCATCTATACATGCTTGTTTTAAAATAACCTGACTCTCAAAGTAAGTGTCTTTGTTAGTCTTTCTATTGCTCTGATTAAACCCATGAGTGAAAGCAATTTGGAGAGAAAGGCTTACTTAATCTTACAAACTGCAGTCCGTCAATCAGGGGAGTCAAGGCAGGAACCTGAAGGCAGGATCTGTTGCAGAGGCAATGGAAGAGTGCTGGTTAGTGATTTGCTTGCTCTTGGCTTGCTCAGCCTGCTTTCTTATACTATCTAGGACTAGCTGCCCAGACGTTTCATCACCCACACTGAGCACATCCCACCCACATCTATCATTAAACAAGAAAATGCACTACAGACTTGCCTACAGGAAAATCTTCTGGAGGCATTTTCTCAATTGAGAGTTCCTTTTCCTTAGTGACTCTAGTTTTGTGTCAAGTTGACATAAAACCATACATCACAGGGACTGGTTGAATATCATAAGACCTAACCCAGTCCTGTGAAACAGCTATGAATACATTCCCATTGAGCTGTGCCCATAATCTAGTAACTTCCCACTAAGTATCATCTTTTACAGGTGTCACCTTTGCTGACTACTAATTAGAAGTAACTCCCTGCGCTTGACCATTTGAGGGCTTCTATCTAAGCCATAGAAGTCCTTCTCTACTCTTATGCTTCCTTTCTTTGGTTTTGTATCAGAGTTATGTTGGATGTACAGGACCATTTTGGAAGTGTTTCATATTCTACTATAATCCACAAGAGACTCTATAAAAAATGGTGGTGTGTTCATTTTTTTTAAGTGTTTGGTAGAATTATGCAGAGACTACATCTGGTCCAGATTTCTTTCTGAAAAGTTTTCACTATAAATTTTAATCAACAGATAGAGATAATTTAAATTGATGTTTCAACTTCAGTAAATTTGGGCCACTTTTTCTTTGCAAGGTTTGATCTGTATTATCTGCTTCCACATCTATATGGTTAGTCATTCACAGTCTTCCCTTATCTTCTTTATTCCAATTAGATATGGAGTGGGATAGTATCATTTGATTCCCAATACTGTGAATCCCATGCTTAATTTCTCTGTCAATATTCCTCAAGGTTTATGTTTTATCAATCAGAGGCAGATTGAATTTTTTCTGTTGCTTTTTCTATCTTGTCAGCTTTGTTTTGAGTATTTTCTTATTTCTGGTTATTTATCCTCTTTCTCTAGTTTTTTTTTTAATTAGATATTTTCTTTATTTACAATATCTCCTTTACCAGGTTCCCCT
>NC_045030.1:5258819-5303590 GCF_008632895.1 Mastomys coucha | reverse complement strand
TTTGATGACTGAATATGGGAAGGATTCCCAGGTGGAGCAGTCTCTGAATTGTCCTTCCTTTAGTCTTTCCTCCATAGTGAGTCTCTACAGCTCTTTCCATGGGTATTTTGTTCCCTCTTTTAAGAAGGAACTAAGTATCTACACTTTGGTCTTCCAAACAAAATGCTATCAAGGTTTTAAATAACCTTATTGAGTGAAAATTTCTCTAGGTTCTTAATGTGTAAACTCAGATTATTAATTTAGACCTTTCTTCTTGTTTCATATAAAGTTTTAATGCTACGATTTTTTCTTGAAACATCATTGATGTATTTTCTATAGATTTCGAATAATGATTTTCTATCTAAATTTAGTTTAGAATTTTTTATAGTTTTCTTTATGATTTCTTTCCTGGCCAACAGTGCTTTTGAGTATGTGTTTAACATTCATGTGTTTCCATATTTTGTTTTTATTTTGTGTTATTGAGTTATAGAACATTTTACAATTCCAAAAATTTCAGATTAGACCATTTTAATTAGAACTATTTCATATACATGGGTTCTTTGCCTACATGTATGTCTATATGCCACTCTCATGCCTTATGCACACTGAGGTAGAGGAGGGTATCAGATATCTTGAAAATGGAATTGCAGATAGTTGTGAGTGGGTGCTGAGAATCGAATTGGATCCTCAGAAGAAAGCCAGTGCTTTGAACTTCTGAACCACCTCTCCAGTCCCAAATTTTTGCTTTATGTCATTTATTCCTCTATTCTTAACACAAGTACATTTAATATTATGTTTTCTCAGTTATTGATTCTTTCACCATTTCATAGATTTTCCCTTGATCTTCTGTGATTTTCTTTGTTCTGAAGTCTATCTGATATTAATACTATCCATTTCAGCTTTCTTTGATTGGTACGTACATTTTATACATCATCATCATCATCATCATCATCATCATCATCATCATCATCATCATCATTGTAGATTTTCTTCCTAAAACATGGTCTTACAGTATAGCCTATGATGACCTGGGACTCAATCTGTAGCTCAGGCTGCCTTCATATTCTTGCGGATTCTTCCTGCCTCAGCCTCCCAAGCACTGAGATTACAATTGTGAGTCACCACACCTGGCTTGTCATTTTATTTTTAAAGTAGGTATATTCAAGTAGCTACATCACTGCATTACAAAAGGAGAATTTTATATAAACATCATACACTTTAATTATTCTATATATTATTTCTGACAATCTGTATTTTGATTGATATATTTAGATTAGATTATTTTATTAATGTAATTAGTGATGTGTTTTAATTTATACATTGCATTATTTTATACTTGCATTATTTGACATGCCCATTTATTCAAGCCTGACTTCTTTGGGCTGTTTGGGTAATGTTTGTTTACATTCCAATTAACCAATCTGTTGATTGTGCGTTTGTGCAGATTTTTGGTTGGGTGATCTAGGTATTAGAATATACAAACTTCCCTTTTCCAGTATACTTAAAATAAATATTTGATCAATTTTTATAGAATTTCTAAATTTATTATTACAAAGGGACCTTAACCTTCTCCCATTTGAATCCAATAAATATCCCCTCATTCAGCGTTAGAATGTTGTTTTCAATCATTGACCTTCTTTTTCAAAATTCAAGAAATGAAGAGTCAATTTTGTTTATCGAGTACATTCTTTAAAGAATGTATGATGGGGTTTTGTTATGTTGCTGTGAGACTAGCTGTTAACTACTGGGCTGACATAATTCTTCCATGCCAAACTCCTGCATACCTTGGATTGTAGCCATGTACCACCACACCTAGCATTACTCAGGAAACAATTGCTCAGGAAGCCTACATCTCCACAATAGTAAGATGGACTGTTTATCATTGCTTCTGATTGGCGATCCTTCTGTTTGAAGAGTCTTTATGCTACTGTTTAAGAATAGGAATTTTGTCAACAGAATTTTTCTTCACCAGAGACTATATTTAAGATTTTTAAGGAATATAGGGATTAGTTCTTCATGCTCTCAGCTCTTGAAAATATTTCCTTTTGGTCTCCACAATCTCTTACTGGAAATCCGCAGTCATTAAAAATCATTGTTCTGCTATAAATAGTGCATTTTTTTCTATTTTGAAAAATACTTTCTTTGTTTTTAGTTACCACTTTGATTAGTGTATTGTGTCTAGTTTTCTTCACTGTGAATTCACTCATGTTCTTGAATCTATAACTGATCATTTTTTAAAGCTATGTGAAAATTCAACCCATATATTTTAAAAAGAATTTCTCTTTACTTTCTTCCTTTTTTCCTGGAAGAGACATAGTGGTAAGGTAAGAACCATATACATGGTTGTGAGAGAGACCTTGAATATTTTTTAACATAGAATTCCTCTTCCTCTGGGATTCTAAGGGTACGATTATTATACGTTTTAGTATTATCTTTTAGCCTCATGAGGTAAAGTTAATTTTTTCAACCTTTTTTCCTTTCTCTGTTTTCTATTGATCCCCTTTCCATTATCTGCATTCTGTTATTGAGCACCTCCACTGAGGGTTTTCTGGCTTTTTTTTTAATCTCAGGTATTGTATTTCTTAGATTAGAAAAAAAAATCTTTGCAATCAACTTTCACACAGCCTAGACTGACTTCAAACTTGCTATGCAGCTAAATATCTTAGCTGCTTCTCCTTCATTTACTTCCCAAATGCTAGGATTAGAGAAATAACCCACCATACTTGCTTTTATACAGCTCCATGGTGTAAACCCAGAGCTGGCCAACACTCTAAAAACTGAGCCATTTTCCTAGTCCTGTTTTATCTCTTAGTTCTATCATCTACCATGTGTGTATGTATGTATGTATGTATGTATGTATATATATATGTATATATATATATATCATCCCTTTTTTGTTTTTGTTTTTGTTTTTTTCTGTTATGTTTTATTTTGCTGTTGTTGAGATTCAAGCTTTTCATCTATTTTATGAGTGGCCACTTGTGTTAGTAGTTACTTTTATATCATTTTAATCAAAACACTGGCAAACAAACATCTTAAGGAAGGGTTTATTCTGACACACAGTTGCAGAGACATTTCAGTCTATCCTGACAGGAAAATCATGGTGACAAGAACAGCTTGGGCCAGGCTGGTGAGAGAATAAAGCCCTAGCATGTTTACATAGTGGTAGAAAAGACATAGTGGTCCAGCTGAAACCAGAAGTGGCTACTACATTCAAAGCCCAGCTCCTAATGACCCTTTTGTATTGTTAAAAAAAATAATGGAATTATTTAATGGCTGGAGGGATGACTCAGGAAGAGATGTGTACTGCTCTTGAAGAAGACCTGTGTTCAGTTCCTGGCACCCATAAGGGTTGGCTCACAACTGCTCCAGTTGCAGGGAATCTGACACCCTCTTTGGGCTTCTGCAGTCACTTACATGCATGTGCACAAACACACAGACACATGTATTGTATCATAATTAAAACAATAGTTTACTTAATTAATTGATTAATTGTATGTGTGAATTCAGGTGTCCACATACTATAGCACCCACATAAAGGTCAGAGGACAACTCTTAGGAGTTGGTTCTCTCCTGCCGTCTTGTGGAATACAAGGATCAAACTCAGGTCATTGTCCCGGCAGGCAAGCAACTTTAGTGGTTGAGCCACCTTACTGGCCTGATCTAATTTATCAGCTAGGCTCCATAGTCTACAAGCTGGGGACAAGGCTTTTAAGCCATGAGTTCATGGGAGACAGTTCAAATTCAAACAATAGCATCATCTTAATTTCTTAGGGTATTTTAGTAACAGCTGTTTTAAATTTGTAGGGTAATAATTCTAGCATCTATGCTATCTCAGCATTATTCACTTGATTATCTGTGTTTAGTAATTTTTATTGTATCGTAAGTGTTTTGAATACAATTAAACTCGGTCTTGTTTATGTGCTGTGAAGAATGTTGCTAGTTTATCTGTGTTCATAGGCAATCTCCCTGGTTGTGTTCAGTCTGCAAGCCTTCTGTGCATTGTGGTCTCCATGGCAGTTGTGTTTTCAAGTCTCAGTTTAGCTCATTCATACATGTGCACAATCCAGTGGCTGGTGTTGGACTCATACACTTGTCTGTTTCTTTATTGGTTTTTCAAAGACTTTGATATATACAGTTTGGGATTGTATCCACACATGTACACATCTGGGATGAATCTAGCAACTCATGATTCTTTTCTGTAAACTTCTCAGGATAAACTCCAGCTTCTCAGTTCCCTGTGTCTTCCCCTTTTGAGTTCTCCAGCCAAACTTAATAAGAATTCATTTATAGCACATTGGTGGAGAGACTATGAAATAGAGTACGTCATTATAGGGATGTTCCTCCTGAGTAATGTCTAAATGTCTACTATGTATTGGTTTTATTCTAGATTTTTAAAATATATTACCTTGTGAGTGTCTTTTTAAAAAACTTCTTATGGAATAAAATTGTTAGCATCCTTGAATTACAGACTGAGAAAGTGAAACTTAGTGCTTCAGTGGTTTGCCTAAAGGGTACAGCTATTTATGACAGAA
Source organism: Mastomys coucha (assembly GCF_008632895.1). NCBI lineage: Eukaryota > Metazoa > Chordata > Mammalia > Rodentia > Muridae > Mastomys > Mastomys coucha. The sequence goes on along the minus strand of NC_045030.1, from coordinate 5,299,076 downwards.
AAGTATTGAGAAGGATTTGAACTTGTATAGTTCTCATTATTACATGGGTCTGCTCCATCTTTATTTCTGTATTACTTTGCATCCAATGCTATAAAATATGTATAGCACCCTAGTATCTGGTTTTATCTGTGAATTACAGAAGACTAACTAGGGAATGAACAGGAGACCAGGAGACTAAGTGGACAGGCACTGTGGTCTACAGAGTGACAGCATCACATTAGTTCATCCCTTAGTGCCAGATTTCTATCTCAGAGCTACCACTTCCTGGTGCTGTCACCTAAGTTGTTACTCTTCATTTGCCCTATGAGCCTTTCAGGGCTCATACACTGATCTAATGAAAAACACGCACTTACTACATCTATGATTTACTGAGTCCTGTTCATAAGCTACAAAGCCAAGTAGCTTGTCCCTCATGGTTGTTGATACTACCAGGAGTGGCACAGTTTTTGCCATGGCTTCTTTCTTTCTATAGCTATCTCCCTTTGATAACAAATCACACTTCAGCATCATCTGTTTCTTGGATCTATTAATTAGGATCTTACCACCAAACCATGTTCTCAGACCACTTTTCTCTTCAAGGATTTCTCTGTTACACTGTCAGGGAGTGAAGGTTCTGCATTCCCCCTAGTCAGGGAGTGCTTCCTGCTGCAAGACTGCATGGACTCTAGAAGTATGGCTTGGGCTCTTGAGGGAGGCATGTCACTATATTCTGTGTGTGTGTGTGTGTGTGTGTGTGTGTGTGTGTGTGTGTGTGTGTGTGTGCGTGTGCATAAATGTCTGACTCTAGCAATCCCCCATCATCTCAGAAAGAAGCCCTAGAAACACTGGCCCAACCCAACAATCAAAAATGACTCCAGATAGCTTTCATCTCCCAGGCCCAGAGGAAAAACTCTTTCTCTTTGTGTTCTATTTTGACATGATTCTGCTTCTTTGTTCCCATTTTAGGGCAGTATGAGGGGCAATATGCATTAGCGTTTGTGGGATTTAATGAAGCAAGATTTGACAGCATTTCATATCAGGTATCATCTTTTTTGTGCATGGGGAGAAGGGATAAGAAATGTTCCTTTAACTGGTGCCAGAAGAGAAAGCAGAGAAGGACACACACAAAAAAAATCTGATAGCTACTTTTTTTTCCATTAAAGTCCTAGTCCCTTTCTAAAACACAGTATTCGTCTATATTTCAAATCAATTGGGAATCATATCTTTCCACAACAACATTTCCTTACTTCCTGGAAACATATATCACAGGTTGTATAATAAATGTTTATGCTAGCTGTAAAGAGGAAAGTAACATTTCATAAAATTTCCCATAGACCCCAAGGTGAATTTAATATAGGAGCCTGAGTGACGAATCCCAAAGCAAGTGAATTTGGGCTCAAAGCCGATCCTGAACTGACTTCATTATGCTCAGCTGAAGGTAGGGGTGGGGAAGAATGCAAGAACAGAACTAGCTGAGGTCCCTGCATGATAAATTGGAATGTAACTCCTGCATTAACCCTGAACTTCCTCATGTGTCTCTCCCATACCACACAGGAAGGGTGTTCATGAGCATTTGGTGGCTGACTCCCCTGCTGTGTCACTGAAGGACAGATAAGAGGGAATACTTGAAAATAGCCAGAGATAATCTCATGATGATTTAACTCATACAGGCCCAATTCTTCCAAAGAACCTGAGGCTAGCAAGAAATGTCCCTGCTTCAATATATTGGCTGGTATAGGACTACTTTGCTGTATAATATGCCATCTTCTGAGTTTGTTAAAAATAGGAGAGGTTTAGTTGCCCAGGATGGCCGAGGCCCAATTCACCCCAAAGTAAGGCATGTGTTAAGAGGCTCCAAAAGGTCTGTATTTATTTGTAAATCAGTATATCTAGCTTTGGATCCTTCTAAGGTAGGAGAATCTGGGAGAAGTTGGGGGAGGGGGACCATAATCAGAATGCACTGTATGAAAACAACTATTTTCAATAAAAATAATTTATGTTTTATTTATTTGTCTATCTATATATCTACCTATCAATGTAGTATGTGTCCTAGTTTGCTTTGCTATTTCTGTGGTAAACACCATGATCGAAAGTAACTTGGAAAGGAAAGGGTTATATCATCTTATAGCTTACAGACCCTCATGAAGGTAGGAACTGAAACAAGGCAGGAGCCTGGAGGCAGGAACTGAACCTGATGCCATAGATGAGCGCAACTTATTGGCTTTGCCTCCCCCCCCCCCACCTCATGGCTTGATCTGGCTGCTTTCAAATACAACCCAGTATCACCTTCCCAGGGGTGGCACCACCCACAGTGGTCTGAGTCAGCCCACACCAATCATGAATCAAGAAAATTCCCTAAGAGACTTGCCCACAGGCCAGTCTAACAGAGACGTTTCTCATTTGAACTTGGTTCTTCTCAGATGACCCCAGGTGGTGTCACATTGACAAAAATACTAAACAGAATTGTTTGTGTATGAGCATATGTGGACATGTGCCTATGGGCGTTATGTACACACCTACCCACATACCACAGCATGGTACACACCTACCCCTTCCCTGGCTCTATCCCCAAATACAGGCCACAACTTGGTGGAGCCAGTTCTTTCCTTCTACCATGTGTGTCTTACACAGATCAAACTCAGGTCATCAGGCTCAGCAACAGAGTTTCTTCACCTGCTGATCTACCTTGCCAGCTCTTCTCAAATGTTTTGCTGGGGAAATTGTAGGTGGAGCCACACTGAGCAAATGAACCAGGAAGCCATTCTTCTGTATATGTTCTGCTGATGGTGTTTTATGAATAATCAGGGGAAAGGAAATCTGAGGATATGATCTGATATGAGTAATTTTCACAGGGCCTGAAACTCTGAATAAGCACCTCTGGAAGCCAGAAGCCTCTGGCTGAGGGAAACATAAGAGAACCCTGTGTGCAGTTCTGGAAGGAGAGAGCCTGCTTATTGCCACTGTAATTTGGACACGTGAGTAAAAGCCATGCAACTGGACAGACTATGATCAAGAGCTAACATGTCCAATGATTCATCCCTTCCCACTCTGCCATCCTGGTCCCAGAAAATGCACCTCATCCATTTCTAGCCACAGCTCAAACAACAGCAACTTGGAATATCCTCTCCCTGACACAAATTGCAGCCATAGTTCATCATGAGAGAATGTTTCGTAGCAAGGCCAACATGTCAGAGTCTCCTCTCTTATTGGTTGAGAGGTAGCAGGATGAGGATGAGGCTATCAGCCATGATGTTCTATCTCTGCTGAGTTGATGGTAGGTAGCCAACACAGATCAAATAGTGCTCAGAGTGAGCTGCAAATAGAATGAGATCTTTCCATGTTTGCAGCACTCATAGCCCAAGCAAGCTGTAAAAGGACAGCTTTGCATTTTGGAGAATGCTTGCTTAGGAGGGATAAAATCTGAGAGCTACATGCTGAAATTGCTCAGGATGCCAGTGCCTCCCTCACACTGAACTTAACTAACTGCAGACATTTCTCTAAATCAGGAACAGTCGCTCTTCTCTTTTACTGTGTCCAGAGCTTTGTACTTCCCTACACAGCCCTCAGGGCTAGGTTTTGATCCTAATGGAACGCTTTTCCCATCTAGCACTTAAAAACATCTTTCTTCAGCTTCTTTAGAGATTGACTCACTAGCCTGTGCTTCCTTCTCTCACAAGATATACTCTGGATTGCACACACACACACACACACACACACACACACACACACACACGTGCACGCACATGCGCATACACACATACATGCACACTCACTCATGAGGTTAGGGGGCCCTCATTTTTATTCTTTGACAGTATCACATTCCAGAAATTGAACAAGAAAAGAAAGCACTGTGCTGTACACAGGACCAGGGAAGCACAATGCCCCCCATTCTGCCTTGAGCAGGGCTTCTGTATGCGTTTGAGTAAGGAACCAGCACTGGCCAGCCCTGGCAATCCAATAACCACTCAATTAAGCAGCAGTAGTTTCAGGGGCTCTTCGTGATCTCTCAGCCTTTCCTTCAGCTTGCCTTTTTCTGCTCCCAGAATTGGTGAGGTCTGCAAGGCTAACTTAGTCCAGGGCTATGCAGTCATGCAGTCAAGATATACATAGAATGTGGAGACACACAAACTAGGTCCTATTGAGCCCACAACAGAGATAGAAAGGGAAGAAACTCAGTGACTCCAAGGCCAGAAACCAGCAGGGTGTCCAAAAGGTGTAGGGAACGGGAGTGTATCACCCCTATGGTGACTGCCTTTCACACTTAGATTTGAGAAACACTGAACTAAAGTAACTTCCTACCTCTAGAGTTTTCAAACATGCCAGACCATGGAAGCTAAGCCCAGAACTTTTAAAAAGAGCAGGTAAAGCTTACTTAGTCTTCCACTGCATTCATAAAATACATAGAGCAGCAATTGATGAATTGGGATTTATTTCAGCCACATTTTTGAAGGCTGGGAAAAGCAAGAGTATAAGGGGGTTGGCCTGTTTGATTTCACAATGAGAAAAACACAAGTGGTCATGTAGTAAGAAAGAAAGCAAGAACAAGCAGAAGAAGCCAGAAAATCACTTCAATAATAACCTGTTCTTGAGAAGATTGCCCTAATCCATTGAGACTACCATGTGTTCATGAGAACGAAGCCACTATGACTCAAATACTACTTAAGGTTCTCATTAGGTTTCAAAATGGTTATGCTGGAAAACAAATTTCAACACACATTTTGGAAGGGAGAAACCCTATCCAGAGCATTGCAGCTCTCTGCTAGGTAATCTCAACCTGTACAGCAGAAATGGAAATGCCCTCCTGGAGAGGCCAGGAAATGTTCTTGCTCCAAATGTGCTAGTTGATTGAGCTGAGCATCACAACTCCAGGAAACCATTGCATAGCACACACAGGCTCTGAAGCCAGATTCTGTTGAGAGAGCATCTTCATCACTTTTAAGCTGTGCCACCTTGGTTGCATTCCTTGGTGTCTCTGTGCCTCCTTCTACTCTGACTATAAAAGATCTGTGAAGAGAACATCTAGCCATAGAGTTTTTGGGAAGACTCAGTGAGAAATTGTATAGCTATTCTTCTGAACAGAGCCATAAAACTATCGACCTTTACTCACAGGAAGGATGCTAAAAGTCCTGCTTAGACTGGGTCACTAATATGAGGTGGGAGAAGAAAGCCACTCACACAGTCCAGGGGAGAAACCAGGTGGCAGGAAGCAGGCTTGTCTAATACAAAGACCAGATCAGATCAGGCTTCTAGGCAAACATCCTCCACACTATGCTCACAGCCCAGCTAGCCAAGAAGGGAGAGGGCACATGAAGCTGGCTTTCTCAGCAGGAGTCAGATAGATAGACATTACTTCCTAGTGGGGAGGAGAGCTACATGTTGTCTTTCCCTCACCCCTAGCAACCAGTCTGGCTCCCTTAATAAGAAGCTACCCTCCCTGGTCCTGATGTCTCAATCTTCCGTCCTGTTCCTTGCTCTCTGAGCTACTGCCTCCATCACTACCATCAGGGAGGCCGCTGAACCTCCTTTACTTGCCTGGGAGAAGTGCCAGGAAGAAACAGCACAGCAGTAAGCTCCAATAATGCTAAACAATGGACTAATTACACTCTTTGCCTGTTTATCTGGAGCTCCTGGGGGTCACCGGCACATGTGGTCACAGCAGACAACAACAGGTGTGAGATGTTGGGGACTATATTCCATAGCCACGAGGGGGGGGGGTCAGGGGGCGCGGCTCAGTGTCTTCTACCGCATCACACATTTTCTAAGCTTGGTTCAAGGCAGCAAGCCTGCCCAAGCCCCAAGAGATACCGAAAGCTTTTTGCCACCTCCTTTTCCTCCTTCCTTGGGGATTTCATGCTGAGCGGACTGCTTATTTTCCCAAGCCCTCTTGGAGAGCTGGGGTGGGAAGCAGGGAAGAGGAGTTTTCTTTCCAGGAGAGCATCTGGCCTGGGGTAACAGCTGGGCTGGCACTGCTCTAAGCCCACCTGGCCAGGCTGGGAAGAGGCAAGAGCTGCTTCGGGGGGCCTACAAGTGTCAGCTTTCTCAAAAAGGAGGCCAGCCTTAGAGAGCAAACTGCTAATTAGGTCGCGGTCTGCTTCCCGCTGCCACTTCACTTTCCACCCCAGAAAAGCCTCACTGTGAGACCAAGACCATCAGTCCTTTCACTCAAATGCAAATGTCTCCAGGCGCATGTCTGGTAGACTTCTTCTGGCATCAGCTCGCAGTGCTGACAGGACTCCATGAGGGACAGGAGCTGCCTACAGAGAGGGATTTAATAAAATGCGCTTAGAAAATATGGAGTCGCTTTGCGTGTTGCAGGCGTTGTGTGTATGTGGTGTATGGCATATGAGAGAATGGGTATGCACGGCAGGGAGCATGCAGAAGTCAGAGCAAGATATCACATTTCTTCTTCTATTGTTTCTTGAGACTGAACTGAAAGCGCCTTTTCTCATATAGACTTGCTGGCCAGACAGTTCTTGAAACCTGCCTGTCTCCACCACCCAATACTAGGGCAAAAGCTATCCACACCTATGTCCAGCCTTTTACAATGTGGATCCTCATGCTTCCAGAGCAGCCTTCTTACCACTCAAGCCATTTCCCAAAGCATACCACCTCCTGATTTGCTTTTAAAGGGAAAGGCAACCCTGAATGGATTTATAGAAGCTGTGTTTGAATGAGCCCTTGAATGTGGCATGCTCAGTTTTCATTTGCCAAAGGGGAAGAGAACAGAAAAAGCTGCAGATTTTTCTGCCTACAGTCCCACAGAAAGCAAGGTTTGCTTTATAGGACATCTGGACACTTCAAGGTGTGCGGGTGGGGGTGAGGGAGTGAAGGAGCTCTGTTGCACAATTAGCCCCGGGCGAGCCTATACCTACTGAGTGAAGTCTGAGGCCACATTCCTGTTCCCTGGCTCTCTTCTCATCTGAGACCTTGGTTCTGTTCCTGTCAAGCTCAGATCCCCTTCCATGACCCATAGCCAAACTTTATCCAAAAGGATCTGAGAGCGATCCTTCAGTCCTTGGTATCTGTAGGAACCAGACAGCTGCTTTCTCAGGTGGTTTGCATTTCTGGCTTCTTGCAGTTGATGCTGTGATGTTCCAGGGGCCTTTTCACATACACTCTCTGTCAGTTGCTGAGTCCCTCTCTGGGATCTACTTTCACCTGAAAGGAGCTTTTGTCTAAGGTCAAACTTCCTCCGTCTGGATGGGAGACACTACTAAAGTCCACATCCTTTGTTTGGGGGGATTCTGCAGACACCTCAGTGCTAGAGTTCCCTGAAGTATCAACTGAGGCCCCTGCTACATAGATGTGGCTCTTGAGGTCGATCCCAACAAATTTCTTGCATTTCTGCATTTCTTGCAATTCTGATTCAAATTTTGCTCTACAGTAAACTCAGATTAAGACACCTCATCTCTATCGGCTGCACCTTTGGGCAAAGGAATTACAATTCAGAGAAGTTCAGAGGGTGGGGCATGTCTGAGAGCAACTTCCTTCTGGAATCCATTCCACTTATTCAAATACCTCCTGAAAAGTCAAAGGGCCAACTTGTGGGTCCAGGTATGCACCTGCCTCCACCTCCCACTCCTTATGCCATAGAGAAGGAGGGAAGCCCTGACTTTGAGTTCCATTCTTAAGAGTTCACTTTGGTTTATGAAATTCACAGAAACAGAAATACCCAGATAGAATCTCTGAACACAAACCCTTAAAGCTCTGGTCCTGGCCCAGGGGCATCCACCATGACTCTTCTGGCATGGCTTCCTCCTTCCTGGGTGTTGGGTGGAGGCCCTTGCATAAGACACTTTGCTCCAGAAATATTACATCATAGATTACTATAACGTGGTTAGTGGTATCATTATCTCCTGACAAGAGTTTGTGATGCCCGTGCTATATCCAACACTGAAAAAAAAATGGTGGCTAGGGATACTGCCATCAGAAAGAGCTTCTGACAGTAATTTTTCACTACCACCTCCTGGCTAACATTAAAACAAAATGTACCTGAGGTCAGCATACAGCAAAGTCTGATGGTCCCCTAGTCTAGAGGCTCTGTGTCATCAAAAGAGGCCCATGAAGTGAGCAAAATCTGGTAATTTTGGTCTTGGCCTGAAGAGTGTCCATAAATTTCTGTAACAGATTAACATAACAAATGTCACATTAGAGGTATGATACCAATTAGCTGAAGGAGCAAGAAGAAGAAAGGTTTTAGCATCCACAGACAAAGACAGGTTTAGAGCCAGTTCCCATTTCCCTACCTTATCCTTGTCCTGAAGATCGCTGAGTCAAGTAAGGCCATTTTGCACAAATGTATGTTCATTTTCATCATGGTAGGCAACAGTGGCTTGCCTTCTATTCATCAGCCTCCAGGGGTCATCTACTCAGATGAGCTCATTCTGTGATGCTGCCAGACAGAGTGAGGATAAAAGATGCACCCACTCACCCAGAGGGAGAACTTCCATGGGCTCTACCAACAGCCTCCCTGTGAAGCTACTGCCCTCTGAGGGCCACATCACTCCTAGCTCTAGCTTTAGTGCTAAGAGCCATTTTGATGTATTCATTCCTTGTCTCCATGAAGCAGACACTCTGCTAAGTGCAGAGACTTGTTTATGGTGAAAAACAGCAACTCTCCTTCTCCATGACTGTGCCTAGTGTGGGGTGTTTCTATAAGTAGCCCTTACATGGCCTGAACTGTCTAGAAAAAAGCCTGTGACAGGCTTCATTCTGCCTTGTCATTGCCTGGTTTTCCATTTAGGGTCCTTTCCTTCCTCTATGTGGGTGTTCCATGGATGTGGACACTTAAGGGTTCTTTGGAAAGTCGTTTGGATGGTGTTTTGCTGGGGCAAACAGTGAAGGAATGCTTCCTTAAAGTGGACAAGGGTGTGAACGGCTAAGGCAGACTCATGAAGGAACATTTTGCTGAAGCAGGCACAGGAGAGGGGATGTTCTGCTAAGGCAAGCATGTGAAAGGAAATATTGTTTGCTAACAACACACATGTATCAGTCTGCCTTGCATTCCATAGTTGCATTTGTCGGGACTCTGCAGCCTCAGGCTGATTGGATGCATGTGCTAAGGCAAGAGCTGTGCTGAGGCAAGGCATGTGGAGGACACGTGGTGTTTGTAGGGTATAAATGGTACTCCACTGAGTGACAGAGACAGAGCTTGGTTTACTGATCCAGCCCGCTGTGCAAAGCTTGGGGGGGCGTCTCGCATCTTAGCTGATTTTCTATTCCCTGAGAGAGGCACAACTGAGAACTTCTGGTATTCCTATTGGTCCCTCCTTCTGTCTCTGCTAGGTCCTGCCACGGCTGCTGATTCCTGTTTGCTATCCCAACTCTAGTGAACTGGACTGCTGATATATCCATGAAGTGTTTGCAAATGGATTGAGCTGTCTCTGCTAACCTGTGAACTGAACTGGATTTCCAGACCACACAGACAAGAGTTGCTGCAAAGAACCTTTCTAGAGGAAATATATAGACTTATTCATTGCACTATTCTTTTAACTTCAAGCTTGACAAAGTAAAATATAAGGAAACAAGCAAACAAATCTTGTCCCTTTCTGCTAACACAAAGGATATAAGGAGTCAGATTTAAAAGCTTTATATGATTAACAAGTTAATTTGAAGTATTTCCTGAAAGCCAAGAGAAATCATGGAAAGATTTTTAACCATGAAGAAATGATATGATCAAAGGGGTTAGGGAGATGCTTTGGTATTTAAGAGCACGGGCTGCTCTTCCAGGGGACCTGGGTTCAATTTCTCAACCCCATGTGACAGATTACATCTATCTATAACTCTAATCACCAATATAGAATCTTTTATTCACAGAGATATATTCCAAGATCCTCAGTGGATGCGAAAAGGAATATATACCTTATATAGAGTTTAGTATATAAATTGGTATAGGAAGAAATTGATTTTGATGAATAAAACTAAAATAGAAAAATATTGTCCTATGTACTAAATAAAGATTACTTGGAAATAAACACTAGAATACTGAGACTGTTAATCAATGACTAAGATGACTATTTAGAGACTAATGAATAATATATTAGTTATTTTTTCCTCACTGTTGTGATAAAATACCTGGGAAAAAGCAATTTAACCAAACAAGGTTAAGCATCTCCATCATGGAACAGAAGGTGTGGTGCTCCCAGCAGTTGGATATGGGACAGCTGGTCCACTTGCATCCACAATCAGGAAGTAGAAGGAGATGATGATGCTCAATTCACTTCATCCCAATTCACATTCATAATGCCCCTTCTCTCTTTGGTTAAACTTTCCCTTAAATGCTCTCACAGACATACCCAGAGGTTATCTCTAAGTGCTTTAGAATGCCCTCAAATTGTCATTGAAGATTTACCAGAGCACATGGGTAAGAGGATACACTGAACAAAGGGGTAACTCAAATCCCACGTGGCACAGCAGTGTGCAAGATCTCATTATACATATTCAAAACAACAGACTATTAAAAACATCAATTTCTTATTTCTATAATTTTCCACTTTATATTTTCAGACTATGGCAGTTACCATATCAGGTAATGGAAACTGTGAGAAATGAAACTATGGTTTATATAATAGAAAGGGACTACTGTATACAACCCAGTCTGGTGTCTAATTTCCATCCTCTTCACGCATTTCTCAGAAGAGAATCCTGTAGGCCTTTCCATACCTCAGAAGTGTCCTGCATCTGCCTCTTCACTGTTCTGTGCCTGGATTGACTTCAACTCATCCATCAAAATGTAACTAAAGCATTTTCTCTTTGGAAGGCATTCTCTGAGTCCACGCCTCCTTTGCTTTCGTAGAACTCACCTAACTCTTCCATGTTGCACTTCAGTTTGCTTCTTTCTCCTTATTAGATTCTTTAGTCTTTGAATGTTTTTCAGAAATGGCATTTATGCCTGGCCAGTGGTGGGGCTAAAGAAACCATAAATGACTGAAAGGAAGCAACATAAATTATAATCTCACTTGGGGTTTATGGTGGAACTTTCCTCTAATGAATAAAGATGACAAGGGACCAATCACTGGGCGAGTAGGTGGGACTTCCTAGTCTGGAAGAGGGAAGGCAGGGAAAAAAATGGATCTTTTGGGCAGTGGGAACAAGGGAGGCAGACAGAATGTAGGAAGCCAGAGGCTGTCAGTTTGAGTGGCAGATCCACCAAGATCTCGAGAATTTTTAACATAGATTAGTTTACAAATTTAGGATGCTAGGTTCCGTGCCAAGCGATTGTGTTACCCGTTGATTCTAAACTAAGGTTGTGTGATGGTTTCCTTCATAGTGTGACTCAGCTGGGTTCCAGCGAAAGGTATGGCAGCAAAGTGTAGTGTAAGAGTGCACCTCATCCAGCCACGGGAATTTGGAAGCATGGGGCATATGTGGCAACAGCCAGCCATGGGAACTTAGTGAGCCAGAAGGAGAGAGCAATTTCAGGGCTCTGAGTCAGAGAGTCTGCTGGGCTGTGAACAGGTCAGCCTGTCTGCTGGTGCCTAGCCAGCAATAGAGTGGGATGCTTTATTTTTTTTTTTTTTTAATATTTCACACAACAAGGGTTCTTCAACTAGAAACACCAGAAATCAACTCTGCATGGAGAGAAATTTACTATAAGGATGTACCACATTATATACTTTAGGAATAGAGTTCCTTAGAGAAAAAGCTGTGAACAGACTGAGTACCTAAGCTTTAGAATGTTGTCAAGAGTTTCTTAATGCTACTGCCATTGAATAAGCTCTATCTAAGGTTATGACACATTGCCTAAGGTTATGACACATTGAAGTGATAGCTGTTGTACAATTTTCATGTAAATTTCAAAGTACAATACACATACAGGTACAATGGAAACATAGCCTGCATTCTGGAAGAGAAAAAGCAGCTCCTCTGCTCTTCATTCTTCAGCGATCATTATCAGTATGATCAAGGAAACGTTCTGTGTCGAAGTTTCAGAATGCTACTTGTTTACTTGGAGTCTGTGCTGTATCTTGCACAAAAGATATCTGAGAGCTTCAAAATCTCACCCTTAAGGACAAAAGCTGGTCTTCTACATTTAAACACTTACTAAATACTCCTTCCTTGCCGATCAGGGCTACCTGGAGACATTTGTTTCTGATGTGAGAAGAAACGTCACTCTCAATGATCTGGCTATCATCCCAGGGCACTTAACTGTCTCATCCTTTTTGCCTGCCAGCAGTCCAGCTCAAACAAAATCACAAAAGGCCTTATTCCCCCCACTTCTTTCCTGCAAGCTGTCCCCTCATGGCCTCTCCAGGGCCAGTGCTCTTCTTCCAGCTTCAAAAGGCTGGTGTAAAAAGAGAGGAGCTAATGTGTCTAGAGAAGGGACACCTTCCTTATCAGAGTCATAGGTAGAGCCAAGTCACATCTGAGAAACCCCAGGTGGGTTAGAAAAGACAAAAGTCCCCCTTCTTTGCTTCCTTACCTTTAGTAGACTGTGGCCTTTTTATACTTTATCTTACAGTCAGTCCATTGTAAACTCTGCCCAAAGGCTTCAGACCAAGGTTCCTGGCCAAAGGCATTGCTGCCATCCCAACCCCTTGGAACAAACTACTTCTTGTATAACAAAACAAATGAGATGCTAAAAGGACTCCCAACACCTTTGGCAACAACGATAACCTATTTCTTTCGCCTGGAGGAGTTCAACTTTTAAAAGCATAAAAAGGCCCAACTGACAGCTCCACTCATATTCCCACAAGGGAGCACTGTAGTTACCTTAAAAACACCTGTGGAGCCAGGATCTCTCTGTTATTTCACCACAGAGCCTGCTTGCTCTGAAACTTCCTTGTCCTGAGGCTTCCAGATTCTTCTAACTTACATCTGTAGCAACTCAGGCTCAAATGGGGATGTTTGAACCAGAGCCTCCTATGGTGTAGCCCATACTGATAGTCAGCCTTTATGCATCTGGAATGTGCTTTTACCTCCTGGAGCTCCAGAGGCCATGCATCTGAAGCCCATAAATATTTGAAGACTCCATCTCCATTCTTGTGCAGCTGGAAGCCTGTCCCAGAGCAGACCCATATGGTTTTGGCGTAAGGCTGCTTGCTCATAGTTCAAAAATAGGATCTGAACCCAACAGCTAAGATACTAAGATCTCACTGTGGCTCAGTCTCACAATCCCCTCTGGATGCTCTCTGCCCTCCCCTTTGCTCTCTTGATGGCCTCTAACCCTGATGGCCCCTCAGATAAGGTCATAATACTTGGACATGCCTTCATTTCCTCTCAACATATACTGCCTGGTTCCCTTGTACCTGGAGTCATCCTTCTACTAGGCAAGCAGCAGCTTCTCAGACACCAAAATCTGTACACAGTCCATGAGTATCCTCATGCTAAACAGTATCCTTTGAGATGTCTTTGGTAATACAGTGATCATCATCACCATTGCCATCATCACAGCCATTAAAAGTCATTGCCATGGTGATGATGATGGAGATGATGATGACTACCATCATCATCAATAAATGACTATAAATTATATTTGTATAACTTTTATCTGCTTCTAAAACGCCTGTATATCTATTAGCTCATTTTGTCCTTATAGCAATGATGGAGCATGTGTAGATTATAGTGATTAACCTCATTTTGCAGAAAGAACTGGTTATTCAATAGAGTAAATTATTTGTTCAAGGCCACATGGATATTAGAACTGACCTCATAATTTCTAACTCTCCTACCTCCCAAACCCCAGGCCAACAATTAGAACAGTATCACAAGAAAGTGAACAGGCTTTGGCCACAGAAAGATTTGGGTTCTAATCCTAACTGAGACTAAAGTTGTGCTAGGTGGGTTTTGTTGTTGTTTGTTTTTATTTTCTTTTATTTTAATCTCTTAAGATATATGTTTCTATTTGATCAATAAGCCTGAGTGTATCAGGAGGAAATTGTTAAAATGTGACCCAGTGTAAGACAGCCACTGCACACCCTTGGCTGCCATCTTTCTTGATCAAACATCTTTCACCCCACACTGTTGAACTTATTGTCTAGGTCTTGTGTAACTAGACCTTCTGTGCTCCTATCTGATTCAAGAATATTTCAGTAACACAGAGAAAAAATCAAAACCCTTCCTTAGATAATGCTGGGTTGAATTGTTTCTGGCTGGGGAACAAAAATTCTTCATAGCTTTCTAAGCAACTTGTACATCCCATGTGCTTACAGGATGTAAAAGTTTAGTATTGCCCATATGATACCCAGTAAGTTTTCCTGTCTTTCCTTTTTCATGAATTGAACTTGATTCACAGCCATTAAAATTCATTTGGCAAAATGTCTCCCCTGACAGGTCTTAGCAGCTCTACCTGTTAGTGGATGGGCTGGCCTTCCATTAGGGGCAACAAAGTGAAGAAGTAGCAGCTCACAGGTGGTAGCTCCTTTGTGCAGACCTGTTATTTTGAAACCTGTTTTGCAGACACCTTGTATATATTCAGACGCCTTGTATATATTCAGAAGCAGATTAGCACAACAATGGATGTCTCACTAAGGAACTAGGATCCACACTGTGGCTCTTGCTGGGTGTGTTCCTGTACCAAAGGGTAAACAACCACTTTGCTTGTGACTCTGTATTTCATTTTGGTGACTCCATAGAATAGAAAACCTTTTGCTCTGATAGAAGAGAATCAGCTTTAGAATAGGAAAGTACTTAGAGTCACTGGGGAATGAGTGTAATCTCCAAAACACATTTACTGCTCACATTCAGATGAAGATTAAGCGATTCCTTTAATACACATCAACTCGATTAAACTTCATAGGAGTAAAAGCCTTTTGAAATAAATTAGCCAGATACTTTCTGGAAACAACAAGCATTTGAGGCTAAATTCTCCTATGCCATTACTTGCCCTCTTGTCAGTCCAAGGAATGAACCTGATAGAGTGCAGGAGGAGGGGCGAGGAGCCAACTGACTTGTATACAGAGCACATCCTATGTTCTAAGCAAGGTGTGAAGCACTGTGACTGTAGCATGCTGCTTAACAATTTTGAAATTATTGTCATCAATAAGGAGAATTTGACAAGTCAAAAATTGTAACTGGGGTCTCAATCCTGATTACAAACACTTTGATCTGCTCTTTTGAGGCATTATGGTGATATAAAATACTATTGGACATCATTCATAAGTTATTTGAGTTTAAAAATCTTATTTGGTTCATAGCCTGCTTCTCTTGCCTTCTCAGTATGAAAGCTCAGGGAAGTTATTGGATTTTGTGGTGTCTTAGTTTCCTTGTCTGTAAAACTGAAACATGAACACAGAAAGTGGTGCTTGAGAAGCCACAAGCTGTCAAAATTCTTGAGACTGCAGGGTAATGCTGACACATGCTTTTAATCTTAGCAGAGGCAGGTGGATCTCTGTGAGTCTGAGGCCAGCCTGATCCACAAAGGGAGTACCAAGACAGCCAAGGCTATACAGAGAAACCCTGACACGAAAAAGGAAACAAAACAAAATCATGGGACTAGAAATCGAGATTGTGTACACAAGAAACAGTTGCCAAAGGAAATATTTGAGAGTGTGAACTTTACTACAGAAGTACTTGTGGCAAATATCCTAGGAAATAAAGGTAGAGGCATGATGAAGTGTGGCAGCAAAGAGAGAGAGAGAATTCTACCTGGGAAGTCTTTATGAATGACTACTATTGTAAACAACTAAAACTCAATCCCAGTGAGTGCCTTCAGAAGATGGTGTAGAACTCATGATGATCACACTGGAGGAAGAGGAAGCTGAGGTTCTCCCTCCAGCTCTTCCCATCACTGACTCAGTGTGCTCCTAGTATGAACCCTTGAGTCTTTGGACCTTTGGTGCTCCACCAAAGAGAATCCTTCAGGTGAAGAGATTACAGTGTTTAGAAAAGAATAGCACTGGCAGAAGCTGCAATGGTGAGTGCTGAGGATAAGTAGAGGGGTGGGAACAATGTCTGTTACAACTTGGAGAGCTTTATTGATGCTTGTGTTCTGGTCACTGCCAATTTAACAGAACCATTAAGGACCCCACAGGCTCAGGATCATTTGTGCCCATATGGCTCCTGACAGGCAGCTTCCACATCTGACTATAGCTTCATCTGCGGACCCAGTTTCTTTGTATTATAGAAATCATTTCTAAGTCCTAAACAAGAAGCATTTTGTTTAGCCATGGTTGATGTGGTGTGTGTATGTGTGTGTTTTGCACATGTGTGAGCATACTTGTTCAAGCATTTTTTAATAGGGGATATCCCTAGAGCAGGAGTTGTGATACAGATACAAGCAAATTCAATGTGATCCACTACCCTCAATTATGGGCAGTTCTTCTCTTGGCTCTAGGTAAAGGGTCTTATTCTTGGCAATGTGCTTTGAAGACACCCCTTCTAAACATTTCCTGGTTTCCCTTTTCTTTAAATAAGGTGAGAAGCATAGGAATGTACCTACAGCCTATGCAAGCAAGCCTCTTTCCCAAATCCTTCCTCTGTGACAAACAACACAGTTGGTGTATTCTGTTGGCCTCAAGACAAGGTCAAGGAATAACTGCCTCCAAAGTACAGTGATAAATCTGAAGACAGACCTCAGTGTTCTTGTGCATTCATGTATGACATCTAACAATATGAGCTGGAGCTAGGGACAAAAGAGAAAAGGAGTAGAGAATATAGACCTAAGGATGAGGAAATGTTTTCCCTGTTGCAATATGTTCAGATATGGCATTTATTTGGATTAGCACTCAGATTTTCCAAGTCTCTAGAGCAAACCTTGGCCTGGGGACAGTGCTTTTGGTACCCAAAAAGTCCCAGATTGCAATCACTTTAGTCTGGAGGGAGTTGTAACTTGGTGTCTAAGAATAGGATCTCCTCGCTGGGCAGTGGTGTTGCATGCCTTTAATCACAGCACTTGGGAAGCAGAGACAGATGGATTTCTGAGTTCGAGGCCAGCCTGGTCTACAGAGTAAGTTTCAGGACAGCCAGGGCTACACAGAAAAACTCTGTCTCAAAACAAAACAAAATAAAACAAAACAAAACAAAACAAAAGAGAATAAGATCTCCTATGAAGTTTCCCTCCCCTGTACAAAAGAAGGACTCAGCATATGGGTTGGTGGATGCCAGTTGCAGGTAAAGTAGTAATACATATGATCATAAGAATAAAAAAGACATGTACTTCTACTCCCCTGACAGCAATACAGGGTCTATCTATTTGTTTGCTTATTGTGAGGAAATGTGCTATGTGGTGGCTGCAGTGTAACACAACTTCTGTTTTTTCCATTTATTTATTTATTCACTTTACATCCTGATAGCAGCCCTCCCTCCTTCCAGTACCCCCTCCCATTGCCTTTCCCCCTCCCCTTCTCTTCCATTCTAATCTTGGTTATGAAAATTTTTCAGAATAAAAGATTTTCAAAATTTTCCTTGAGTGACCTATATGATTGCTGAGAAAAAAATCACATACTATTACCAATAACACCATTAATCTGGTGTATTATTAGATTAGTAATAATCTAATCACACTGTGGAAAATCCTTCAAGAATATTAGCAAAGAATCACTTCTGTGGTTTCTGAATAAAATCAATCCAATTATGACCAATCAAAGTCATGTTGGCTAGAATTGGAGAAAGGACAGTGTAGAAGTATGCCAGAAGCTCTAATTTTTAGGAGGCTAATGGTCGCCAGGAACAATATGGATGAGAGCAGTGGATAGAAATGAGGGTAGAAGCAGGCTAGAGTCACTGGTTTATGCACAAATCCAGTCAACATTTATTAAATACCTTATAAAAACATTAGAAATAATGTTACAAAGCACTCACAGTATGCTTTTTTTGGTGACAATTTTAACACTTTATTTTTATTAAACACCAACCCTCTGCTGCTCCCATCCAACAAGGCTTAAGCAAATCATCTTTACTTCTGACCTCCATGGGTAGGGGCATATAACCTCTTTCTAGCTAATTAAAGACTTATAATCTTGAGACTACAACAATTGATTAGATTTGAGTACATGACACAAGCCAGGCCAATCAGGACTCAAGAGTTGTTTAGCTTCAGAATAAAAGGTTTTGGTTTTTTTTTCTCTTGTTGGCAGGAGTTCTGAGATGATTAAAGCTTGATGTTCCCGATAAACCACATACAAAGTCAGGGAACACAGGAAATCTGAGACTCAAACTCACCTGACAGATCTTGGAGATAAGGTTAGGCAACTGAGTGGAGTCAAACTTCAACTAAATGTAGAATTGCCCATGAACCAAACTAGTGTGTGTTTTGGTTTATGTTATGTTTTTTAAAACAAAACAAAACACATAAATACTTCTAATTGACAAAAAAAGGAAATAATCACAATAGTATAGGGCATGCTATGCCCTATAATATTCTGTTCTAGGAGAAAGAAAACATGGGGGTTCTAAGGGTGTGACAATGAACTGGATATTAGTGAATAATTGGGAAGTAATTGAGCAGAGGAGAGAAGGGATTCTGAAATACAAGCTTTCTTAAGCTGGTTCTGGAAGATTCGCATGGGCTTGGTGGCTAAAGGATGGGAATCTTAACTGAGAATAGAGCTCCTTTTCCTTATCTAAAAGTTCAGACTTCCTGAAGAAATGACTGGGCCTGGATTTTCTCCAGGTGTTATTAAAACCTTGTTGACCTAGGTCAGTTTACTCAAAAGTAGAGCAAGCCCTTTCCCCTTGCTTTATACATGGTTGTCCTCATCTGCCAGAGTTCCAGCACTGAGCAGTAGTTGAGTCAGGTCTTCTGGGGACTTAAGATGCAGGAACAAGGTGAACAGGTCTCCTTAGGAACTCATTGCATTACTTTCTTATTCTACTGATATTTTCAATAAAACCTATCCCAAGAAGGTATCTACTCAGCATTTAACTCTGCAGTTATTTTCTTCACATTTACTTCCTATGGGCTAATCTTTTATAAACTATGGGTTGCTTCTATTCTCTTGCCCCATTTTCTTTCTGCTTTCATCTTATCTAGGGACATGCAACTAATGCTCAGAGTTTGAGAAGTTTGCACAGGTCCCTATTAGATAAATAAAGCCTAGGACAATTTCCATATGAGACTATTTCCCAGTTTAACAACTACACTCCTGTGGAGTTCACAGAAGACTTTGCTAGGCAATTGTGCTTGAAAAGCACAGTGACTTGGCTCACTTTGAAGAAGCCCAGGCTCATGAAACCATGCTGCCAGAGTATAGAGGAGTCTTTAAGAGATCATCTAGTCTCACACTCCAGGAAATATGAGAGACCAAGGATAATGCTGGCAAATGGATCCACTAAGTCAATTATGGAGAATGAGGAAGAAAAACATAGACCTAGGGCGTTCAGATTTTTGAAGCATCTCCAGCTTCATGAAACTCAGGTGAAAATATATGTCAACAAATTTTAACTATGATGATACCCAGGGGGCACCTATTCCACAGTTTATTTGTTTTGATGGGCTTAAATGTATACAATGTGCTACCTTAGCAAATCTGTCCCAGAATCTGTATATCTCTCCTTGGACACCTAAACCCTTTTTATTTTCTAGTAATAGACAATCTCTATTAGAGGAGCCAAAGCTAGTAGTTAGACACACAAGAATGACACTCATCATCTCCACCAGTAGATTATGTTAATAGAACCTTTCCCAAGTTAGCATGTGTATGTGTCAGTGTGTATGTGTGTATGTGTGTATGTGAGTGAGTGTGCATGCACTTGCAAGCACAGAAGCATGAGCATGTAGGTGAGTATACTATTCAACTAGAAGGTCTATAAAAGAAGCAAGATCTTATGTAGGTAAATAAAATCTTCTATGAAGGTATTCCCAATAAGATAAGAAGGGAAATCCATTCAAGAACAGGATCTAAGCCTCTCAGATAAAGGGTTGCTTCTGGTTACAACAAAAAGGATGGAAAATAATGATAGGATCCGGATACTTTTGCCTTTGTGTGATGTGTTTCTCCTAACTGAAATGCCATACAGTTGGAGCACTGAAGCCTACAGTGCTCTACAGCTCAAGAAATCTGCTATGGGACTATACACCAACTGACTTTCACACACCTAAGTTTGCAAAATCAATGATATGACATTTCTATTTCATCACAGTAGAGTTGCATTACTACCAATAGGTCATATAAAGTCTATTGTCCAACATGAAGCATGAAGTAGCATTGTTGCAGAATTGTATGGGGAGACAGACATCACAAATGCTGGCTTGGGTGCAGAGAGGGAGAGAGAGATACAGAGAGAGAGAGAGAAGGGGGGCAGAGATCAAGCCTGTCTTGTTAGGACTGCATATTTCTCTTGCAATACTTTCAGGACTAAATAAGAAATTTAATGTGTAAATAATGCATCCTAAGTTGCTAGTGTGGTTATTTTACATCTACCTTGGGTTCCCAGACTTAGTGTGTATGAGAGTTCCTGTTAGTTTTCATGACTAAAGTGTAGCTCAGATAACATAAGATTAGGAGTTCAAATTTAGAATTTGAACACCAGCTCTGTTATTAATTAACTGAATGGCCTTGGACTAGTCCACTAACCCTAGCAATTCCTGCAGAAGCATTCAGAACATTCTAGGTCATAATAATCACTGAGGTGTGTCTCAAGTAAATAGTTAATGATAGTCAAGCACAAAGTTAGGAAGCATTTTAAAAGATATAAATGGTAAAAGGAAGAGATACAGAGAGAAGGAGAGGAGGCAGGGGGACATGAGCAATGCACAGTAGAGACATGTTTGAGAATGTCAAAGCAGACTTTTTTTATTTCTAGGGCTAACATGCATTAACAAGTATAATAAAAGCAAAATATATAAATTATAATGATTTAAGATTATGCTAATAGATGACTCATATTTTTCTTGTATTATGATATATTTCCCAAGGAAGAAAGCACATGTTAGGAAAGCCATAGAATGAACAATGGGGACTGAGAATGAACCATTGATTGTCTCCCGAGCAGAGATAAAGGGCTATGCAATGAGCTTAAAGCCATATGATATATATGGCCATTCAGTATTAATCAATAGTATGTGAAATGCCCTTTCTATGTTAAAACCACAAAAGTGATGCCTTCTGGAGGAAAAAGTAAAATGGGCATCAATTTTCAACATAACCTACTGAGTTACATTAGATGTTGTCTTAAATCAGTGTTTCTTAACCTGTTGGTTGCAAACTCTCAGGGGATCAAATGACCCTTTCACAGGACCATATAGAAAACACAGATATTTACATTATGATTCATAACAGCAGCAAAATGACAGTTTTGAAGTAGCAACAATTTTATGGCTAGGGGTCACCACAAAATGAAGAACTGTATTAAAGGGTTGAAGCATTAGGAAGGTTGAGAATCACTGTCTTAGATCCATATATCCAAGTTCCCAGGGTTATATGTTCTTTTATCAGGTCATGAACTGGAAAATTTTGTGAAACTCTTAAACTGTACTCAGCCAAACCAGACAGTAAGTGCCCTATCAACATTAGTTATGATGATGGTGGATTTTTACAGTGCCCATGAGTTGTGACAGCATAAATGTTCCTACTTCCCTTTAATGTTCATACACTATTCTATTTTTAATAACAGGACTGCGGGGGAAGGCAAGTAAAAGAAGTTTTATATTGTGCAAAGTGAAAATGGCTTTAGGTACATTTCTGTCTATGATGTAACAGTTACTTCAAAATTAAAAGGCAGGCAAGGTGATAAAATGAGTGAAATTGTAAAATGCTCTTCAGGTTTATAATGAGATGTAAATACTCTATAAATTCAATCTTTCATTATTGTAAACAATAAAATTGGGTTTTATTTATGTCTTCTTTCAATTTGTTTGCTTACTGCCTTATTAAGTGCACCCGCAGAATGGAAGTCCTGAAATTTTCGAGTTTCATTTCCTCCCAAAGTAAATCTATTCAGAAACTTTCGATTGACTATTTGACCTCAGGGACACAGATGTACAGTAATTACAATCTTAGTCCAAGGTAAGCTCTGGTGGACTTTGTTTTCTAAAGTTGTCTGCAACAACATGTTGTTACATGCTTATCAACACTACAACCTATACTTTTCTCAGTAGAGAGGTATAATCTCTGGCCTTTCCTACTGAACCTGGACAAAACTGTGACTTCACTGTAGTTGCTACAATGTGACTGATGGACTTCTTCTGCACTGGTCCTGTAATGTTGGAGTCCTGGACTACTATGTTGTAAGGAATCCCAAGCCAGTTCCCCTTGCCAAGAAGGATACATAGTGAAGGCCTGGAACCATATAACAAAACGACTCTAGATAATAATGTCTGAACTAATATGTGATTGGAGCCTTATGAGAGGTATCAACCAAAACAACTTCTAGATATAATACAATGCAATGAAATCACACAGAAGCCCAAGCGACTCCAACAGGCATGCCAGTACCTGATTTCAAGATGTACTTCAGAGCCATTGTAACTCAGACAGCCTCATCTTGGTACAATAAACCCACAGACCAACAGGATCTAATAGATCTCACAGAAATCAACTCTTACAGCTATAGCCATCCAAGTTTTGACAACGGTGCCAAAACATACACTAAAGAAAGGGGACAGTCTTCTCAATACAGGTGCTGGGAAAATTGTATGTCCATAAGCAAAAGGTTAACACTTGAGCCCATCCCTCACTCCCTAAAAAACAAACAAACAAACAAAAAAACACCAAACAAACAAAAAACAAAACAAAACTCCAAATAGAACAAAGACCTAAGTGTGAGATCTGAAATTAGGAAATTCCTAGAAGGAAAACAGAAAACAAACACCTCAAGCCCCTGACATAGACACTGATGTACAGACATGATCTCAAGGCACAGAAAGACAAAGTTACATCACAAGCATCTGCATAGAAGAGAAAGCAATCAGTGAGCAAAGTGACATGTTACCAAACAGGAGAAAGGTTTTAGCAACACCTCATCAGAAAAAAGTTAATAGCCATCACATATAACAAACAAACAAACAAACAAACAAAACCTTAACAACAAGCAACCAATTAAAGAATGGGTAAATGTTATGAAATAGACAATTTTCAAAAGGAAGAAACAAACATAAATGGCCAACACACATGTAAAAGATGCTTTAGGGGTCTGGAAAGAAGTGGATAGACAAGTTGATAAAATGCCTGCTGCACAAGCATGGGGACCTGCATTCAGAATCCAAACACCTATATGAAATTGGCACAGCAGCACACACATCTATAACCACAGTGCTGAGAAGCAGAGGCAGATGGATCCCTGGAGCTCTTTGGCCAGCCAACCTAGCTGAATTGATGGGCACCAGGTTAATCAAGAGATGCAGTGTCAAAAGTAATGTGGAGAACTCAATCAAGGAACAAACCCCACACTGAACTTTGGCTTCCACAAACATTTGAACAGACATCTACATACACTCATACATATACACATAAATCACACACACACACATACACACACACACACACACACACACACACTGATCAATATCCTTGGCTATCAGGAAAATGGAAATCAAAACTACAATGATTTGTCTCTCACTCCAGTTAAAATGTTATTCTACAAAATGAATAATAACAAATGTTGGCAAGGATGCAGAGAAAAAAAAGGATTCCTATACTCTTGGAGAGGATGTAAATTAGTACAGCCATTCTGGAGAGCAGTGTGGAAGCTCATAAAAACCAAAAATAATCTCCTTTGTGATCCAGCTATCCCACCAAAGGAAATGAACTCAGTGTGTCAATGAAATATTTTCACACTGTATTTACTGAGAACTAATCACAATATCTATCATACACAATCAAGCCTGTTAATGGATGAATGGGAAGAACGAATATTATTCAGTCAGGAAGAACAAGGTTGTGTCATTAGCAGGAAAATAGGAGGAACTGGAATTGTATTTTATGTGAAATAAGTTACACACAGAAAGGTACCGCATATTCTCTCATAAGTAGAAGAGGGGTTTTTTGTTTTGTTTTGTTTTCTTTTCTTTTCTTTTGTTTTTTTTGTTCATTTGTTTGTTTTAGTCTTAAATGTAAATTTGAGACTACTAGAGGTAGGGGAGGAAAAGTGATGGGATAATGAAGGTATTTTTGATCAGTGCATTACTGAAATATTACATACATTGCATACATGCTAATAGTAATAATATAGATTAAAAAGATAATTGAGTGTGTTAAGCTAGGTTTGCCTGCAAACTGCTGCATATAATGTTAAAAAAACATACACTATTAAAACTGGCTTATAAAGGACTCTGGTTTGCAAGACTGACTCAAAATAATGTAATAAAATAACATATGAGTCCTGGTTGGCCATTTCTCTGAATTTTTTTCCTGAAGGTATTTTGCTACTTTTAGTTGATTGATTTCATTATTTGCCTAATTGTAAAACTTTTTAAAACATTCACTGTGTATCTCTATCTTATCCCAAAATTCAAAATTAACTTATTGTACTAATTGTTTACCAGAGGAAATGGATTTTCTTCTACATTTAGTTATGGGCATGGAAACGCTTCATGCAGATTCTGCTGGTCCTTGCCCCGATTCAGTCCCTCTGAGCTTCCATTTCCTGGTATAAGTCAGGGAACAAAGATGCTTTAAGCACTTGTGCAGGAAATGAAAAAGAAAGTGCTTTATAAACGACACAGATGTCGATAATAAAACTGTAGTGTGTTTACACTTTCAATATATGTATCTCACTGTCCCGCCTCCTCTTTCAGCTGGGAAACACAGGTGACATCCTCTTTTTCCAATATGCACACTTGAAAAGTTGCTCTGTGAACGATCCATTGCCTGAGTGGCACAGGTTGAAACATTTCTCCAAAATAGGGAGCACATCTGTCTGCTTTATTTTCCTCACATTAGCAGTATAATGCGGCTTTATGTTTAATATTTTTTCCTATGCAGATACACAGAAATCTGGCCTACGGTTGGTTCCCCTTAAGCCTAAGAGAAATAAGATCACACTAGGGCATGCTTTGCTTGGATTCTCCTGGAGGGGTCATTACTGAAAGACCAAGAGGTTCCCATTAGACGGTAGTTCTGCCCTCAAGGCAGCCCAGTGGCATGGCCTCTAAGGAGAGCTTTACAAGGCTTCCACGGTGCCAGTTCCCAAGATTTTTGGAACTAACATCCAGATGTCCATCTGCTGCATAGACACTGAGAGCATTGTTTTTGATGAGAGGATATGTTCCTGGTTTCTATTCACTGGTTGAGTACATCTCCTGTTTCCTTGGGGAATTAGAGCTGGGGTCTTGGTTATGGAAATCTCCAAAGAGCTGGTGACATAATTTTTGGTTTTCAAATCTCACATTCAGCTCAGCCTCTAATTGCCCACCGAATTTCTGTTTACCATGCAAGGATAAGGGAACACATGAGCTTTTTTTTTTTTTTTTTACCTATAGGCTGAGACCTCCTTGCAGAAGGCTGGCAATCTCGCCTTGGGGGATATTTCGCAGCTCATTATTTTTTCTCTTTAGCTACGGTAGCCTCACTTCTGCTCATTAGGCTCCGTTCACTACATCATTGCCTTTCTTTAATGTGGCTGGTCTATTAAATAGCCCTTACCTGGCAAAGCCCCCCAGTGTCCCGCTTTCAGGGCTTGGTTTGGACAGTACTTTAATAAGCGTGGCAGAGGCACCAGCGTCCCGCATTTCCTCAAGCCACAGAGCCCCTTGCAGCAGAGGGAAGATGTCACAACACTCTTAGGACGTGCAGCTTAGTGTTTAGAGATTCCTGAAGGCTTTCATTGCAACGCAATGAGGTACACCAAAGGAAACACTCTTAGCAGAAGTATTGGCGTCCCATTTATTCATCGCTACCAAATATCAAAAGGCAATTGATTAAATATTGATCTGACAACCTCTTGAAAGGAAGCAGGTGCTTCTCAACAATCTGGCAAGAAAACAGGGTCAGGAACACCAAATGCGGGTATTGCAAAAGCATGTTTGTGAAATCTCCGTGTCTTCTTGCCATGATTAAAAGGCTTGTTAGTCACGGGTGAAATCCTATAGAGCGTATGTGCTTGAGTGTCACTTCATATTAAGCTGCATGAAATTCATGTTTCTTCTTTAGTCAGAATCCCTCAAACTGACCCAACCAGTGCACTTGCCTTTGAGCTTCAGATGAGCTTCTTTGGACTTTTTCTCAAGGTCAGTCCTTGAGCTGCACCGCATCTCCAAAGACTAGTGTTAGAGTCTTCGTTTTCAAGTACAGAAAGCCAGCTGATAGAACACAAATAAGATTTGCCTGATTAAAACATACAAACATGCACATATATGTACATGTATATGTATGTATTTTCTCCTGCTCTTTCAGAGAAGTCTTTTGACAGCAACTCTGTTTCCCTTCCTTTCTCCCATATGCTTCCCTCCTCCTCCCTCTTGAGGCTATCACAGACTCTCCTTTTTATATCTCTTCATGCTTGTGTGAGTTTTCCTTCTGTTTTTCCAGAACCCCAAATCCTTGCAGCTCAGTTGTAACAGACTTGGTTTTCCTTTTATTATTATTTTTTTCTGGCTCTGGCTCCTGTTCCCCAAGCAGTGTAAGCTGGATGACAATCATAAAGTGATTATCGTTGTCCTTGTATGTTTCAAGTTGGTCCTGGCCATCCACTGGCTCATTATTTCAATTGAGATTTCTGAACCACTAGTACTACACATGTTAAATGGAATTGTTGTTTAAAATGTCTTTGAAAAGATTGTACTGTGACTTAGCATTGAAATGAAAAGGTATCATGTGCACAGAAAGGTATGTAAACAAACTGATGGGGCATAAATTTGGTATTAGCAAAGCAAATATTTATTATTGAAGGGGTGACATCAGTTTCATATTTTCTTGCACAACAACAACAAAACACTTTATACAAAGAAAGACATGTACAAGTACATGAAGCTGTGTTCTATTTTGTTTCTGACATACAAGAAAAAGGTTGTCTTATCTTATGTTGAACAGTGGAATTAAATGCAGAATAATTGTCAACCACTTCAGAACATAAAGGGAGAGTTTCAAAGCCCTGGGAAGCTAATATGACCAATTCGGGTGCCAAGTATTAATACAGTGGGTATCTGGTAACAACAGGCTACTCACCTCGGGCATGTGTGCATGTGTATGAAGACTATAGGTGATATTAGGTGTTTTCCTCACTGCTTCTTTACTTTATTTTCTGAGACCAGTTCTCTTAATGAATCTGTAGCTCAGCTCATGGGATGGAGAGACTGAGAAGTTAGTGAGTCTCTGGGACTAGCCTGTCTCTGCTTCTGTGTGCTAGTATTATAGGCACACACTATGTTATCGATTCTTTTTATTTATTATGGGAATTCAAAATCATTCCCACACCACACTTGTTTAGTAAGCATTGTACCCACTGAGTCATTTTCCAGCTTTCTGTAAACTAGTCTGCTTCTAGCAGCATTCAGGGAAGGGATTATTAATACTGTTGATAAAGCATCAGAATCTAATCTTGTCAAATGACTGTCAGGGTCTTAAAGGAAATCCTTCAATAGCAATAGAGCACTTTTATGAAACTTCACATCACCAGTGTCTTGGTGAACAGTTCATCACTGAACTACTGCAGAAACTCACAAACATTGACAATTCTTTCAACAATCTCAAAAGTTAGACTCCATTAAAAGAAGTTCCATGAATGTATCTTCGCTTTACTCTCCATGTCATGTATGTGTACTTTGCATAGCTAATATGCTCTTTCTGTAGTAACTCTAACTGAGCTGGTGAGATGACTCAACAGATAGAAGTCCTTATCATACAAGCCTAACAACTTGAGTTTCAATCCCTAGAAGTCATGGTAAACCTGAGTTCAATCCTTGGAAGCCATGGTAAAAGGAAAAAATCAGCTCCTACCAGTCATCCTTGAATACATGAATGCCTGCAATGATCACATCACACACACACACACACACACACACACACACACACACACTTTAAAAGTTATATTATTTTGTCTTATAAAAAAGTATTATAGTGGTTTAAATGGATATGCTAGATAGTTTTTTGTCAGCATGACACAGCAAAAATCATCGGAGAGGAGGACATTTCAAATAAGAAAATATATCTATAAGACGTGGTTGTGGGCCAGCCTGTAGAAAATTTTCTCAATTAGTGATCGATGGGGGAAGGCCTAGCCTATTGTGGGTGGTGCCATCTCTGGGCTGGTGGTTTTCTGTTCTATAAGAAAAGAGGCTGAGCAAGCCCTGGATAGCAAGCCAATAAGCAGCATCCCTCCACAGCCTCTGCATCAGCTCCTGCCTCCAGGTTCCTGCCCTGTTTGAGTTCCTGTCCTGATGTCCTTTAATTATTAACAGAGATGTGGAAAAGTAACCTAAATCAACCCTTCCCTCCACAAGTTTCTTCGGTCATTGTGTTTCACTGCTGCAATAGTAATCCTAACTAAGATAGTGGAAGTATTTCCTTGCTTTTAAAATGCTTTGTCACATCTGTTTGGAGAATTGTCAAAAAGTGAAAAAAATACATCTACAACAAGATCCAGCTATAACACTCTTGTACGTGTATCCAAAGGACTTGACATCTTACTCCATAGATACTTGCTCCGCCATGTTCACTGCTGCTCCCTTCACAGTAGCTAGGACATGGAAACAACCCAAATCTCCTTCAACTGATGAATGAATAATGAAAATGAGGTACAGGTACACTACACAATATTATTCAGCTGTAAATAAACATGAACTTTATGAGTACATGAATAGAACTAGAAAAATATTAAAAGAGGTGATGCAGATGCAGAAAAACAAACATTGTATAGTATCTCATTGGAGGCTCTTACGACCAAATCTTCAAATATGAGAACATATCCTGGAGTAACTACAGGAAACAGGAAAATAAAAGGTGACCACTGCTGGAGTAGAGTGGTCTGGGAGCAATAGATAGGGGAGTAGCAGGGTACAAGTGATCTGATCTGGGAAAGGGAAAAATGAGAGGCTCTGTTAGAGAGGGGGAGAGGGCAGGAGATAAATATAGAAAAAGGAGGGAAGGGTAAAATAATAGCAAAAATTTCTGAAAAATCATAATGAGGCATACTGTTAACTATCTATTGTTCAAAAAACCCTATAGCACATTTAAGTCTGTATATATGCATATATATATGTAATTTTAATGAAATTTCCACATTTGAGTTGCCAATGTTTCCCAAGATCAAAAGACCACATAATAAAATCCCCAAACCAGGTATAAGAAACCCTCTTTTGAGTTGTAGGTCAAGGTCATACAAGAGACTCACCAAAACATTACCATGCTATTGCTACTTCTGCAAGAGGTCTTTATTGTTAAAGAGACAAGGCACTTTAGACACAGAGCCCAGAAGGACCTGACTTCAATGCTTCATCCTGAGGGCTGGCTTTCATGGTATGATAAGAAGCCTTTCAAGCTTCCAAATGGGGAATAAACCAATAAATAGTCACAGCTTGTGATGCCTGTAAGGCATGACCTACATGGCATGATAATTCTAAGGGTACAGTTGTGGGGCATATACCTTAGTGGTACCTAAAGATTCTCTAGTTGGACTTAAGACCCACTCAACAGGAGGAAAGTCGTGCCTGGTACCGGAAATCTAACCAACTACCTAGAACTAGTGAAGTCATGGGTATTGGAAGAGAATCTACAACTATTGCTTTACCAGTATCATCCCTAACTATGTTCTAAATATTTACTCTTATGCCCACAGATAAATATAGCCCTCGCTGCTCAACAAGGAAGCTTCTCTTTGCAATAGACAGAGATCATTATAGAAAATCCTAACCAATCAAAATGCAGAATTGTAAAGCCCAGTCCCTATGGATACATCTACAAGACAACTCCTGTACCTGAGGCACAAGGAACATTTTGAAAGTGGGTACAGAAAGGTTGTAAGAGCCAGAGGATCCAGGAATTTGCTGTGAGATTGTACTTCCTACTAGTCTCAGAAGCTATACATATACCACAGCTGCCTAACCGTGAGCCAAAGAAAGATAACATCAATTAACATGCTAATATGACAGATAAATCTTCTCTTCCCATAGAAGAACACACCAAATGGTCTGCCCTATAACATTATACAGACTGAGCAGGTTTTATATATATATTTAGGAACATATGTATCTATGTGTGTATTATATATACATTTATATACATATAAACATGTACATATTTGTATATATGTTTAAATATATTCACATGAGAATTACTCTCTAGCTGGCTCTAGAAGATTTTCTGTTTGATATACCAATGTTACTCACAATTGCCACTGGCATTAATATTGATGACTGAGATGGTCAATATTTGTCAATTTGACAGGATCTAGAATCACTTACTAGCCAAATCTCTGGGAATGTCTAAGGGAGCTTCTAGATTGGACTAATGGATGTGGAAACCCACATCCCTGTTTGTGGGCAGTAACATCCTATAAACTGTGATTCTAGGCCAAATAAGAAGGAACAAGGGAGCTGAGCAACGGCAGTCATCTCTCTCTGCTTGTTGAATATGAATACAGTGGTCAGCCAGCTCAGGTTCTTGCTGCTACAGGTTCCCTACCATAGTACCCTCGAGTGTAGGCCCAAATAAATACTTCCTCTCTTGAAAAGTACATTTTGTTACATCTGATTTACTTGTTAAACTAGGGCAGATTTTTGTTCTGTTATTAGTATTTATTAATTATACACATTAATGGTTTCATTATGACATTTTCATACATGCATCTATAACATTTTAGTCATATCTATCCTACATTGCTGGGGTTAGCAGGCTTTCTGTTGGTTTCCTTCCTCTTCCCTAATAAGCCCCTCTCCTTTTTTTGTGATTTTGTTGTTGTTTAGATTCTACATATGAGAGAGAACATGAAATAGTTGTCTTCCTGAGATTGGCTTATTTCACTTCACATGATTATCTTTAGTTCCATTCCTTTCCCTTCAAAGAGTATGGTTTTGTTTCTCTTAACAGCCAAATTATATCCCATTGTTTGGTGGCATATACCATTATAGAGGTCATGTTACAATTGCTATCAACTTAGATTCAGTGAAGCACAGAACAACAACTGAATGTTAGCAGAAAGCATAGGGGAAACTTTGGCCTTACTTAAGAAGAGATTCTAGCCTTTCTCCCCCTCCATTGGCTGGAGTGCTAACAATGGTATACGATTCTAAATGGTAAGACACCAGCCATGTAAATTTGAATTAAAATTTACCTGCCTTTTCATGAGCTACTTTCAACAGCTTTCTTCTTTACGTTATGTTACTGCTAGATATTTAAGTGTAGAAGTCCACTTTCTGCACTAGATATTTTCCATTAATTTATTTATTCACTTTACATCCCAATCACAGCCCCCTCCCAGTTCCCACTCACAGAGCTTCTCCCCATCCCCAGTCCCTTTCTTGTCCTAACTTCTTTTCCCCCAATAAATTTTATGTAAGTAGTCTTATTTCTTAATGTATCACACTGTTTCACACATACTAGGATCTTACCAACCAAGTCTTTAATATTTACTTAATGTGCACATACAGGAAGAATGACTATGATTTATAAGGTCAGTGATGTTTTCACGATGGAACTAGCATTTGAGGTGAGGCTTGAAGGATAAATCAGGGGCAGCAGAGGCATATTGCAGGAGAGAGAGGATTCCAAATAGAAAGAATATCCAGGAGAGAGTGTGCAGCTTGACAGGGAGTGGGAAATCGATAGATTTGGAGAGGGAGAGAGGGAGGGGGTGAGAGTTCAACAGGGAAGCAGTCATGGCCTGCTGTGTAAGCCCGGTTGGGATTTTCTAGTTCTTCCTGAGGGCAGTGGAAGAGCTACTAAAAATTTTATGCTTTTCTTGAGCTACCTAAAAATTTTCCAATGAAATTAATATTTGCTATTCTTTCCTGAAAGTATTTGAAGGAGACTTCCTGAAACTTGGAATTAAAGCATTCCTTATTTAGCAAAGATCTGCATGGAAGCTTTTTTTTAAATATCTAATCTGTATCTCTTTCTATAGCCGATATATATATATATATATTGTTTGGGAGACTTAAACTCATTATTGTTCTCTATGCTTTTCCTATGTGGTAATGAAATCTAACAGAATAGGAAAGATCCCTGTGTTACATGTTAGCCTGACTACTGTTTTTAGTAGTTTGAATGTGATAGAGTCTGATCCAAAAAATAAACAAGGACCATTTATTGGACTCTTTTGTGCTCCTAGAGAGATGGGATAACTTTCCAGAGTCTTTTCTCCCTTGGAATAATGATTCTAGATCCTATGACTATATTTATTAGCAAATTTGAAGACCTATGACCTTTTTTGTAAGAAGAAAAAGACATGGAAGAGAGGTAAATCATCACTATCATTGAAGTGAGCCTAAAAAAGTGTATAAATTTAAATAATCAATTTTTTTCTTAGTTGGTAAATTCTTTGATTCATTTCAGTGCTCATTTGTTGAGTGACTGCTGTATGCCAGGGAGTACACTTGATGCTGAAGTCACAGAGACATAATTCTTCTCTTAGGGAACTTATAGGCTTGGTGATAAAACAAATTCTGTTCACCTACAGAAAGAAATATCTGTTCACCTACTAAATGATGGGAAGAAGAAAATTGAAAGCTGTGTGAGAAGCCTGGGCAAGAAGAGAAAGCCTTTCCCCCTGGCCTCTTCCCATAAATCTGTTTTTTTTTTTTTTTTGAAAGTTTTAAAAATTATTTCCTTTATTTACCTTTCACACATTGCCCCCACTTCTAGTCCCCTCTCACACAGTTCCTCATCCCATTCCTCCTCCCCTTTGTCTCCAAGAGGGGGATCCCCCCTCCCCCTCCACCAGGCATCCACCTTCCCTGGGGTCTCATGTCTTTCTAGGACTAGACTAGGTAGTCTAGAGACTCTGCTATATATGTGCTGGGAGCCTCAGACCAGCCAGTGTACACTGTCTGGTTGGTGGCTCAGTCTCTGGATACTCCCAGGGGTCCAGGTTAGTTGAGACTGCTGTTATTCCTATGGGGTCACTCTCTCCTTCAGTTTCTTCAATCCTTCCTCCTAATTCAACTATAGGGATCCTTGACTTCAATCCAATGGTTGGGTGTTTAAGTATGTGCATCTGTCTCTGTCAGCTGCTGGTTGGGCCTCTCAGAGGACAGCCATGCTAGGCTCCTGGCTGTAAGCACACCATAGCATCAGTAATAGTGTTAGGCCTCAGTGCCCCACAATGAGATGGATTCCAAGTTGGGCTGGTCACTGGACCCTTTCCTTCAGTCTCTTCTCCAGGTTTATCCCTCCATTTCTTTTACACAGGAACAGTTCTGGATCACACATTTTGACTGTGGATTGGTAACTCTGTCCCTCTAATTGAGGCCTTGTCTATCTACTGGAGGTGGACTCTTGAGTTCCCTCTCCCTACTGTTGGGCTTTTAAGCTAAGATCAGCCCCCATTGAGTCCTGAGAGTCGCTCACCTCCACGACTCTGGTACTTTCTAGAGGGTACCCCCTCTACAGCCCACCCCAGAGGCTGTATATTTCCATTCATTCTCCTGGCTATCTGGGCTTCTCTCCTGCCACTCTCCATACCTGATCTTCTTCTCCTTTCCCCTCCCTGTTCCCTCTCCCACCAGGTACCTCTGCCTTCTGCGATTATTTTCTTTCCCTTTCTAAGTGGGATTTAAGCATCCTCACTTGGGCTTTTCTGTTACACTTCTTACTGTATATGGGTTGTATTCTAGGTATTCTGTATTTTTTAGCTTATATCCACTTATTGGTGAGTACATGCCACACATGTCCTTTTGGATCTGGGTTACCTCATTTGGGGTGACATTTTCTAGTTCCATCCATTTGCCTGCAAACTTTATCATGAATATTTCTAGTTTTCTAAGGAACTGCCAAATTGATTTCCAGAGTGGTTGTAGCAGTGTGCAGTCCAACCAGCAATAGAGGAGAGATCCTCTTTTTCTGCATTCTCGCCAACATGTGCTGTTACCTGTGCTATTCTGATTGGTGTAAAGTGGAATCTCAAGGTTGTTTTGATTTGCATTTTCATGATGAGTAAGGACTTTGAACATTTCTTTAAGTGTTCCTTGGCTGTTCCAGATTCTTCTGTTGTGAATTCTCTGTTTAGCTTTGTACCCCATTTTAAAATTGGGTTATTTGGGGGTTTGGATATTAATTTCTTGAGTTCTTTATATATTCTGGATGTTAGCTCTCCATTTGATGTGGGGTTAATGAAGTTTTTTTCCCCAATCTGTAGATTGCCGATGCATCCTATTGATGGTATCTTTTGGGAAATTAGGGGGAAAACACCCTTCACAATAGCTACAAATGGTATAAAGTATCTTGGTGTAACACTTACCAAGCATGTGAAAGATCTGTATGACAAGAACTTCAAGTCCCTGAAGAAAAAAGTTTTTAGAAGATCTCAGAAGATGGAAAGATCTCCCATGCTCATGGATAGATTGGATTAACAGTAGAAATGACCATCTTAACAAAAGCAATCTACAGATTCAATGCAATCCCCATCACAATTCCTTTACAGACATGGAAAGAGCAATTCTCAACTGAAAAACAAAAACCCCAAGGTAGCGAAAACAATTCTTAACCATAGAAGAAGTTCTAGGGGAATCACCATCCCTGACCTCAAGCTATACTACAGAGCAATAGTGATAAAGACTGTTTGGTACAGAGACAGACACATTGATCAATGGAATAGAACTGAAGACCCAGAAATAAATACACACACACACATACACACACACACACACACACACACACACACACACACACACACTATGGTCACTTAATCCTTTACTAAGAAGCCAAAAACATACAGTGGGGGAAAAAAGCATCTTCAATAAATAGTGCTGGTATAAATGGCTGTCTGTGTGTAGAAGAATGAAAATAGACCCATGTTTGTCACCTTGCACAAAACTCAAGTCCAAGTGGATCAATGATCTTAACATAAAACCAGATACACTGAATCTAATATCAAAGAAAGTGGGAAAGAGCGTCAGGCACATTGGCACAGGGGGAAATTTCCTGAACCAAGGGCTCAGACTCTAAGATCAACAATTGATAAATGTGACCTCATGAAACTGAAAACCTTCTGTAAGGCAAAAGGTGCAGTCAATAATCAAATAGTTTGTAAAGCCTGCTTCTATTAGAATTTGACCTTAAAATTTCTCCCATGGGCTCCTGTTTTTGAACCTTAATTCCTCAGCTGGTGGTACTCTTTTGAAAGGCAGCAGACCAATTGGATGTGAGGCATAGTTGGAGAAAGTAGGTCACTGGGATGGATCCTTGGAAATAAAGTTAACCTGGCCCTTTCCTACTCTCTTCTTCCTAGTCTAGCCATCACATGAGGAATTCTGACACTATGGAGCTGTACAACCATGATTCCTCACCATTGTAGGTTGAACTGTTCTGAAACAGAATCCAAGAGAAATCTCTTCTCCCTCAAGTTATTCCGTCAGGTATTGTAGGAGAACAACAACTGATAGACCTTCTGTCTCTTTTCATGCTGTCCATTGGAGACCCAAGTTACATTTACTCTCTTGGTTTAGCATGGAGGACAACTAGTTACAACAACCTGACTTGTGAGGCATCCTTGACTTTTGCAGTTCTTTAGACTTCTCAGTCTCCCCATCACCAATCTCAGTGATGGCTGCTTCCTAAGACTTACTTCTTTAACTCCTTTAGTTACTGGCAACCTTCAGTATCATAAGTATTTCCTGTATCTATCTCCAAGTTCTTGAAATCTGGAATAATATCACAATCTTATGTTTACTCTGCTTAACATTTATAAACAATTTTCTAATGCATTCAGGAAAATATTTAAGCTCAAGGAAAGATTACATAGGCATTCGTAATCAAAGCCTGACTCACCTCTCTAGTCCTGTCCCACTCCTTCCCTTAGGTTTCCTCATACCTCCTCTTCTTCTACCAGCAGACATAGCAAGCTCTCACTGCATCTTGTATAGTTTTTCTTTTTGCTAGGCTTATCTTCCACATCTTTATTTGGCTGGGCTGCAAAGTTCAGTTTAGATAGCTTTTACCTAGCTCAAGTCTTCTTAGTTTCTAGCTAGATATCCCTCAACACATGGTTTTGTTATATCATCTAAGACATTGTGTGAAGTGTTTGTTAACCCTTTGATTAAATGTAAGCTTCATGAAAAGTTAGTGTGTGTTATAACCTACTCTGTGTGAGTGCAATGTCAGCCATAGTTACTGAAATACAAATAAAGCACCCCAAATTTTTTTGAGGAAAGAATGATCCTCTTTTTATTTTCATAGAGTCAAAATGGTTATAAAACCCACCAGGAATGTATATCTGCCTTGGGAATGAAAAGATAGGGAGTTCCCAGTTAATAGTAAGCCATGCACTCAGATCTAGGAGACAGCATAGCCAGAACCACTTTAGAATAGTTTTCTGAAAATGTGGTTCCGGCAATCAAACACAGAAAGTGACAGCCTGGGATAGTTAGTTCCTTCACAGTAATCTGTGAGTGCAATGCAATTATGGTATACACTTATCTCTGTTTGTTTGTAGTGCTAATAAAAAAAGGAAAATGTTGGAGCTAGTTTTAGAGTAACTTTAGTATAACAAAGTTATTCTAAATAGATACAGAAATGAAGCTAATACAAAATAGGGGCAAAGAAATGACCTTTCTATTTTATCTGATGGATTAATGTAGATGACAATGAAATACTTAAGATTAAAACATTCCAGAAGACAGCAAGTGAAAACTAATAAAATTCTAGTTAGGGGGAAGAGAATTAAAGCAGAAGCTCAAAGTGGTAATTATACAAAATTTATGAGCTTCCTTGCCAGTAGACTGCTATTAGGAATTGGGTTTAATTGGGTCTGGGGGCAGGATTCAACTAGTTAAGAGTGCCTCATAACTAGGACCTGATTGAAGTGACCTATGTCTTTATTAGTGGACTGGTGATAGCCTAATGTCATAATAAGACTGGAGCTTCAAGAAAGCTATGCAAGACCTCTGGGCTCTAATGGGTCATGTGGAGCCATTCCCAAACTGCTAGTCAGGAAAAAGTGACAAAATTATAGAGAGCAATAAGATGACTGTCCCAAAATAGCTCTCAACATACTTCTGAAATCCAAAACCCCAAGACATAAATAAATAAATATTAAGAAAAATTGAGAAATCTCAATTTTAAAGAAATAAACAAAATTAAAGTAGCATAACTAATATTAAAATATATTTAATATTAATATATTAATATATGATTATTAAAGTGATAAAGAAAAGAATGATAATATAGAGAGCAGATACTTATGTACATAAGCAAACTGACTCAAACAAAATAGGGATGAGTGAAACTGAATCGGTCATTTAGTAGTCTCGGAAATAAATACATAAATATGAAAATAAGCCAATTAATGAAAAGAGGTCAGTTTTTTAAAAGAAAATTGTTGAATTGGAAGATAGCCGTGTAGAATATATAGAACATAGCACAGAGATACAAAAAGATGCAAGGAAAGCAGGTAGACTAGACTGGGTGAAGGTGCCAGTATACATACTTGGAATTCAAAGCTGAAGTTCCTAAATTATGCTGGAGATAGTTGAAAAGAAATTAAATTAAAAGTCATACCAAATTCTTAACAATAAGAAAAACAAAGTCAGATTGAACAAAAACCTCAGGCCATCAAGGACAAAGTGAAAAAGTTAATAGCTATAAGAAAGACAAGACTATCTAGAAAAGGAATTAAAGCCCTGATGTATTTTCAGCTATAATAGATGTATGACACTGGATCTTTAATTTGATAAGAGAAGGCAACCTCCAGCTTAGAACTTTATTTTCAGTTAAAATATTATTTTGCCATGAGGCTATATAAAAAGCATTTTCAAAAGTAAAGAAAACACACGTGAACTAGGGAGTTATTTCAGTGATAGAACTCAGAAGAATGAGGAAAGAAATACATATAGTATAAAATGATAAAGTTAACTAGTATTTACTGTTTTAGTCTTTATTCTTTTTCTTTACTCTTGTCTCATACATCCAAACCGAAGTTTCCCCTCTTCTCCACTCCTCTTAGATCCCACCTCGCAACCACTGCCTTACCTATTCCCACAGATCCACTGCTCCTCTGTTTCCTTTCAGAAAAGATCAGGCCTTCCAGTGATATCAACTGAACATGGCATAACAAGTTACAGTAAGACTAGACACAGACCCTCATAACAAACCAAATAATCCAATTAAAAATGGAGCACAGAGCTAAACAGTGAATTCTCAACAAAGGAATTTCAAATGGCCAAGAAGCACTTAAAGAAATGTTCAAAGTCTTAAACCATAAGGAAGGCCCAATCAAGGAAGCTTGAATTTCACTTAGAAGGGGGAACACAATAGTTTTGCTCCCAAAACTGAGGGACCTGTGTGGAAGAGGGCAGTAGGGAAATGTATGGCAAGCCAGGTATAGGGAGAGACAGGAAAGAGGCCCAAAGGGCCAGGAGAATGAATGGAAATCTGCAGCTGCTGGGGGTTGGGGTTGGGGTGGGGAGGTGGGAGAAATCTCTAGGAAGTTCCAGGGACCTAGGATGAGGAGACCTCCAAGAGTCAATGAGGGTGACCTTAGCTGAGATGCCTAATAATTAGGACATGGAACCTGAAGAGGCCAGCTCCTGTAGCCAGGCAGGATCCCCAGGGAAGTGATAAGGACATTCACATGCCCACAGAAATTTCAACCCAAAATTTCCCCTGTCTAAAAGGAGTTCAGGGTCAAAGATGGAGCAGAGCCTGAAGGAATGGCCAACCAATAATTGCCCCAACTTGAGACCTAGCCCATGGACAAGCACCAACCCCTGACACTATTAATGGTACTGTTATCTTTGCAGACAGGAGCCTAGCATAACTGTCCTCTGACAGGCTCTACCCAGCAGCAGACTCAAACAGATGCAGATACCCACAGCCAAACACTGGATGGAGCTGGCAACTCTTATGGAAGAGCTGTGGGAAGGATTGTGGGCCCCAAAGGAACTCCACAAGAGAACAAACTGAGTCAACTAACCTGGACCCTGAGAGCTCTCAGAGACTGAGCCATGAACCAGAGAGCATACATGGGGGGTGAACCAAGGCTTCCATCACATATGTAGAAGATATCTCCATGTGGTAACACCAGCAACTGGAGTAGAGGCGGTACCCTGAAGGTGTAGCCTGACTGTGGTACCCATTCTCTAATAGGGCTGCCTTGTCTGGCCTCAGTGGAAGAGCAGGCACCTCATCCTGCAGAGATTGGTGTGCCAGTATGCAGGGGATACCCACGGGAACCCCCTCCCCTTTCAGAGGAGGAGAGGGTAGATACACTCTGGGAGGGAGATCCAGGAGGGGCAGCATTTGGGATGTAAATGAAGAAAAGAAAATGTAAGAGTAGTGGCTAAAACAAAGAAGAAATATATGACTTTCAAACGAGAATTAAGAAAGGGGAGATTTCCTTCCCAATCAATTGGAGCACTGGAAAGAAAAAGCAAAACCACAAAGTATTGTGATAAAAATAAGCAAAATATGCTAGTAATACAGAATGGTATATAAAGTGTAGTACCATTGATACAATGTTTTAAAAAGGAAAAAGTAGATTATTTTCAGATATATATCTGTGCAGCAATCTCATTGACCACACAAGCAAATGATGAATGTCTGTACCTGGCAGAAGGGAGGATAGAAGAGGATAGAATTGGAGAAGAGAGGACATTGACTGTAGATTTTACTTCTCTTCCAGTTGATGTGGTAAATGTAATGAGAGCTAATTACTTTGCAGCTGTAGTTTTCTAGGCATTTAAAATAATTCTGTGTAAATTCTCAAAGAAATACAAAATCTTTGAAAGATCTAAGTTTTAGTAAAGTCGTATATACACAGGATAGTATTT
This sequence comes from Mastomys coucha, assembly GCF_008632895.1. Taxonomy (NCBI): domain Eukaryota; kingdom Metazoa; phylum Chordata; class Mammalia; order Rodentia; family Muridae; genus Mastomys; species Mastomys coucha. Next base: position 5,259,364 of record NC_045030.1, on the reverse strand, counting down.
TATGAAAAACAATTAAGTCAGAAATGTTATCTTTTTTCCTCATCAAACAATTGTATTTAAACTGACAGATAATGTTTGACATCAGTAACTTTCTTAGTAACCATGGGGACATTAAAAAAATATTATTCTCTCATTCATATTATCCTGACCACATTTCCCCTCTCTCTACTCCTCTCAGTCCATCCCTACCTGTCCTTTCTCCCAGAATCATCCCTCCTCCATTTACAGTCAGTAAAACAGAGAATGCCTCCTAGGGATATCAACTGAATATGGCATAACAAGCTATAATACTAGTTGCAAACTGTCATAGCAAGGCTAGACAAGGCAGGAAAAGAATCCCCAAAACCAGTAAAAGAGTCAAAGACATCCTCCACTCCCACTGTTAAAAATCCAACAAAAAACCCCAAGCCAGAAGTAAAGTTAGTGAAAAACACTTCTTTTAATTTTAATTTTTTTTTTAAATTTTTTTTTCGATGATCACAAGAGGAATAAGAGATTTAATGATGGAAAGAATGAGGAATTCAGTTTTCAGAAATGAGAAATCA
>NC_045030.1:5248264-5258202 GCF_008632895.1 Mastomys coucha | reverse complement strand
AAGGGACAGAACCTCATGCTGTAGACGCGGATCTGGCCCTCCGGGACCGGGCCGGGGGGCGCGCTTCCCTTCCCCAGGCTCCTGGCGGATGCTCCTGACATCGCGGTGCTGTGCACGCTGAGAGAGTCGCGCGGGTCCCGCTCCGGTTTGCAGGCGACTCGGGAAGCACGTGGCCACGTCTAGCTCCGAGTCCTAGAACTCAGCCCCGCCGAAAAACACTTCTTATTTTGTAGGCTGCCATTTTTCCTATTGATGGTGTTCTTTGCCTTACAAAAGCTTTTCAGTTTCATAAGGCACCATTTACTAATTGTTGTTCTTAGTCCCTGCATTAATGGTTTTCTGTTCAGAGTCATCCTATGCCAATGCGTTTAAGGCTATTCTCCAATTTCTCTCCTATCAGATTCAGTGTACCCATTTTCCATTCAGGCTTTTGATCCATTTGGAGCTGAGTTTTATGCAGAGAGATATGTGTGGAATTATTTGCATTCTTCACATGCAGACATCCAGTTTGACCAGCAACATTTGTTGGAAGATCCATCTTTTTTCCATTATGCATTTATGTCTTCTACATCAAAACTTAGGTGTCCACATCTGTGCAGATTTACATCTAGGTCTTCAATTCGATTCCATTGATCAACCTGTCTGTTTTTATACCAACACTATGCAGTTTTTATTACTGTAGCTTTGTGTTACTGTTTAAAATCATGGATAGTGATACCTCTTTTATTAATTGTTTAACTCTCCTGGGCTTTTATTTTTCCATAGGAAGCTGGGGTTTGTCCTTTCAAGATCTGTAAGGAATTGTTAGAATTTTGATGGGGATTGAATTGAATCTGTTGTTTTTTGTAAGATGGCTGTTTCGACTATGTTAATCATATTGATATATGAGCATGGGAGATCTTTCCATATTCTGATATCTTATGAAATTTCTTTCTTCAAAGAATTGAAGTTCTTGTCAGACAAGTGTTTCACTTGCTTGGTTAGAGTTACCCCCAAAATATCTCATATTATTTGTGGCTATTGTGAAAGGTGTTGTTTCCCTGACTTCTTGCCCAATCCTTTTGTCATTTGCATATAGGAGGCCTACTGATTTTTGTGAATTAATCTTGCATCAAACTAATTCATTGAAGATGTTTATCAGCTGTAGGAATTCCCTGGAAGAAATTTTGGGTTTGTTTATGTATAATATCATTTCTTTTGTAAATAATATTACTTTGACTTCTTCCTTTCCAATTTGTATCCTTTTGGTCTCCTTCAATTGCCTTACTGCTCTAGCAAGAGCTTCAAACACTTCACTGAATTGATGTGGAGAAACTGGGCAGCCTTGTCTTGTTCCTGCTTTTAGTGGAATTGCTTTGAGTTTCTCTCCATTTAATTTAATTTTGGCTATAGGCTTGCTGTAATTTGCCTTTATTATTTTTAAGTATGTCTTTTTATCAACCATAGGGACAATTTCAAGGTACCTAATACCTAACATTTTGTCATTCTTTTCCTCTAAGTTGAGAAATGGTATACTTTAACCTATGCATAATGCTGTCACTGCAAATATCTGCACCTTCAACTTCCTAACCTCATTATAGGACAAAAATCTTGAAAAATTCACCCATTGGCATTGTATTTACTATCTCTAACAAGATCCACTGGCTGGATTGCTTCTGACAGTGATTCTTGAAACTTCTGCCAGGGAAGCAGGTAGACTGACTGCAGAACTTCATCCCTTCCTCTGCTCCTCTAAATTCAATTCCCCAGTTACATCCTCATCTCTATAGCAGAACACCTGCTGCAGCCTTCCCCATCCATCCCTGCCATCTCCATTAACAGTGGATCACAAAGATCTTCCCCTCCAGATATCTTTTCTCTGCCCACTCTTTTACCCAAGCCCCCAACTCCAGCAGGCACTCCCTGGGAACTCACAGGCCGCTCTGACCAGGGAAACAAGTAGACTAACTACAGATCTTGACCTCTCCCTCCATTCCTTCAAGTTCAGTCCCCCAGTCTTATCCTCAGCTCTGTACCATATGCCTTATGTTGTGGCCTCTCCTCACTCTCTGCCTTCATTCCAAGGAGACTAAACATATCTCAGTAGAACACCCTCCCTTCCTTCCTCTTGTGAAGCTACTCCAGTGCCTCCAGCCCATCTTTATTTCTAACTCTCAAGTACCAAAACCCAGAAACACGTTTTACATGAACTGCTAGTAGCCACACCCATCAGGACCCCAGAAGAATTTTTTTACCCAGCAACACACAACCACCATAGTCTCTTAAGAACTAGGGATGAACAGAAGCCTAGGGAACAAAATAACCACCCAATAAAGGTAAGACCAGATATCATCTCTTAGAATTATAACCATCCCAATCCCAGATGCCTAGACATCATCAAAAAACACAATCAATAACATCCAGGACAATATGTCTTCATTAGAACCCTGCAACTGTACCATAGCAGGCCCCAAATATTCCAGCATAGCTGAAGCACAAGAAAACGACCTTAAAACAGCCTTTACACATATGATAGAAGTCTTTAAAGATAAAATGAATAAATCCCTTAAAGAAATTTGTGAAAACACAAACAATGAAAGGGAAGAAATAAAGCAGGTTATACTGGAAAGTGGAAATAGAATCAATAAAGAAAATTAAAGAAAATCTGGAAATGAAAAGTTTAAGGACTCAAACAGGAGGTACAGAGATAAGCTTTATTAACACAATACAAGAGATAAGAGAGAAAGAATTCAGACATTGAAGACATAATAAAAGAAATAGATACATGGGTCAAAAAATATTAACTGTGAAAAAAATCCTTGCACAAAACATCCAGGAAATCTGGGACACTAAGAAAAGACTGAAACTAAGAATAATAGTAATAGAGGAAGAAGAAGAAACCCAGGTTAAAGGCACAGAATATTTTCAACAAAATCAAAGAAGAAACTTTTCCCAACCTAAAGAAAGAGATGCCTACAAAGGTACAAGAAGGATACAGACCACCAAAGAGAATGGACCAGAAAAGAAAGTCTCCTCAGCACCTTAAAATCAAAACACTAAATGTACAAAACAAAGAAAGAATATTAAAAAGATGCAAGGGTAAAAGACCAAATAATATATAAAGGCAGACCTATTGGAATTATACTTGACCTCTCAATAGAGACTCTAAAAGCCAGAAGGGCCTAGAAAGATGTGCTGCAGACTCTAAGAGACCACAGATGTCAGCCCACACTATAATATCCTATAAAATGTTCAATCACCATTGGTGCAGAAAATAAAATATTATATGATAAAACCAAATCTAAAAAGCATATCTCTATAAATCTAATCCTACCAAAGGTTCTAGAAGGAGGTGAATTACATCCAAGAAAACATGAGAAATAATCCCAGACAAGCAAAATCAAAAGAGGAGAAGCACACACAAACACACAACTACCACCACCAACCACCACCACCACCACCACCAACAGAATAGCAAGAATCAATAGCCATTTCTCCCTGATATTTCTCAACATCAATTATCTCAATTCTCCAATAAAAAGGCACAGACTAACAGAATTGATGTGAAAAAAAGATCCATCCTGCTGTAACCATGAAATCTACCTCAACACCAAGGATGGAAAAAGATATTCAAAGCAATTGGACCTCAGAAGCAAGCTACTGTAGCCATATTAATATCCAAAAAATAGACTATTAACCAAAAGTAATTAGAAGAGATAGCAAAGGACACTACATACTCATCAGAAGAAAAAAATCTACCAGGAAGACATTGCAATTCTTAACATATGGATACCCAAAGTTTGTAAAAGAAACCCTTCCAAATCTTAAATCACAGATTGACCATCACACATTTGATAGTAGGAGATTTTAATACCTCACTCTCACTCTCAATGTACAGAACATTGCCCCAAACACAAGGGTACCCAAGTTTGTAAAAGAAACCATTCCAAATCTTAAATCACACATTGACCATCACACATTTGATAGTAGGAGATTTTAATACCTCACTCTCACCAATGCACAAGTCATGCAGACAAAAACTAAACAGAAAAATGCTGGAAATAATAACCATTATAAACTAAATGGACCTAACAGATATGTACAGAACATTTCACCTAAACACAAAAGAATATACCTTCTAATCAGCACCTCATGGAACTTTCTCCAAAACTGACCACATACTTGGACACAAAGCAAGTCTCAACAGATGCCAAAAATTGAAATAATATCCTGTATCCTATCTGACCACCACTTATTAAAGCTGCACTTAAACAATAATAAAAACAACAGAAAGCTTATAAGCTCATGGAAATTGGGCAACTCTCTACTGAATGATTACTGAGTCAAAAAGAAATAAACAAAGATTTTAGACTTCCTAGAATTCAATAAAGATGAATACACAGCATACCCAAAATTATGTGACACAAGGAGGCAAGTTCATAACACTGAGTGCCTACATAACAAAATTAGAGAGATCTCATATTAGTAATTTAACTGCAAAACTGAAAGCTCTAGAACAACAAGAAGAAATTGCACCCGGGAGGTATAGATAACAAGAAACAATCAAACTTAGAGCTAAAAAATCAATAAAATTAGAACAAACAAACAATACAAAGAATCAATGAAACAAAGTGTTGGTTCTTTGTGAAATCAATAATATTGACAAACCATTATCTAAATTAATTAAAATACACCCAGAGACTATCCAAATTAACAAAATTAGAAATAAAAAGAGGGGCATAAAAATAGACACTGAGGAAATCAGAGAATCATTTAAAAATACTTTTAAAAACCTGTACTCCACCAAATTGAAAAATCTAGAAAAATATTGGTAATTTTCTCAATATACACCATTCACCAAAGTTAAATCAAATCATATAAGCAACTTAAACAGACCTATATTCCTCAGTGAGATAGAAGCAGTCTCTCCCTGCCCCCCACAAAAATCTCAGTACCAGACAGTATTAATACAAAATTCTATCAGATCTTCAAAGAAGAATTAATACCAATACTCTTCAAATTGTTCCACAAAATAGAAACAGAAGAGACATTATCTAATTTGTTTTACAAGGCCATATTTAACCTGACATACAAACCACATAAAGACCCAACAAAGAAGAATTACAGATCATTTTCCCTTATAAACATAGATAGATGCAAAATATCCTATAAAATATTTGCAAACTGAATCTAAGAAGATATAAAATGAATCATCCACCATGATCAAGTATGTTCTTTCCAAAGATGTACAGATGGTTCAACATACATAATTGTACTGTGACATATAAACAAAGAGAAAAACAAAAATCACTTGATCATTTCATTAGATGCAGGAAGGACCTTGACAAAATCTAATACCCCTTATGGTAAAAGTCCTGGAGGGATTTGAGATAGAAGGGTATGACTAAACATAATAAAGATGGTTTACAACTAGCCCATGGCCAACACCAACTTAAATGAAGAGAAACTCAGAGCAATTCCACTAAAATCAGGGACATGATATCCACTCCATAGATATTGAATATAGTTCATGGAATCTTAGCTAAAGCAATAAGACCACTAAAGGAGATCAAGGGAATAAAATTTTGAAAGGAAGAAGTCAAAGTATATTCAGTTGCAGATGATATGATAGTATAAATAAGTGATCTTTAAAATTCCACAGGAAAACTCCTACAGCTGATAAACTCAACAGAAGTAGCTGGATACAAATTAACTCACAAAAATTGGTAGTCTTTCTATGGACAAATGATAAATAAAGTGAGCAAGAAATCAGGGAAATAATACTTTTTACAATAGACTTGACTAACATAAAATATCTTGGGGTAACTATAACCAAGCAAGTGAAAGACGTGTATGATTAAAACTTGAAGTCATTGAAGAAAGAAATTTAAGAAGATATCAGAAGATAGAAAGATTTCCCATGGTCATGGATTAGGATTAATATGGCAAAAATGACCATCTTACCAAAAGCAATCTACAAATTCAATGCAACCCCATCAAAATTGTAACAAAATTATTCACAGATATTGAAAGGATAATTTTTAATTTCATATGAAAACACAAAATACCAAGGATATTTTTCTAAAACAATCGTAAATAATAAACAAACTACTGAAGATATCACAATCCTCAATTTCAAGTTGTACTACAGAATCATGATGATAAAAACAGCGTGGTATTGGCACAAAACAAACATATTGATCAACAGAATTGAATTTAAGACCACAACATTAATCCACACATTGATGGATACCCAGTCTTTGACCAAAGAAGCCAGAAACACATACTGGAAAAAAGGCAGTATTTTCAACAAATGATACTGGTCAAACTGGATGTCTACATGTAGAAGAATTCTGATGATCTATACCTATCTCCATGTACAAAACACAACTCTAAATGAACCAAAGACCTCAGCATAAAACTAGATTCCGTGGTCCTGATAGAAGAAAAAGTGTGGAATAGTCTTCAACTCAAGCACAGGAAAAGACTTTCTGAACACACACTGTTAGCACTGGGACTAACATCAACAATTAATAATTGGGACTTCATGAAACTGAGAAGCTTCTCTAAGGCAAAGGACCCTGTCATTCAGACAAAGTGGCAGCTTAGAGAACTGAAAAATATTTTTACCAACTGCATATCCACTAGAGGGCTAATATACAAAATGTATAGCGAACTCAAGAAACTAGATAGTAAGAAAACAAATAACCCAATTTAAAAAACAGAGAATTCTCAACAGAAGAACCTTTAATGACTGAGAAATACTTAAAGAAATGTTCAACATCCTCAGCCATTAGAGAACTGCAAATCAAAACTACTTTGAGATGTCATTTTACATCCATCAGAATGGCTAAGATCAACAGAAGTTACAGGTAATGTTATAGAATGCATAACTAATGCTATGCAAATCAGTGTGGTAGTTCCTCAAGAAGTGGGAATCAATCTACCTCAAGATCCAGCTATACTGTTCCTGGACAGGTAACTAAAGGATGCTTCATCCTTCCACAGGGCTACTTGCTCAGTCATGTTCATTGCAGCTCTATTTATAATAGCCAGAAACTGGAAACAACCTATATCTCCCTCAACAGAGGAATGTATAAAGAGTATGTGGTACATTTACACCTTAGAGTACCACTCTACTGTTTAAAAATGAGATCATGAAATTTGGAGATAAATGGATGAAACTAGAAAAAATAATACTAAATGAAGTAATCCAGACCCAGAAAGGCAAATATGGCAAGTATCCATTTATATGTAGATATTAGCTGTTAAGTCAATGATAGCAGAGATAAAATAGAACCACAGTAAGTATGTAAAGGTCTAAGAAGTACAGGTAGAGTTCATTAGAAAATGGAAATATAACAGATAGTTCTGGATGGATTGGTGTAGGGGCTAGAACAGAAGGATCAAGTAGTAGGTAGAACAAGTGGAGAATGAAGAAGGGAATATTGTGCAAGAAGGCTAAAATTAAGCACTTTTTGAAGGGTAGTGTGAAAACCTAGTACAGTTTAAGCTTCTTGCTATACATACATGAAAGCAATCTGAATGAAATCACAGAGTAGTGTAGAAGAGAGAGCCCCAACTGTGCATTTCTTGTCATTAAGCTTTTAGTACTGGGATGGGGTTACATCTAATTCAGTTGTCAACCAAAGGGATCCCATGGGAATCTGCACACAACCCAGGCTGTTGGTAAAACAATAGATTGCTCTCTACAAACTGACGATGAGTTCCCACTGCTGAAGAAAACATCTGCACAACTCACTAAATATAGAAAAGTCAAGCTGGTACTTTCATCCCTATGTCTAGTGTTTTTGGTACAGGATAGTACTCTGTACACTACTTAAAGAGAAACATAAGCACCAAGACAGACATAAACCCTTTGATCTAAAGTGGTGTCCTGTATGCAAGATATGCTAGGGAAACAGTGGGACAAAGTTTGGGGAGTAACCAAACAATATCTGATTTGACTTAAGGCCCACTCCAGGATTAGGTGACTAAGTGCCAGAGACTAGAAAACCCAGGGACTCAGAGTAAAACCAACTACTACTGGCCAAAACAAACAAACAAACATAATGATAAAAGACTCCTAATAACATTCTGCTATACTCATAGATCAGGGCCATGCTCAGCCATTATCATATAACACACATGGGGACAAATACATTGACCCACAGCCAGATATTATGCAGAGAGTGAGAGACCTTGGATTACTCTGCTCCAAATGGGATGTCTCCATCAAACCCCTCCCCTGAAAGTTCCCCACAAGGGAACCTTGTGGAAGAGGAGATGGAACTAGTTTAAGAAACAGAGAGGATGAATAACATTGAGAAAACAAGGTTCTCTAAATCAACATGAGAAAAGCTAATATGAACTCACAAGGCCTATACAGGTTTTCAGCAGGTCCTTTGGGTGTATATTGTGGCTTCTAGTTTAGTGTTTTTATGGGATTCCTAAGTGGGTTCTTTTCCTTTTGTTTGTATTGTCCAACTTCATTGTGATAGTTTTTTGTTTTGTCTTATTATATTTTACTTTCTCATATTCTTATTTTCCCTTAGAAGGCTGCTCTTCTTAAATGAGAGCCAGAAAAGGAGTGGATCCAAATTGGAGGGGAGGTGGGGAGGAACTTAGAGCAGTAGAAGGATGGGAAGCCATAATCAGGACATATTATGTGAGAAAAGAATCTATTTTCAATTGAAAATGAAACAAAAAAGAATGATCCTTGAAGGACTAGCTTGAATCAACATGTAACACTTGAAGCTATGAAGCCCATGCCACAGGCATAATGACTACATTTACATTATATTTCTTTGCCTTATTTGTTTCATGGTTTATTTTATTTTATTTTATTTTATTTTATTTTGAGACAAGGCATCACTGTTAAGGCTCTGGCTGGCTTGGAACTTCCTAAACAACCACATTTGGATCCTGTGGAAGAGCAGCCAGTGTTGTTGTTGTTGTTGTTGTTGTTGTTATTTAATCTTTTTTACAGACTAGTTGTTATCCCCCTCCTGGTCCACCCTTTGACAATTCCTCATCCCATTCCTCCTCCCCTGTCTCCAAGAGGATGTCCTCATCACCTACCCTCACCCCACCAAACCTCCTCACTCCCTGGAGCCTCAAGTCTCTCAAGGGTTAGGTGCATCTTCTCTCACTGAGGCCAGACCAGGCAGTCCTCTGCTGTGTATGTGTAGGGGGCCTTGGACCAGCTAGGGTATGCTGTCTGGTTGGTGGCCCAGTGTCTGAGAGATCTCGGGGGTCCAGGTTAGTTGAAACAGTTGGTCTTCCTATGGAGTCACCCTTCTTCTCAGCTTCCTCCAGTTTTTCCCTAAATCAACCAGAGGGGGTCCCTGGCTTCTGTCCATTGGTTGGCTGTAAATATCTGCATCTGACTCTTTCAGATGCTTGTTGGGCCTCTCAGAGGCCAGCCATACTAGGCTCCTGTCTTCAAGCACTCCATAGTATCAGTAATAGTATCAGGCCTTGGAGCTTCCCATTGAGCTGGATCCCAATTTGGGCCTGTCACTGACCTCCTTTTCCTCAGGCTCTTCTCCATTTTTGTTCCTGCAGTTCTTTTAGACAGGAACAATTCTGGGTCAGAGTTTTTTGACTCTGGGATAGCAACCCATCCCTTCTACTGTAGATGGTCTCTACAAGTTCCCTCTCCCCATTGTAGGGCATTTCATATAAGGCCCTTTCAGTTCTGAGGGTGTCTCACTTCCCAGGTCTCTGGTACATTCTAGAGCCTTCCTCACATTACCATTAAAAATTATAAAGGATCACTTTGAACAACTTTATGTTGCTCATCAGTATGTCAAATTTGATTGAATGGAACAATTTCTTATAGCTAAGAAGCCACGGGGCTAGTGAGATGGCTCAGCGGTTAAGAGCACAGACTGCTCTTCCGGAGGTCATGAGTTCAAATCCCAGCAACCACATGGTGGCTCACAACCATCCATAAT
>NC_045030.1:5241619-5247996 GCF_008632895.1 Mastomys coucha | reverse complement strand
AGCTAAGAAGCCACAATCAAGATGAAACAGGTAAGATGAAACAGGTAAGTAGAACCTTGCTATAGCCAATGAAGAAGTAGAAAATGTAAACAAAACCCTCTCCAAAAGAAAGGCCCAGGCACAGATAGAGAATTTTACTAACTATTGAAAAAATGGATAATAATTTTACTCAATTTCTCCAGGAAAATAGAAGAAGGAATCGTTTCCACCTTTTTAAATGTTTCATTTTTAAAATGTCACCCCAATATGAACTCATGAGATTAGAAACAAAAAAGTCAACAAAATATTATCAAATCAAATAAAAAATACACAGCCATCGTTTTATGTCACGATCATAAGGATCTATGCAAAGATGACATTAAAAAAATCAACCAATGCTACCTAGCACATCACCAAGTCAAAAAAGTCAATCTGTGTACCAGTGGAAATATCTGAATAGTGCATAATTTTCTTGATTAAAAACTCCAAGTACATTAAAAATGAAGGACAACTACACTACACAAGAGCATATACAGGCAGTCCTCAGTTAACACCATACTTACTAGACAAGGCTGTCTGCTAGGCCCTGAGGCTGGCCTAAAGTATGGATGCTTATTCTCACCATTCCTGGTCACCAGAGCACAGAATGAGTCAATGCAACAGGCAAGAAAAAGAAATAAGGCATGAACACAGAAAGCAAGACAACTTCCTCATTTGCACATTATGGGTCCGTGTGAGCAGAAAATCCCCATGAGTCTACAAATAATGGCATATACTAATAAACTAAGTGAGGTTTCAGGGTAGAAGTTCAATGCATTTTACACACTAACAATTAACACCTAAAAACTCAAATTTAAAACATAATAATGTAACTACAAAGTGTCTTTAAATATTTACAGTCTTAGGTGTGCGCTTTACAAAACATTTATAAGATCTGTATGTAGTAAGAAACACCTAAGTACTATATACCTGAAAAAAATCTGCAGGCCATATATTTTGAAAATTATAAACTGCTGATAAATGAGTCAAAGGAGACCTAATGAATGCAGAGGCATTTCAATAAGTGGATTTAAAATAAAAAAATCCACATAGTAACAATTTTTTGCTCTTACCAAATAAATAGATGAGGTAGGATTTATTTTTGAAAGATAGTCTCATATAGCATTTGCTATATAGTCAAGAATGACTTTGAACTTCTGATCTGCCTGCTTCCACTTCCTGAGTGCTAAGATAGCTACACATCACCACTCCTAGATCTTGCAATTCTGGAAGCTTGAAACTAGAGCTCTGAGCATGCTAAGCACTTGCTCCCAACTGAGCTACATTTACATCCTCTGGATAGCTTTTAAAAACTTTTCACCAAAATCTTAGCAAGGTATTTTTTAGACATAAATAAACTGACTCTAAAATTTATATGGACAGATACCAGCCCCAGAGTTGCCACTGTAATCTTAAGAAAAAATGCTAGAAGGAATCTTTCAACCCAATGTTATTCCTCCTTTGTTTTTCATTGTTTGGGAATTCACACATGCATATAATGTGTTTTGAACAAATCTACCCACAATCTCTCTCCCAGCTCCATCCTTATCCCACCCACCAGTTTTCATTTTCAATATCCTGTGCTCGTTTTTGTTTGAAGCCCACTCAGTTCACTTGGCACTGCCAGTACATTCATGAGTGTAGAACCATATACTGGAACATCAGTGGGCTCTTAGGGCCCACATCTCTAAAGAAAATTAACTCTTCCTCCCCCAGTAGCCATCAATGGTCAAAAGTTCCTGTTAGGGGAGAGACTTCAGGAGCTTCAAAAGTCTTTAATGTTGGTTAAGTTTCCCTGTATCCTCTATGGCATCCTTAATTCCCACTCCTACCTCATTTAACCCTTCTTGTTCCATTATGTCCCGTTCCCATTCTTATAAATCTGTGCCATATCCCCTTTCCTTCAAAATCCCCCCATGGCTCCTTACTTGTTTCTTGAGTCCTGTTTGTACTCCATTTTAAACACACATATCCAAAGATTCAAATCTAGCATCCACATATGAGAGAACATGGAACATTTGTCTTTGTGGGTCTGGGTTGGTTCACTCAGTATACATACACACACATACACAGTTCTATCAATTTTCATGCAAATTTTATTTTTCTCTACAGTAGATAAAATTCTATTATGTGTATGAGTCACGTTTTAATTATTCATTCATCAGATGATAGACATTGAACCTGTTTCCATTTCCTGTCTATTGTCAATAGAACAGCACTGAATATGAGTGGCCAGATATCTGTGTATGTGTATGTGTATGTGTATGTGGAGTCCTTTGGTATTATGATCATATGGTTGATGTATTTCTATCCTTTTGAGGAACCTCCACAGTGGCATCCCTAGTGGTTGGACCAGTTTGCACTCCCACTAACAATGAATTAGTATTCCCTTTCCTCTATATCCCCTACATCCCCATCAGCTTTGGTTGTCACTTTTTTTCTAAGTCTTAACTATTCTGACCGGGATACAATGAAATTTCTGTGTAGTTTCAACTTGCATTTCCCTGATGACTAAGGATATTAAAATTAAATAAATTCTCACTGTTTGCATTTCTTCTTCTGAGAACTTTGTTTAGTTTCATGCCATGATTTTGAATAGAGTTGTTTGCTTTCTTAGTGTTTTGATTTATTTCTTTGTTTAAAGTTTGTCTAATAATGAATTTATCTATTTCCCATTGTGTATACTTCCTCTTCACTCCTGTGATGATGTCCTTTGCTGTACAGATGCTTTTTAGATGCCTACAATATTATTTGTTAATTATGGGTCTTCATGTCTGTGCCTACCTGGGTCCTGTTCAGAAAGGACATTCCTGTGCATATTAGTTGAAGCTTACCCCATGGCTTCTTCTTTATCTGGTATCGTATCTTCCACTGAGGTTCATAATCCACTTGGGTTTGAGTTTTGTGCAGGAGAAGGATCAGGTTTCAGTGTTCTACATGTAGCCATCTAATTTGTTCAGCACCATTTTTTGGAAGATGTTTTATTTTCCCCAACATGTCATCTACCAATAACCAGATGGCTGCATGAGCATGGGCTTCTAACTAGGTCCTCAATTTTATTTCATTGATCAATAAGTCTGTTCTTATGCCAATACTAGTTAGCATATTCTGTTATGCCATATGTTATTATGGGAGTTCTATAGTATTACTGGGAATCAGGGATGGTAACATCTCCAATGGGGATTCTCATGATTGTCATGGGTCTTTTATGTTTTCAGACAAATTTGGAGATTATTTCTTCAATTAATGGGGAAAATTGTCTTGGAGTTTTTATTGAGATTGTATTGAATCTGCAGATTGCTTTTGGTAGGATAGGCATTTTGACAATATTTAATCCTGAGCACAAGAGGCCTTTTTATCTTCTGGTATCTTCAATATCTCTTCTCAATGCCATAAAAGTTCTCTCTCCCCCTCCCTCTCTTTCTGTCTCTCTCTGTCTCTCTCTGTTTCTGTCTCTCTGTCTCTCTCTGTCTCTCTCTGTCTCTCTGTCTCTGTCTCTCTCTGTCTCTCTGTCTCTCTGTCTCTCTCTCTGTCTCTCTGTCTCTCTCTCTCTCTCTCTTTCTCTCTCTCTCTCTCTCTCTCACACACACACACACACAATTACCTGACTTTCCCCTTCCAGTTCTTCCCCAAAACCCTCCCTGAACCCATCCTTTATCCCCCACTCTCAGTTGATAGCCTCTTCTTTGCTTATTATTGTTATATGCATATGTGTGCACATATTATATATGTATTCTGTGTACATATGCATGTGTATAAACAAATGCATACAAATATGACCTCTTAAATCCATCTTGTTGTTTTTGTCTACATGGTTCCAAGGATGATCATATGCACTAGGCAACCTGACATGGAAACTTAAGGATTCTTTGGAAAGTCAGTTGTGTTGGATGGTGTTTTGCTGGGGCAAATACATGAAGGAGTGTTTTCCTGAAGTGGGCATGGATGAAAGGCTAAGGCAGACTCATGAAAGAACTTTTAGCTGAAGCATACACAACTGAAAGGATGTTCTGCTAAAGAAAGCTCTTGAAAGGACACTCGAGGAAGAATTAGCTAACAATACACACGTATTGGTCTGCCTTTCATTGTGTACTTGAGCTCCATTTCTAGGGACTCTAAAGAGAGAAATGCACCAAAACCCATCTGGTGGTGTACTGCCATTTTTTGCTGTTTCCTCAGATTCAGGCTGATTGGCAGAGTGATGTCAGCTGAGACAGACACACATGCTTAAGCAAGATACATGCTGAGGGAAGACCTGTGGAGGATACGTGATGTTTGGAGGGTATAAACAGGACTTGATGAACAGTGATGGAGGCTGAGCTATGCTTGCTTACATAGCTGAACACTTGTTGGTCTGAGTCTTTGCTGATCTTCACTTTGCTGAGAGAGGAACAGCCACAAACTTCTCCTGGCATTCCTCCAGGTTCCTCCTGCTGACTTGTGCCAAGACTGAGGACTGGCTGTCTCTGTTAGGTAGCACCACCATTGCTGATCCCTGAAGTGTTTGTGAATGGATTGAGCTGCCACTGCTAACCTGTGACTGAACTGCTGATTTCCAGACAATACAGACAGGAATTGCTCCAAAGAACCTTTCTAAACAGGTCTACCCCCCTACCTGTATCCTTTCTTTTCCACTATCTCTGCTGGGTGGTGGGCTAAAAGGGAGTTTAAAGCATTTAGGAACCATCATTAAAAGTAGACTGAAAAACTCAGGTTACATCAACCCATAAGAGGGCTCAGCCCTGGGAAAGGCTAATTCTCATTCTTCCAGCAGTCAATAGCTGCCTATAGCTCTTTTTCTAGGGTAAGATCTCACAAAATCTCCCCTTTCATGTTACCATATGCATTGATATTGTTTCTATTCTAGTCTTGTTTATGCACCCATTTCTGGAGAGACTACTTCACAGCAGACTTCATAGTATTCTGGCTCTTCCAATCTATCGGACCCCTCTTTGTGATGTTTCCAATGCCATAGATGCAGGAGCTGTGATGTAGATGTAGCTCTGTGGATGAGCTCCTCATGATCCATTGATTTCTGCATTGTGTCTGGTTGTGGTTTTCTGTTTTTTCATAAAGAGAGACTTCTTTGACGAAGGGTAGTAACTCTACTTGTATGTGCATATGAAGATAGGATTTAGAACGCAGTAGGGAATTATGCTGGTCTAGCAAAATGGCAATAAAAGATTCTTTCCTAAGATATGTGGCCTCACTAGCCCCAGGAACCTGGCTGAGTTTGTAGTACCAGGCATGATTTCCCTCCTGTTGAGTGGCCCTTAAGTCTATTTGTACAAATCTTTAACTTCCCTAGTAAGATTTATTCTAAGGTCTGTTTGTTTGAGATTATTGTGAATACGGTTGTTTTCATTTCTTTATCAGTATGTTTGTTGTTGGTATATAAGAAGGACACTGATTTTTATTTGTTAAATTTTTATCTTGTTAATTTGCTGGACATGTTTATTAGCTTTTGGAGTTTTCTGGTGATCTATGGGGTCTTTTTATACATAAAATCATATTATCTTCAAATAAGGAGACTTTAAATTCCCTCCTTTCCTATTTGTATCAGCTTTATCTCCTTCACTTGTCTTATTGCTCTGATTAAAAAATATTCCAAACACCATACTGTACAGGAGTGGAAAAAGTAGACATTGTTATCTTGTTCCTGATTTTCATGGAAATGCTGCGAGTTTTTCTCTATTTAGCATGATGTTTGAAGATTATTATTTTTAAGTATAAAAATGAATATTTACTTAGCATGAGAAAGAAATCATATTATTAATATTATGGGGTTGAAAATGTAACAGACACAACCAAAAATTTAACCAAGCATTTATATTAACTTCTTGACACACTTTCATAAAATGTTCCCCTATAGTTCTTAATTGCCTTCCTTGTGAGAATTGTTTTGTTATGTTTTCTACAGTGAGAAATGTAAGGCAAATTGCTAGAAAAATAGACACAGATCAATGGAACAGAATAGAAAACCCAGAAATAGTTTCACAGAAATATGCCCAACTGTGTTTTGACTACTGTGTAAATATTAATAGAGAAATAATTATTCAATACATAATATGGTAACAATTTGACTATAAGCAAAAGGAGAAAACAAAAAGAAAAAAAAGAATGAAGATCTTTCATATAAACACCACACCTTATGAAAACACTAACCAAAAATGATGAAGGAATATAAATACACCCTTGGGATTCATTTCCATCCGTGAGTAAACAAATCATGGTGCACCTGAACCAGAGAATACTATTCAACAGCAAGATAGTGACCTGTTGATACATGCAGCAATTTGAATGGAATTTGACAAAACCCCCTCAGCTCACAATGAGAGTAACCCAGGCTCAGAAAGACA
>NC_045030.1:5215991-5241609 GCF_008632895.1 Mastomys coucha | reverse complement strand
AAAGCTAGAAAGGACCTATGAGAGGGGAGAAGAGAAGAGATCTTAACATTGGAAAAGAATAATAGAACACAGGTGATATGAAGTAGAGACACAAAGCTTTAAGTATGGATGGTGTGGGGAGATGGAAGAGAGGAACAGTTCAAGAATGAGGATTAACCAAAACTAAGAGTGTATGAGAAAGCTAAATGCAAACCTACTATTTTGTAAGCTAATGTTTAAAAGTGTAAACATTGTAAAGCATTTTGAATTCTGGTACCCTGCATGAGTGGTCAATAGCCTTAGTCTATAGGCTATTAAATAAAAATTCTGGTTCTAGGCATTGGGTACTTTCCTATAAGTCCTTGGCACCCAAACAATATAAGCTCATTTTACTACTCCTGGTTCCCTACCAGAACTAGACCGGAAGACTCTATTGCTGAACACACCTCAGACTTTGGTTATAGAACATGGAGAATTCAGGTTTGAACTGAGCTGGGAGCTACTCCCTGCTGGCTGGATTTCCTAGCACTGGTAGGTTCTATGAATACAGCTGGGGGAAGAGACATCAATAGTCTTTCCCAGCACAGGTGAAATAGTGGAATGACTCATTGGTCATAATCAACTGCTCTTGGATTGGATTTGAGGACTTCTTCACAAAAATATTTCATGCCTGGTACTGTAAACACCTGTCAAAAGCCAGTGGCTATGGAGGGGGAAAGTCAATCACTGTTGTTTTGCTAAATGGACATGATGTCAAATAGTCTTCAAACTGGTTATACACATAGGCCAGTGCTACTTTCAACCTTGCTCAGTGAAGTTTCTTTTATGCAGTGGACAGCAGTTAATGGCAAGACTTATAGCTGATGAAAGTACTAAATAGACAATGGTTGAGTGTTCAGCACTAAAAGGGATGCCTTCACCATTCCAACACACTCACAAGGCTCAAGGATCATCACAGATGAAAGGAAGAAAGAACATAAGAGCTGGAGGATGGGAAAAAGTGCTGTGAAACGCTGTCCTTTGGTCATGCACTCTGAATTCACAATAGCTGTGTTTACCTGCACAAGATCTGAACAAGAGCTAGCTTGTTGACATTCTAGCACTGATGCAAGAGAGGCTGCCAAGGCTCTGCCTCAGTTGAGGGGCTATTGGCAATTAATAGCTTCTAGAAAGGGGACTCATTTTTACTTTCAGTAGTTTTCACATGATCCAATAAAATAATTCCACAACCATGCCCATGCACATGCAAGCAATCCCAATTAAACTCAGTGCATTATTATTATAACAACATAAAAGAAAGAAGATGTACTTTGGAAAAGAAGAGGGCCATAGGCAGTAAAAAGAGGTTAAGAGAGGGTAATATGGGATGAATATTCCTGTATTCAAAATACAATATAAACTGTATGAGACTGTGTTGCACATATGGTATGGCTTTTTGAAATAGTGCAGTTTTAATAGAAGAGAGCCTATTAGAGACTGTCAGCTTTTTAAGGACAGGACAAGGTAAGGAAGGATGGAGATGGCAGTAGAGCAGTCCTTTATTCAGCAGTGCTGATGGAACTGTTCTGGGTCTTGATTGTGACAGTGGCTGGGGAATACATGCAATGAAATGACATGAAACTAAATAAAGACAAACGAGTATGGTGAACTTGGGAAAACACAAAGATTGGTTGATTCTATCCTATAGATATCCTGCCTGGGACAGTTTTGCCAGATGTAGGCACTGGAGGGAAATGAGGAGATGGTTCAAGAGAGACTTTCTTTCTTATAGTTGTATGTGAATCTAAAGTGATGTTAAGACAAAAATCAGATCTTTGTTTTCACCATCTCACCTCCAAGCACTTAGCCAATTATACAACATTTACCAGCAGGCAGACCCTCATTTCTTTGGACTTTGTATTAATAAAGTTCATTGAGGTTTCTCCCCTGAGTTGAAGCAGTAAAGTAGCCTGTGGACTTGGATAACTTTAATTCACTTGGCCTCAGTTTTCCTCATCAGTAAAATGGAGAGTTGGCTGTAGAGGGAAAGAACAGAAAGACTTATTTAAAAAACAAAACAAAACTATTTTTTACCTGTTTATTTTTCCTTATTCTTTCAGAAAGCCCAGTGCACTATGTGTTGTGCTATATGTTAAATGTAGCTTGTCTCCCAAATTTTTGTGAGTCCATTATACTAGGACTGAGGAGGTAGACTCTTTAAGAGGTAGGAACAAACAGAATGCAGCAAAGTCGCAGGAATCATTGACCTTTGAAGACATTAATGTAGCACTCAAGGGACCTCTGGATAGTTTTCTGGGGAATGGGTTGTTATAAAAGACAAAGACTTGCTCTTTTTCTGTTCCTGTTTTGCAGTATGTACCCTTCCACACATATTCCGATGTGTGAAGGTGTATGTGAGACCATCTACTATGAAGCTAGGCAGAAGCCAGTGCCATGCTCCTAGAACTCCAAAACTATGAGTTTTTAAAAAGCTCAGCCTCGGGTATTTTGTTATAGCAATAGAAAATGGAGTAACAAGCACTACAAGTATCTATGTTATAAATGAAAAAGGAGAGCTGGGACACATACCTACCATACAACAGCTGGGGTTAGATTCCAAGATCCAGGCTCTTTTTATTACTGCCTGCTGTATAGAAGCCTAGCTACTACTGGACCCTAATATATGGCCATCTCTCTAGAGGAAGATGAATCCAACAGAGATCTGCTCCACTTTCTGAGTGGCAAAAGGTGGAAAAGATTAGGCTCAAATCTACCAAGCAAGTGTGGTTGTTCCAGGAGTCATAGATGTAAATAGGCTGATTCCTCTACACACTGAAGAGCTACCAGGAACAAGCTACTTATCTAACCCTGTTTAGGAGTTTGTTTCCACTTTTGTCATACAAAGGCAAGGCTTCCTGAAAGGATGAGAACACTACTTTTATGAGACTAGAGAAGAGATTTGGTCCAACAGCTGTGAGCTATAGAAACAGAATCAACCCTGGATGATGCTCAGGGGTATGATGTTGGGCCAGGGGCCAGGTCTGATCCATGGTCAAAAGGTTTTGCTGTGGGTTGGTAACTACATTGCTTAGGTTTCTGCTTTCTTTCCAAGGACAATCATCTGCATGCTTTCCTTATAAGCTCTACAGCATAGCTACCACAAAGACCAGAGGCAAGGCAGCGCTTCAGCCCCACACTAGAAATCAGTAGATAGGGAGTTTACACAGCTCTGAAACTTCCTATAAGACTTTAAAGGAGCCATCTCTCCCTCTTGGATCCAGTGCCCCCAGCTATAGAATGGGGGTGTCAGACAATGGGTCTCTAAGGCTATTTTAAACACTGCCAACACTCATCATAGTTAAGGTTAGCTATAAGACCTGCGTGTAAGGAACGCCCAAATCTACCAAAGCTCACAAACACTAGAAGAGAAGACTTAGTTGGATTTAATTTTTTTTCTTGCAAGGCTGTTTATTACCTAACAAAATGTACTTAGTAGTAATTTCGTGACTGTAATGTTAAGTGTAGGCTACAAACTGAGAGATTAAAAAAATAGAATAGGGATGGGCAGCCCAGCGCTTGAAGAGGGAGGGCTGTACAAAGGGTCAGCAAGCCCTGAATTCACAGAAGCATCTCGTAAACAAGGGCACCATTTCTTATTTATGCACCTCCTATGCCCTGTCTGGGTTCTGCGTGGTCCCCACTTCTTGTTAGCTTTTCAGCTGCACACCAGGCCCCAGCTGGCAGTGGCTAATTGCAATCAGCAGGTGAGAAATGTAGGTTCTCCGAAAAGGAATTATCTCCAGAGCTGGGAACCATTCTGGGAAATGTAACAGACCTGGGGAGAGAGGGGGAGATGTTTAAAACCTGAACTTCTGTGAAAAGCATTAATTGAAAAAGACAGCACTGCGCACCAGGAACCCATGACTCACTCGCCTGAAAATATAATGAAGCAACTAAGTGTGGAAGGAAAGGCGAGGGAGAATTTCCATTTCTGCACAAGCAGCTCCTGCCTCGAGCATGAACCCCACCTGCCTTCTTTTTCCAGAAGACTCAGATAGCACAAAGGTTTGCTCTCGGAGTTTTGTCCTTTGCCTTTATATTTTTCTACATGAGCAAAATCACCTCTGTGAATGAAGGACTTTTTATTTTATTTTGTTAATCTTTAAAAGACAGACCTCTCCAAATCTATCAGGAAGCTAAATGTCTTGAGGGATAAGGTTCAAAACTGGTTCATGGTCTCTTGAGGTCACCCGGCACCCAAGTATTCATTGGGCCAAGTGTCAAGAAAGGGGTGGGACATGGGTGCAGCCACATATCCTAAAAGGCTATCGGACTCCTTGCAAAGGCAAGAGAGGAGACATGATCAAAGTCCTAGTTGGAGGTGCCCTGCTCCTCCTTGGCCCAGAATGAGAACAGGAAGAGGCCCCAGGTGGCCTTCTTGAAAGCCTCACCATAAGGTACTGTAGTTCACTCTTGATACTTACAGAATTGGCTTTTTTCTGTGTTTGATAGGAAAAGGAGGGAGAAGCCTACCAGAGGAGCGATTTGGGTTTCATTTTTTCCCATGAGTCCCGCTGTGGGGAGCGTTGGGCAGCATGGGCAGCATGGGCAGCATGCTGATTCCAAGCAGCTTGTTTCTGCTCACTGGGGTTTCTCATGGCAGTGAGCATTGCGCACATCTGTGGGGTGCCCCGAAAACCACCTGAGAGGGGTGTCACACTACAAGGGGTGAGGAGACTGGCCCGGCAACAGAGAAACTGTTCAGACCTGAGAGGGGTGTCACACTACAAGGGGTGAGGAGACTGGCCCGGCAACAGAGAAACTGTTCAGACTGGCCTTCAGAAGGCCTGAAGATGGCCTCGCCCTCATCTATTAAGATAAGAGGGTTGCCACCCTCACCCATCTTCCCCTCACTCCCACCTCTCAGATCCCATGAAAGGCAAATGATTAGCTGTGGCTTCAAATAGGAGAGTCATTCCTCAGAATAAATGTCCCCTGCTGTTTGTTTGTTTTGTTTTCAGTTTGTTTCCCCATCCTTTTAGTCGTTTGAAGGACAAAGGGAAGAGAGAGGGTAGGTGTTGGAGTTGATCTCAAAAGAAACTACAGTCCCTGGAGGAAGGTCACACAAAGGAGAGACTCTGAAGAGGCCTGAGAATCTTTGTCCACCTGCAAGCACCCCTCCCCCCATTCAC
Organism: Mastomys coucha; assembly: GCF_008632895.1. Classification (NCBI taxonomy): domain Eukaryota; kingdom Metazoa; phylum Chordata; class Mammalia; order Rodentia; family Muridae; genus Mastomys; species Mastomys coucha. The sequence continues at coordinate 5,236,459 of NC_045030.1, read as the reverse complement.
CACCACCACCTCCTTCCCCCGAAAGTGCACCCTGCCTTCCCCTCACGTGCTCCCGGCTGCCCACTCAGTTCTCTCAACTCCCAGGCACACCACATGAGCAAAAGCAATGTCAGAAGGGAGATTAAAGCCTCAGGGGAAAGATATGAAGAGCCTCAAGACCTTCAGCCCGGGAGTGAAACTCTAAGCTTTTGTGATCAAAAGACAAATAAACAGCCATTCCCACCATGTGTCTCAAATCTGCTGAGCCCAGCAAGCAAATGTTTCCCTTTTTATAAACAAGCCTACCTGAAGAAGGAAAAGCAAGTCATATCCTGAAGTTTGGAGTAGACTCCTTGAAACCAGGGCAAGCAATACATAAAGATCCTTTCTCACATCTTTGCAAAACAAGCCATCCAGGTAAACTGCTAACAAAGTGACCCTAATTCTTCATGCTGGCTTCTCCATTCTGACCCAGGCTAGGTTCAGAATAGGAGGTGGTTTTGAATTCGAAACTGCTGAAAGGATTTTAGAGAGGCCAGTAGATCAAGAAGGGGAACAAAGGGGAAATACTGCCTGCACCCTTTCCAGAAATATGGGGTGCCGTAATGCCAAGATAAACAACTCCAGGGGGCACAATTCGTATTGAAGTCTTCAGATCTTTACTCCAGGAGGTGTCATACAACAGGGGATCCAAAGCTCCCAGTGCCCACTTTGTGCCACCATTTGGCTGTAAGAATACAGGCAGCAATTCTCTAGTCAAATTCTGTGCTCATTACTCACTTATACCATTAATAAGACTACCTCACAGCAAAAGAGATGGAGGAGGCTAAGATTGTAATGCATATACAATAGGATTGTCAAGAAGGTCCTCATTGATTTGAAGAGACTTTTGAGCAATGGTAGGAAGTGAAAACAAGAATCTTTCTAGCCGGTTCCCTGAAGCAAGAGAGCCTGACAGAAAAAAGCATTACAGGCAAACATCCTTGAGGGATTAATGTTTGGCACAACCAAAGTGCACCCTGAGAGCCAGTGGAGCAGGATGAGACTCACAGAGCATTATAGCAGATGTATTGTATAAGCATTGTATAAGCAGACTGTTCTGCTGTAGCCTGTAGGACTGCTTCTCCATTAACTAACACATTGCTCATGTGATGCTCTTTAATTAAGAAGCAGCAAAGGGTGATGGCCTGCCCCCTGCTTCCTTGGATCACCTTCATTTCAATGCACCACAAGTAGAGTTACTGTTCTGAAGCACTGCAGACCACAGACACAACCCTCTGCCACCATCCTCTCAGTGGGGTTCCCAATACTGTCTCTTGTGGTTGATCATATCAAAGGAAATAGAGACACTTGAAGGCATCTCCCAACTATACCCTCTGCCTCACTGTAGAGGTAGTACATTCTCATTTCCCCTAGCTCTTCATAAGCCAAGTAATTAAAATACATTCAGTATTAACCTCACTACCATTACCTTTTACCACATGGAAGTGGACATGCCTCTGGAGAGAATGAACTGCTTTCTGGACTCTTTTCTTGCCTAAGTACCTGAGATGGATTCATTGTCTGTTATACTCCTGGACTCAATGGCCCTGGCTCAGAGTTTCACAAACAATGTCTATCCTGCATATCATAAGAGGAGACTCAGGGCTTACTCAGCCATTCTGATGATGGGTTCTCAAGTACCTTAAAGACCTTCCTAACCAGAACTTCCCTATTTGATTGTCAGTATTCATCAACTCTAGCACAGTGTATTATGCAGGCATAGTCTCTAAGTGGAGATGACAAGGAAAACAGGAAGCTTGTTGTCTTAGAAGACTGGGGACCTGGGTCCTGCAGTAGGGCTGTATGATGGCATCATCCAGAGAAACAGAAAGCACTATGAGATTCTACAATAAGGACTTTCTGATAGAGATGGAGCCTTCAACAGTTGTGGGAGTTGAGTAAGGAATCTCTGTGTCAGTCGATCCACATTTGGTCTTGGGCCTAAAGATAGTAGGACTGGCAGTCAGGATGTGTGGTGGGGGAGAAGGAAACAAGATGATGTGAAAAAAAAAAAAAGACAAACATCTACCTGGATAGATGGGAAATGTATCAGTTTCTTATCACCTCCAACTTTACCAGTGCAGTTGACTTGTAAGTTAAATTGCTGCCTTCCACTATACAGATGCAAACACAATAGACCCTAGCACTCCAGTAATGTCAAGGAGGGGACCTGACAGACACCTGAGGATCTGCAGGACTGCCAGCTGCCCACATCTAGGTGAGCCTCCAGATCCATGAAGACACACATGTGACCTTCAGACTCTCACTGTAGAGACATGGCCTCTCCTTTACTTTCATCTTCAAAGCATACACCCATTTCTTTTCAGGACTATCCCAAATAGAGGAGGAAAAGAAAGAATTCTGGGAAACAGAGTTCTGATTTTACTACTGTGGTACATACCTACCAAAAGACTTTGACTTTGGGCTTCTATATCTTGTGACATCTGGGGTTTGCCTAAGGGAATCTGTGGGAAGCGCCCATCTTATACGAATCATTTCCTCCCTCTCTCTCCCTCTCTTTCTCCCTCCTTCTCTTCCCCCCTCTCTGATACACACACTCTCTCTTTCACTTATGAACTCATGAAGGCAGCACATCTCTCTAGGTCAAGCTGCCCTGCAGAGTAAGGTGTTAAAAGCCCCAGTACTGCTAGAACATTCTAAGTGTCTAATAGTTCATGTTAGCTTTGCTTTTTTGAGAAACTCCGTGGCCTTAGGATTTTGAATTTGAATGAGAATGTTGTTCTCATTCTAGCTAGGATAACAGACATTACCTCTCTTTCCACGTTATAAGCCTTGGATCCAACAAGTTGCTGGACTGGCTTTCCTTAGGTGCAGACAATGGCAAAATCCCATGCTCATCTCTACCAATCAAGCTGAGACGTCCCAAGATGTGAGGGTTAAAATAGATGTATAGGATCTTCTCAGTGCATTTAACAACTTGGACCCAAATAGTTTTCAGTAGGAACTCACCTTACAGGTGAATCCAGAGAACTCTAATGTCAGTCTGAGGAACTGAATGGGAGCATTATAGCCGTGAATAGACTAGGTGCCCTGGGTGGGAGAGAAGAACAAAATACAAAATAACACACACAAAGGGGTAAACAGATGGTAATATAGAAGCGTGTATGTGTGTGTGTGTGGGGGGGGGGTAATGAAATTGTATAGAAAGAAAAGAAAGGCTTATTTATGGCCAAAGAAATAAAGAGGGAAAAGAAAATGATTGGTAGAGACTGCGTAACTGTGTGCCTCAGCTTCCTTGCTGAGGAAAGGAAGCTGAGAGATGGACTCTGATGACAACAAGTGCAATGAAATCAAGGGAAGAAAATGCCATACTCGATACCTTCATTCCAGGAACTTCTTGGAAGAAAGAATAGTTATTTATAGTGGGGTAGAGTTGACACAAGTCCAAATGACACTAAGGTGGCTAGAGACAAGATAAGACTCCACTGGAGCAAGATGTTTCAGACCACAGCCACAAGTGCCCCAGGTACATAGGGAAGTGAGTAGGAAGTGCAGGCTTATCTCCAAGATGTCTCACTGTAGATATCAGCTGAAGGGGTACTGCTGATTTAAAAGTGGTAGAGTCAACTGAATGTGAGTTTTTCTTAGTTTTTAAAATGTCAAAAAGTGGAAGCTTAGAAAATCAATCCTAACTAAGTAGCCCATGACACTCTTGTTGAATTCTCATGCTGCCAATGGCTTTATGTAAACAGGATTCTAGTTTCCTGTTGTTCCCCTTGGAAGCTATAGTGACCCAAATTAGAATTAAGTCTGTAGGATCTGTGCCTAGGACACTGTTTCTTAAAGTTTTTCTGTCAAGGGCCAGTTATTAAATATATTTGATTTTGTGAGCTGGGTGTACATTACTTGTTGCAACTCCCAAGCATTGCCATTTAAACACAAAAGCAAGTACAGGAAATGAAGGTGGGGAGTAGCCAGATTTTTGGCTACTTTATGGGTTCCTATTTCTACCATTCTTCTCCATCCTTATCCCTTCCAATCTCCCAACCCTAGAGGGGAAAGACAGTAGTATCATTAGACGGTTTTCTGCTGGATAGGGCACTGAGTTCCTTCAGGAAATTTGATCTTCTTCATCAGGATAACTCCAACCATCAGCAACCAGCCACTGACCACTGGCCACCAGCAACTAGCAATCAGGAACCAGCAGCCTTTCTGGGCTCTAGCATTTATATACCCTCTCAAGAGTTCTCAGAATTTTAAACATACACTTGCAGAAACAACCTGCAGCTGGCCAAATTACACCCCTGCCAGAACACATGACAAATCATACTCAGGTGCTGTGGACAATCTGAAGCAGCCCCATATATCCACACCTGGGATTATCATCGAAACATTCTCATAACATTTCTGTTTTGAAAGAAACCAAACATATCACTACACAGGTGACCATGTCCCAATAAAATTTATTTACCAAAATATAGTCTAAGGACTATAGTTTTCTGACTACTGATCTAGAAGTTTCCTAGAAAGTTTAGTTCTCATATATTCAAAGCATTGACAAACTAAGGGTTTAAAGTATGCATTACTTAGAAACTTTGCATGTTCTAAGATAGAGAGGGGAGAAAATAAAGGAAAACTAAAAACAGAAATCAAAGTCTTTTTCCCCCATAAGACTGGGGAATTCAAAAAAGAACAAGAACGGTTTAAAGACAAAAATATGTTCTGTAAAGACACACACGCACACACACACACACACACACACACACACACACACACACACACACACACACACACGACAATATAGAGAATAAGAGACCAGAAATCAAGAGATCCAGACTCTAGGACACTCTCTGCCTTCATCCTTACTGCTTCAAAATAATAGTCGTCAGCTTCTTGTGCTTCTCAAAGGGCAGAGCTTGGACAAAGAGCGCTATCAATTCTGTCTCTTAGTCTAATCGCAGCCTCACAAAATCCAGAGACAAACAGGAAACAAAGACACAGCAGGCTGCCCCAGAGCTGCAGTGGTAGTGAGCAGAAGTGGGGCATGGTGCTGCCCCTGCCAGTGTCTCTTTTTGAGGACAGATACCTATCTTCTTCCTACATCATATTATGCTGAAGATAGAGCTGAACTTGTGCTTAAATAAACAATTTAATCAGCAGCCCAAAGTTGCCTTTTATCACTCAATCTTCGGGCTATACTGAATAATTATTTTGCATCCTCTAACCACTGGACTGTTAAGTATCAGCTGAAGCAAACAGAATATCAGGCACTGTTAAATGCTGTTCCAGCCCTGGTCTTCTTACTATCCCAATTCCCACAATGGCTGGATTTTTAAAAGGTCCAGCAACAAAATATGGCTCTCAGAATGATTTCTCTATTGGGAAGTGCTTTATAGTGTTGGGGAAAGGGAAGCATTCTTTCATCTAGCATGATCATCTTTCCTTTCTGGTCGTTAACAAAGAAAACATGTATACTGGTCAGACATTGCCAGTTTGAGTGGGGAGAATCTTTCTAGACTCCATTTGATTATGGGCCCATTAGAACCCTCTCAGCCTTACTTTTCCATCTGTACAGTGGAGCAAAAATTTGTCATTGGACGTGACCGCTCTGGAGAACAGAGCAGATCATGAATTGTGTACCTAACTTAGCTCTCTGAACAGTGACCACTCTCTAAACAGGAACTACCTTGCTATTTTTCAGGACTGTTCAAACTTAATTCGTACACAAGCCAGGTTATTTGAGTTGGAGATGATATTATTCTGTACAATTACTGTAAGTTAATTTTTAAAGGCTTTATTATCTGCTCATTATCAGTCTTCCTCTAGTGAGTACCTCCTACAAAGGCACTCCCTTGCAATATACTTATGGCTGGTGTAGATACTATTTACATTTGTGAAGAGGTAGTGTGGACCCCACCCCTTGGCACTTGGCCTGCCTCTGGGGCTGTGTGGAATTACGGAAGTAGATAGGAGCCAGGATAACTGGGGACTGTAAAATCTTCTGGACAATCAGGCATCCCATCCAGTGAGTCATGCATTTCTTTTGGCAGGTGTATGATGAAAACACCCTTCCTGTCACCATGGCCCTTCCCAAATCCTCTCCCTCTTTTGGCCTACTCAAATACCAACACCCTTCATACATAACCAGCCCATGTGACCAATAAGGAGGGGAATTACCTGCCTCACAACATAGGCCTTTTCTGGTTCTGACATCACTGATTCTCACAATCTTTCTGGGTTCTAGAATTACTCATGGGAAATCCGGCAGCTGCCTTCTGGATGTTCTCTGTGAACTCCGTTTCCTCCTCCTCCATTCCAGCTTCCTCATATGGCCACAGTAGACATTCTAAAGACTCGGTTATCCTTCTGACACCACCCTGTTTAAAAACTGTGGCATGTAGAACAAAGTTTAAACACCTCAGGAAGTTCTAGAGGTACTGTTCTGGGCCTGGCTCTAATGTACCCTTAGGGGCCCCACCTTTGGGATTCTGCCCTTGTTCTACTTTTCATGATCCTGTCTGATTTTCCAACTTCTATTCAAGCTTTACAAGTCAGGTCAAACACCATCCATCTCAGACACAGGCTGTCCCAATTATCTCTTTGTCCCCATTCCTGAATAAGTCATGTCTATTCTATTACTTTTTACACACAAAGGTATTTGCTGATAGTTTGCCTGTCTGTTTGGCTATCATCTCAACAAGAACATAAGCTATAACTTATTAATTTTGGTATTTCCAATTGTATATTATCTGACAAGCATTTGTAGTTGTACAGTATACTTTGCCAACTAGAGTAGAATGAATTGAGAGGATGAATTCTACAGGATTGGTGGGGCTAATACAGACAAGACACAAATCCAGAGGTGCTATCAAAGGGCTCTTCTAGCCTTTCTTTACTAATGGATTTTACTTTTATTTGGAAATGACTTTGGAGAATTAGGTAAACTTTCCTGCTACCACCCTCCAACACATCAAATCATACCCCTCACTCTTCAAAAAGATTCTGAAGCACTTTCCTGGCTAGCTTTCTATCTTCTAGCATGTGCAATTGCCTTAGCAATGATTTTATATGTAGAGCCAAATGGTTTCTCGTTTTGATATAAGAATTTTTGGGGTGATCCATAGTAACAGCCTCTTGTACAACCCATTTGCTGTTTCCTGACCCTGAAGCTTGAAGAACAAGTTCCACACTTCTTGGCAAAGAACATAAGGCCTTCCATGCCTTGGCCTTCTCTGTTCTTACCACTGATATCCAACATCACCTGTCTTCTAGCTATTGTCTTCTGGGAGACATCTTCTGTGCCAATATTCTCCCTGTTTGTTTTGGCTTGAAAATGAAATGTCCCAATAGACTCATGTAGTGAACGCCTGAACCCTAGTGAGTAATACTACTTTGGAAGGTTCTGAGAAGTTTTAGGGCATAGGTAAGTACATACTTTGGAAGGTTAAACATGGTCCTATTCCCCTCTCTTCTCATTTTACTACTATACTGCCCACCATGAGGTAAACAGTATCTATGACCCTTTTATGGGCATTTGACTTGGGGTCAGTCGACCATATTTTATGAATATATAAGAATGCCTATCCGTATTTGGATTTTAGGTATATGTGGATTCAAATTTTATGCACTCTTTGGCATATTAAAAACAGCGATTCAATCTTTATCAGGAATTAGGTTTTAACTGTGCATCCTAGATTTTGCCTGGAAACACTAGGTTGAGAGTTGTGTTTTTATGAACCTCTCTGGACAGAACTCTTACTGGATATGTCAGAGTTTCTTTTAGATATCTGTGTAGGGTGTGTGCGTTTGTGTGTGCAGGCACGTGCTCAATTTTAGATGGTAACAACAAAGTCCCTTCTTAAGTGGCTTGACTCAAGAACTCTTGAAACCATCTTCTACTTTGATAACACAAAAAAGGAGCTAGAGTATGGCACAGAGAGGGTGGTATATAGAGAAATAGACACCAAACCACGTCTCTATAGTGCATGCATCCTATCTTCTGCTTTGAAGGTGGATATTGAAGTGTTACTCTTGAACCTAACACCCAGATAGAAGATCTCAAGATGCTTTGCTGTACATTCTTTACATTGGAAGCCACAGAGGACACTACTCACATTCATGAAGGCTGTGGGCTGTGGGCTGGGGTTTGCCTCTAGCCTGGAGTCACCTAGGAGCAGGTGTAGTGGTCAAGTCTGCCTAGACTGAAACCTTTCTGATCATAGATTTCAAGAGTATGCTTGGAGAAGAGATGTTTGGGTATGGACTGTAAGTAAAAAATGGACACACACACACAGAGGGGAGAGAGGGGGAGAGAGAAAGAGAGACAGAGACAGACAGACAGACATGAGTACTGGCTTGAAGTATCAGGGGAGCTCAGCAGAAAGCAAATGAGGATTGTGCTGATGTTTTGTTTTGGTTTGTTTTTGTCAACTTGACACAGGCTAGAATCATCTCGAAAGAGGATACCTCAGTTGAGAAAAAAAAATGGTTTCTTTAAATTGGCCCATGGGCAAGTCTGTGGACATTTTCTTGATTAGTAGTGGTTGATGTGAGAGGGCTCAGCCCACTCTGGGTGGTTCCATCCCTGGGCAAGTGGTCCTGACTTGTATTAAAAAGAAAGCTGAGCAAGCCATAAAGACCAAGGCTGAACGCAGTGCCCTTCATGGATCTCTTCTTCAGTTCTTGTCTCCAGGTACCAGTTTTGAGTTCCTTCCCTGACTCCCTTCAATAGTGGACTGTATTTGGAATGTATAACTTGCTTATGATCATGCTATTTATCACAGAAACAGAAAACAAGCTAGGACAGGAGTATTCCACTAAGATACGAAGAGCTAACAAGTCTTGAGCTGTCATACTTTATGGAGACAAGTTAGGCAGAGGTCAAGAGAGTGGTGAAAGATCAATCTCTTGCCATGGGCATCTCTGACCAGCTCAGGAGGGAAAGAGTTAGCTTATGCCTCTCCTACACATATGGAACCATGCCAGCTGGGACTCCAGTTTTAATCGTCTGAACAGCAGGCTCAGAAAGGGCAATGTCATCACCCTGTCAAGTTGGAGCAGTCTGCTTCCTGACCTCTCCCAGCTTCAACAGCATCTTCAGCCAAAAGGCAGCTAACAAATGGAAGAGGAGATGAATGAAGAGAGGCCTCTTGACCTTCCCACTGTAGCTTTTCAGTGTAAAAGATCTGGGCAGGGAAGATTAAATGCTAAGCCAGACTTGGAGTTTTGACTCTTCAGGTGTTTAATGAGATACTCTAATTACTCAGTTGTGATTTGGACTGACTATGACAACACATTACCTAACAGTGAGTAGAAATGATTGGCTTCAGTTTGCATTCTGGTCTGAGGGAAGAGGATCCTCCTAGAAAAAAGTCAAACAAGTAAGTCCTGCTTTCTTCACATAGGTTAGCCTTCTCTGCATACCTGCTGCACAGGCATGCCCTAATTTACATATGTTCACCTTATCCATGTATCTAATCCCATCTGAGAGACTATGCTGACAATTCCATGTAACCGAGGTACCAAAGGTCTCCTTCACTCCTAGAAACTCTCTGTCATTCTATCTCTTCTTTCTGTCTCTCTTTCTGTCTTCCTGTCTGTCTGTCTCCTGTCTCTCTCTGCCTATTTCTCCTTCACCCTCCCCCCTCTGTCTCTACTCTAAACTGTGGACCTCAGTACAGTTGATCTGTTATTATTAGTCTGTGAATCCTTCTTATTCAAATTTCAGGGTTTTGACCTTCAATATATAAGGAAATCAATTGGTAAAGGAAATGAGTCATTAGACTGGCAGGTGATACATAGGATAAGAAAGGCCAAATAAGATGTGATCCTCCTGGCAATAAGCAGACTATATTAGATGAGGGCTTAGAAATGCAAACATAATATAAATAAAAGGCCACAGATACCAGTTTTCAGTCTTGTTCATTTCCAGCTTTATCTATAATGATGAAGAAAAAATTGGCTGTGCCTGACAAATGTGTAGAGGACAAAGTCATGAGGAAGCCCTAATATGTCATGGAACTCAAAGTCACAAGTAGATAGATGGAGTGATTGAAAGAGTAAAGTGCCAGAATAAACAGAAACATCTGGATGAGTAAGAAAGACATCACTCATCTTCCAAAAGTCCACCAGGGGTTTCTTGACTTAATATGACTTAGAAACAAAAAATACACTTGCCAATGTAGATGTTCAAAACCAAGCTTGGTTACATAAAACTAGAGAAAACCAAAGAAATAGAAGATATAATCAATATAGAGAAAGTCAGAGCCTAAGAACTAGAAAGGCAAGATGTCTGAAAGATTCAACACACAAGAAATACTTAAAGGAATGCACCATTTATATTTGGAAGAAAGAAACAATGAGTCAAAAAGAATAGGTTTTAATTGAAGAAACACATTGAAAAAGCAAGTTTTATTCTAGATGACAATACAACCTCAAGTTACTGATAAATCCAAGGAGTTTCACAACCTTGAAATTGGCTGCTTCATTAAGCCAACTAAAGAACTAAAAATAAGTTTAAGAATAAAATTTTCAAGTGTTTTGTGTAGTTGCTAACCTCTGCAAGTCCTTGTGTCCTCTGACTTACTATCGTTCTTCCTTGGATTAATTGGGGACAGCCTGTGTGAAGTGGTGGCATAAGCAATTACAAATTGAGATTATTAATGTGCATTGTACATGAACTATACAGATACTAGCTGTATGTGAAACTAGATAATGCTATAATCTGATGAAAGGCCTTGGGAGAGGCTACAGATAGAGTGGAGCTGAGACAAGACCTAACTTGGTTACCAACTGCATTGACAAGATTCATTTGGAAGCTACTACTTAAAGGACATTCATAATCAATTTTAATAAGAGCAAACATCATTCACAAAGCACTAATAATAAGAAATTCCAAAGGTTCTTGTCTCTTAAAATTAAAAGCCACATCCTTTGGGGTCAGAAACAGATGAACTGAGTTAAGGAGAAAGGATTGTAAGAGTAGACCAGAAGCCAGATAGTTATAGTCTATCAAATTATAATGCCTAGTTCTTAGGGTTAAATGTATTCTTACCTTAAGGGTGCCTGGATCAATAACTCCTCAAGGTGTTTGCTAGAAATACCGACTCTCAGTCCCTTTCCCCAGACCTACTGAATCTGAATCTGAATCTATATTTGGATAAGAGCCCCAGGTAGACTGTAGAAGCATTCAAATTTTAGAAGCACTGCTGGATAGCAGAGTTGACAAAACTAATCCTTTGTTTCTGTCTTTGGTTATCAATAGCCAAATATTGCTCTTTAAATATGGGACACAAAATGAATATGAACAAATACATGGATACAATAGGGCAGGGTATTTGACATAATAATCATCTCGTTCATGGTTATAGAAAGACCATATGATTTCACAATGAATTAGAAAGTAAGATTTAGCCTGAAGTAAAGTAAATTTGCATCTCAGAAATCTGATCAAATCTAAGAAGATAAGGAAGTGAGTTTGATTCTTGGGACCAAAAATCATAGGACTAAATTAATGCTCTGGAATCATTTTAATATTAGAAATAGGGCAATTAGGTTGGTTTCTTCTTAGTCCAGTTGGGGATGCAATAACAGACGCTGTTAGACTGGAAAATTTATGAAGAATGGAGATTTATTTTGTACAGTTTGAAAGCTTGGGAAGGCCCTGTTCCAGGGAATGCAATTAACAAGGGTATTTTTACTGCATCATCACAGTAAAAAAGCATCACTAGCTGAGAGATCACATAAGAGAGGTGGGAGGAGGCAAATTAACCCTTTCCTGAGGATCTTACTCCTCCAATAACAACATTAATCCCTTCCTGAGAACAGAGCCCTTATGATGTAAAGGTCCTATCTCTCGGCCCTGGTTCACTGGGAAATATTTTCTGCCCTGGGGGACTTTGTTGGGCTCATTCAAACCACAGCAGATTAGGTTAAGTATAATACTTCACTATTTCTAATTTCAGTTGTCCGCTTATTCTTTGAGATGGGTGGTCCCGCGCTCAGCATTGGTGGTATTTGGTAATGATTTGCAAGGAGTGGCTTAGAGGCCTGCTCCAGGAAAGATCTAACAGGTGCTGGGGATATGGTGTGACACAGAACTGTGAGAAACACAGTGAGTTTTAGGGTTTCTATTGAAATGTCCTAAAAACCATTTTGCTTCTGGCACTCAGTTATTATTTCATCCCCTGTTTTTAGTTTGAGAAGCAACTGGAAAATGAAGAAAAACACAGAAATGTCAAGATTTAAAATGCTGGATGATGTGTCCTTAAGGGAATTAGAATATCTACCATTTGAATTCCCATGTCACTGGAAGCAATGAAATGGCCTTTGCTTTGTTCCAGTCTTGAGAGCAAATTCAAAGCATTCTTACCTAGTAAGAAGAATACTCTAGACCATTTTTCATCTAGGAGGATTTTTTTCCATGGATAAACCAGGAAAGGGCTTTCTTTTGAGCAATGCTGAAGGAGTTGAGCCTCTGTGGTTCAACCCTATGAGCAGGAACAATTGATTTGTCAGGTCACACCCAAGTTCATGAAGCACAGACTGAGAGAACATACCAGTACAGCCAGAGAAAGAAGAGTTCCTGTTTATATGATCTTTCTGTCCCACTCAGTCTGGTAGAAAAATAATTTAAGAACTTATTTTTGCCTTTTACAAAGGACTATGAAAGTAAGATCAAACCCTTGGCTTGATGGAGCCACTAGCAGCCATGGCTTATGGCAATGATGTCTGGAACAACATCATGATGAAAGAGGAGGTGGCAGAAGCCACAGAGGGGCAGGCATCCATTCTACCCTCTTCTTTGGATTGCCTTCTGCATTTTGTACTAACCAGAAAGTACCAGCTGACAGCTGTTAGCTGCCATTCCCACCCTTTCCCACAAGAAAGTCACATTTATTGGTGACTTTTTCCTTGGCTCCATTCAGAGAAGGAATTTACTGGAATCATTTGTATTCTATGGAGCAGAAAAGGCCCATCCTTGCCCCAAGACAGAGCATATCTCAGGCCTTCTCTATCTGTGCATTCATCCAAATAAGCTGGTGTTTGCTAAGCAGCAAGTATGGCTTGGTGCTGGAGAATGCTTACAAAATGTGCAACATCTCACCCTGCCTTCAAGGTCAGTGTTGTTGGGCAAGGAAGGGAATAATATACATTAGCTTGAAAAACAAGCAATGGAAAAACAGTAAATAAGGAATGCTAAGAGCAGTAAAATTAAAGTGTATACTATAACAGTGTTGGATTTAAGTAAAGCTTAGTAGGAGTGGAGTTTGGAGGAGCTGTCAAGAGATATGTGAGCCCAAGGTCATGTGGCTGTGAGCTTGAACTCTATATTGGCAGTGTCACAGTATTCGAGATTGGCAGAGCTGTGATGAGCTGTGATGAGCTATCAAAATGAGAGGGACAGAGCACAACTGAGTCACAGTGGGAACAAAGGCTGCAGAAAAGACATCTCCATGCAAGACTTTTGGCTCAGCTTACTGTATGCTCTGGCATAAATTCTTCCAGAGCAGATGTTCTCAATCTGTGGATCACGACCCCTTTGGCAAACCTCTATCTCCAAAAATATTTACATTACAATTCATAACAGTACCAAAATTGCAGTTATGAAGTAGCAACAACAATAATTTTATGATCAGGGAGTCACCACAATATGAGGAACTGTATTAAAGGCTTGTAGCATTAGGAAGGTTGAGAAGCACTGTTCTAAAGAAGGGCAGAATCATTCTGAATAATTCCAAGACCATCCTGGTACCCAATAGCAATTGTATGGTATAAAATTATCCTCCCATCTCTCCTTTTTCCCTTGTTGGATGGTTTCTCTTTTACTCAAAGCTTTTAGAAGTGTTTATTTCCATAGGAAGATGGGTCAGTAGCTTCAAAATCAAATATATGGCCATAAATAGCAGGGTAATAAGACATGGGATAGCCTTCCTAGAAAATGAAACATCCAAAGTAGTTCAGTCTCTGTATCACAGTTGTTGATACCCACCCACTCCTAAATGTTAATCTTCACATAGCTGTTCCCTACTTCTCCTTACTTCTTACCCTTTCTTCTTGTAGACACTTCAAGTCTATTTTTTCCTCTGGCCTCTCACCCAGTGTCTGCTGCTTAGACACTGAAAACACTTGTGCCTCTGAAAAATGAGAGAGCTGAAATCATGGAAAGCTTCCCCAGTGCCACTCTTTTCCACATAGAGACACCCATTCCTTCTTCCATCCCTTCTCTAATCTGAGAAGATGGCTCAAGGCCAGTTTGTCCTTCCCAAGCTAATGGGACATCATCTTCTTCTTTTTGTTCTTATCCTTCCTACTATTTTGGTCTTTGCCTGTAGATGTGACAAAGAGCCTTCTAATAAAAATCCAATTGAAAAGTAGAGCACATGCTGAAATCTAGGTGCCTGCACATCTCCTTCTTACTTCCTATAGTCAATGTGCTTGCCCTCCTCCTCTTCAGGGTCACAGACTTTGGGAAGGCAACATCTATGCTGGTATCTCCAGTTTTTTAATTCTGATTAATTCTTATAACTGGCTCATGGCTCTTGGTTAGAATAAGCTTATCCTTATGCTTTATTCTGGATCCAACTAAAACCTTGTTCGCTCATCTACTGTATTTAACACTGCTGCCTCCTCTCTGCTTCTTGAATCTCTTGCTTCTCTTATTTTTTCTGCTTTCCTCTCCCCTATTTTTCTCCTGATTCCTTACCTCATACTAACCCCAGTGGAGTACCAATTATCATCTGGTTCCAACAAGTTCGGTAACATCCTATGCTATGCGAGGCTCTGTTTACTTTTTTTGGAGCTCAGAAAACCTTATTTTTAAACTAGCATTTTAGGTGTTTGCTTCTTCCTATTAGACAAAATGTCCCTAGATAGAAATGGCTCTATATTGGTTCATATTCCCAGTACCCTTTGCAAGAGTTCAGTGTCTACAAGCATATAATTAGATTTTTTCATTGCCTTGGAACATGTGTTAAAGATAAACTAGAGTGATTATCAGCAACAATATATTCAGGATCATTTGCACAATATATGTTCTTTTTCTCAAGGGGCTTTGATTGGTAGGTGTAGCCAAATTTTCAGACTGACCTGTGATGAGCAAAACTGGCAATTGTGCTCTCTGTTCAGTGCAACACATTCAAACACTGTCAAGGTCTTCTGTAGTGTGCTTCTTAAAACCATTCAGTTCACCATACTGTGGAGGTCTTCTACTGAACTGGCCTTATGTTTGTTTATGAATGTGTAGGTTCTCACTGAACAGAGTGTGATACTCAATTATGCCACCATTTCAACTCCTAGGCAGTTTTTTTCTACCATGAAATTCCTTGACTGGGGGTGTATGTGGATTCTGTGTTTATACTCAGTTATCTTTCATGTATTTATAGCAGTAGTTGTCATCATCTAAGCTCAAGTTGTACTCATTTCTTCTAGGCTTTTATAAACAATTCTGGCATTCTGGAATCCTGTGAGCCTGCACTACAATAGTTAGTATAGGAAAGCTGGTATGTTGCCAGCATATAGAATCTCTACTTCGATATCCCTTACATTGTTATATCAGCCTATGCATTTGGCATCACATTATCTCCCTTCCCTGCATTATCTTTCTTTATACTTTGTGTCTGTAACTCTGGTGACTGTTTCTGACCTGGAAAGGCTTATTTTGTAAAGTTATAATCTGTAGCAATGCTCTTGGGATATGTATCTTTTCTTTCCCCTTGACACAACCCCTACACCAATGACTGTATTATAATCCATTTATGGAGGAACCATCAGTCATCATGGAAGCTCCTTTTCTATTCTTCCATTTTCATAGCCTTCCTCCCTCCCTCTTATCCTTTGTGAGAAACTGAGGTCCAGCGATGGCCATAGGTTTGTGCTTTTTCATCAACTAACTATGCATTGGTAGTAGGTGACAGCTAAGTGTTTGCTCAGGTCTGTTAGGCTCTTTAGATCTTGACTATATGATACACTATGTGCACAGTGTTTGAGAACTTCCTGATATTTGAATACTTGGGACTATTACCTACTTTTAATTGGAGGCAGGCCCTTTAGAAGCAGTTATATGGGCATGGTGACCTCTAAACACTCCTTTTTTCCTGTGTCTCACAAGCAAAGGCCATGGCCAAGGCTGTCATCCATGTTCACAGGGCCAAGCTTACCCACACAGCCATTGTCTAGTGCAGAAGTCAGCAAATTTGTTTTGTAAAAGGCTCGATCATAATATGAATATTTTCATCTCTACAAACCATATAGTCTGGGACATTACCACTCCATCTACAGTTGTAGGACAAAAGCAAACAATATATGAACAAGCAAGTATGGCTATGTTCCAACAAAAGTTTATTTGTAAGAGCAGGTCAGGAGCCAGATTTCACCAAGGACTACAGTTGATCTAGCTCTACTTGCCACCAGCTGGAACTGTTTATTTGGCTCTTCCTTTGGGGCACCTGATTGATGGAAACATCTTTGATCCCTTTGTGGGATGTTTCTTTTGTTTATATAAGCTTGCATGGCCAGATCATTAACAGTGACATGCACGGGAGCATTAGGACACAATGTTCCAGAAGACAATTAAGGTCAAGGAGTATCATGGCCCCATATATCAACTGACATTTCATTTTGTGTGCCAACAAATATACTGCTGCTCTCAATCCATAGTTTGCCAAGGGCGTTCTCTCAGGAGGCAAGCTTTTAGGGGACTAGGGCATTACAATTCTTCCTGAACCGATTGTGTTGTTGGTATGAATTTCAGCAGTAATGTAAGTAGCCTCAGTTCCAGATGGTCACCATATGCCCTAGTATACATGTGCTAATAGCCTCTGTTAGAGGTAGAAAATATTCCTACACTCACTCTTTGCTTCTTGTTTCTATCTATGGTCTACCTTAGTGGAAGAGAGACCCAGAATTCTAAGGTCTGAAAAACATTGCTGAGACCAATTCATAGAATCAGCATGTATTTTGGAGTTGGAGCTCAGCTACAAACTTTAGATTCTCCATATAAAACACAAGAATAGCAATGCTGATTGCTACCTAAAGGACAGTTGTAAGGATGCTGAGACATAAACAGTATATTGTATGTTACTGTTTCTTTACTGCACGACACTCCTACACTCTCCATTCTGCCAATTGTCATTGTTCAAAAATGTTTCCTAACTGTCACACAATGAAGTTGGGAAAAAGGCCTCTAGCTGAAGCATGATGACTCTCTGCCAAATGGTCTCAACACAAGCCTTGATTCTCCTTTCAATGAAAGCAAAATGGAGCCTTGTATCCATCTGTAGCATTTTATCAAGTTTGTTTAACTGTCTTCATAAACATATGCTATTTCTTCTTACTGTAGTCCTTTAAAGAAAGAACAAAGTATTTGATTACATCTATTTTTCTGATAGGAAAACTGAGAGTAAGAGCCACCAAACAAGTGATCAGAAATCATCCAGTGCTTTACTAAGAAACTAAAATTCAGATTCCTTGAACCTAACTTAGGTATTCCAGTACATTGAAAAACTTTCATTCACTAAAATGAAGATCTGCTAGAATTTTGCCCTGTTCTACTTTACATTAAAATAATGCTCCAAGCATTATTTTAGAATACTAGGCATAACCCTTCTATAACTCAGGTTACACAGCTTATTGTTGACATCATATATAGTATGGTAGCTTTCTGTTACTATGATAAATACTTGAGGTAAACATAAAAGGTTATTTTGACTCACAGTTTTGAAATGTCCAGTCTGTGATCAGTTTCCCCTGTTGCTTTGAGATCTGTAGCAAGATAACTCTTTAAAGTGGGTATGTGGCATAAAAAAAAATCTGCTCATCTTACGGATTCTGGAAGTACATAACAAAGCAGAAGATCAAAATAACATAGTCTGCTTTGAAAGCATACTCCTAATGACTTAAAAGCCCCCCAGACCCTATTTCCTACAGTTCTTACCACCTCCCAAAAGTACCACTCAAGGACCAAGCCTTTAATCAATGAGCCTTTGGGGAACACAAAATTTAAATGGTAACACCCCTTTAATATGTGAGCCTTTGGAAAGCAGTTGAGATCCAAAAATTAGCACCTAGAAACTGAGTTTAACCTAGCGAAGACTAATAAAGATTGTGGAGGCATGAAGAAGAAAGCTTAGACTTTTTGACTTTTACTCTTACCACTAAAACAAATTCTTATCTGATTCAGAACTTATCTCTTTTCTTCTTTTAAGAGAGTAAATGGGAAAAAAAGCAAGAGCCTAGTTCAGTTCTGTGCTTTTCAAAGCATTTCTGTGTGTGTTTTTCTAGAGCAGAAGGAATATGTACTAGATTATAGATGGCAACCTTGACAGTAGGTATCCACCTCTCATGAGGATTTATGTTGATGCAATGTGTCTCCACTTCTCAAACTAAAGTTGTATTAACCTGAACTAGAAGAACAATACATTCTGTCTACCGGCCAAGCTAAGTATGGTGACAAGAAGCCCAGAGCTCTTCAAGAGGACTGAAGTCTGAACATTTCGCTTACATCTCATCAGCTAGCATGCACCAAATGTAGGTCAGTCCATGTTATATTGTAATCATATAGGAGTGAGTCTCTTACTTAGAACATCACTACAGGAGGGTACAAACACTAGGAACTAATCTAATTTAGGCATATAGGCAGAGAGGTGGTAGAAAGACAGACAAAGAGGTATCAGCTCCCATTATTTTATTTTACAAATATTACTAAATATTTCATTTGGAGGTAACAGATAAGTTCACCTCGCTTAAATGCAAACCATTACAAAGCAAATAAAGAAAAAGATTTCTCTACATCCCTTCTACAGGTCCCCTTCACAGTGGGTAGCATCCCATCGTATCTAAGATGTCCTTAGTTTTGAGAATCATCATTATTCTATACTTTACAAAGAAAGAAAAATAATACAAATAATTATATGTCTAAAGTTCTATACAGTGGAAGATACCACTATATCACAAC
Source organism: Mastomys coucha (assembly GCF_008632895.1). Taxonomy (NCBI): domain Eukaryota; kingdom Metazoa; phylum Chordata; class Mammalia; order Rodentia; family Muridae; genus Mastomys; species Mastomys coucha. The sequence goes on along the minus strand of NC_045030.1, from coordinate 5,217,525 downwards.
AAGTCATACCTATTAAAATGTGGGAAGTGTATAGCATAGCATCCTTCTCTAATTTCTTTTCCCATATATAAATAAATATGAGTATAGATGTCAATTTTACTCCCTAAAAACAGCAAAAAGAATATAATTGTCTGTTGCTTTTTTTGTTTTAAACTATCTTTCCATATCAGTAGATGGAGATCTCCTTCATTTATTTTTATACAGACTGAAAAGATATGCTGTAATTTATTCATCTAGGCTTCTTTTGGATTTTTCTCAATCTTATACTATTTCTAATCCTTCTGAAACAAATAGCATCATGTGTACATCATTTCATAAGAAAGCAACTGTTTCTACAGATAAAATCCTAAAATTAAATATCTGAACAAAATAAAATGAATACCTGTAATTTTAATGAATACTTAAATTTTTTCCATTTGTATATTAGGTCATTGTTCTTTCCTGGTGATTTGTGGCATAAGTGGCAACTTTTCTTTTTTTTATTAGATATTTTCTTTATTTACATTTCAAATGATATTTCATCTCTCACTTTCCCCTCTGGAAAAAAAACCCTGCTCACCAACCCACCCTCTTACACTTCCTGGCCCTGGCATTCCCCTACACTGGGGCATAGAACCTTCACAAGACAAAGGGCCTCTCCTCCCATTGATGACCAACTTGGCCATCCTCTACTATACATATGATGCTGGAGCCATGAGTCCCCCCATGTGTGCTCTTCAATTGGTGGTTTAGTCCCTGAGAGCTCTGAGGGTACTAGTTAGTTCATATTGTTGTTCATCCTAAGGGGCTGCAAACCCTTCAGCTCTTTGGGTCCTTTCTCTAGCTCCTTCATTGGGGACCTTGTGCTCAGTCCAATGGATGACTGTGAGCCTCTACTTCTGTATTAGTCAGGCACTGGCAGAGCCTCTCAGGAGACAGCTATATCAGCCAGCACTTGCTGGCATCCACAATAGTGTCTGGGTTTGGTGATTGAATCTGGGAAGGATTCCCAGGTGGAGCAGTCTCTGGATTTTCCTTCTTTCAGTCTCTGCTCCATAGTTCATCTCTGCAACTCCTTCGATGGGTATTTTTTTTTCCCCTTCTAAAAAGGAACATTTGGTCTTTCTTCTTCTTGAGTTTCTTGTGGTTTGTAGATGGTATTTTGGGTATTCTGAGCTTCTGGGCTAATATCCACTTATCACAGAGTGCATGCCATGTGTGTTCTTTGTGATTGGGTTATCCCACTCAGGATGATACTCTCCAGATGCATCCATTTCCCTAAGAATTTCATAAATTCATTGTTTTTAATAGCTGAGTAGTATTCCATTGTGTAGATGTACCACAATTTCTGTATCCATTCCTCTGTTGAGGGACATTTGTTTTTTTCCTGTTTCTGGCTATTATAAATATGGCTGCTATGAACATAGTAGAGCATGTGTCCTTATTACATGTTGGAGCATCTTCTGGGTATATCCCAGGAGTGGTTCAGCTGGGTCCTCTGGTAGTACTATGTCCAATTTTCTGAGGAACCACCAAACTGATTTCCAGAGTGGTT
>NC_045030.1:5204986-5215503 GCF_008632895.1 Mastomys coucha | reverse complement strand
CTCTATCAGATATAGGATTGGTAAAGATCTTTTCCCAATTTGTTGGTTGCCGTTTTGTCCTACTGACACTGTCTTTTGTTTTACAGAAGCTTTGTAATTTTATGAGGTTCCATTTGTCAATTCTTGATCTTAGAGCGTAAGCTATTGGTGTCCTGTTCAGGAAATTATCCCCTGTGCCCATGTGCTCTAGGCTCTTCCCCACATTCTTTTCTATTAGTTTCAGTGTATCTGGTTTTATATGGAGGTCCTTGATCCACTTGGACTTGAGCTTTGTGCAAGGAGATAAGAATAGATCGATTTGCATTCTTCTACATGCTACAGCTAAGCCAGTACCATTTGTTGAAAATGCTGTCTTTTTTCCACTGCATGGTTTTAGCTCCTTTGTCAAAGATCACATTTCTTCTAGTTTATCATTTCTAGTTGTTTTACTTTATTGTACTTCTTTTTACAAAAAAGACTTTGTTGTCTTTCGATTTCATGATCTGATGACTAGATTGATCTGTTTTATCCATCTCAACATCAATAATCTCAATATGCTTATTAATGACTCCACTATTTCCCATACTAGTTTGATATGTTACCATTCCATTCCAAATCCCTATATTTATTGTGTTCAATATTTATCCATTTGATTTATCATTTGATTCCTGAATCTTCTCATTTAAATGCCTCCAATCATGACTAAAAGTCTTTGTCCCCTTCCAAAATAGAGCTACTCGTGAGAACTGGCTACCCTTAAAGTCCCCATCGGGAAACACACCTTTGACACAATGCACTGTTTTACGAATTGTACTTCCTAAGGTTGAAGGATTATTTTACTCATAGACATATTATGGTTTTTGTTTGACAGACTACTAATTCTGATCACTGGAGCTGTTGTTTGTTTTTTATATAAAATTAAGTTAAGGATACTTGCTTGAGACTTGTTATATGCATAAGGTCCTGATATAGCATGACCTTACAGAGGAAAGTCAATGCCTCTTAGTAACAACCACTGCTCAAATACCCTATGTTCTGACCAGCTTTCCTTCTGAAGAGGGAGCCCTACCTTCCTCTACCAAAACTGTGTTTCACATATCATTTTCTCTCCCTTTACCATTTTGTCTTACACCTTTACCTGCTGCCTGAGATTCTTGATTTTTACCTTAGGCTCATTATAACTTGACAATTTCCTGGGTGTTCTCTTCTTACTCTTTTTACTATTAGCACTGTGGTCCAAAGCAACATCTCCCTTCTGAACATTCCTCCTCCTACCTAGATAAGCTTCCTGCCTTGAGTCTTTCCTGATCTAATATGGCATCCATATGTCTAATGTGGTTGTTTTCAAAGCAGTAGTCTGACCATGTGCCCATGTTTCTCTAAAACCTTTAGAGAAAGGTTCAAAACAATGACTATCATATTTAAAATGGCTATAGAGTTCTGTATGATCTCATCTCTGGCAAGCTGTCTCCTCTCCTCTCACTCTATACCTTACTATTTACTTCCTTTGCTTCAGTCTCCTAGGGTCCCTTCTGATACAAAACACACTTCGCACACTGTTCTCTCTCCTGAGAACATACCTCCTTTTGTTTGTGTTTTTTAAAGATATTCAGCTTTCAGATCTCAAAGTACCACTTCCTCACTGCTTCCAGTTTTTACTGTCCTAATGCTACATCCTTTCCTCTATGAGACTCATATCAATTTGTGATTATGTATTAATTCATATTATTATTTGATTAATATCTGATTCCTATAAATACCATAAGAGCAGGGACTATATAGTTCTAGTTTATAATTTTTCTGTGAGTTTCTAGCAAGGTATCCAATGCAGTTAAATTAAGATGACATAAAATACCAGGTTTTTTAAAAGTCTACATTTATTTCCATGAAAACACCTTAAATTGCCATTGAAAAACAACTTATTCACCACTGGCTTTGATATTCCATATGCACATAGCAGAAAGGACATAAGAGGAAATGTATAAGGATCAGAGTTCATCTGCTAGAAATGATGCTGGCAGCTTCCTTCTGCATGTGAGCAGCAGGTCTACTCATAAGCCAGAGGCCAGAAAGTCTAGTGGAATATATTTTGTATCCACATGATTCACAGGCCAGGCACATGCCTGGCCAAAGATACGCAAGGTGTTTGGCACTTTGGTTTAAATACCAAGAGACTCAAGGGAATCCCCAGTTCCAGCTTCTCTTCTTCCTCACCTCCTCCTCAAAACTGCTATTAAGTATAGAGCCATAGAACTTCTAAGATTTCAAACATACCGTCCCGTGTGTGTGTGTGTGTGTGTGTGTGTTCATGTATGTGTTCATGTGTGTATGTGTGTATGTACGTATGCAAGTATGTGCAAATGCATGTGTGTGTACATGTATGTATTTATCACTGAAAGCCAGGAAGCTTTAAAGTCATTGGTTATGTAATCTAAGATGTGCTTTAAGGTCCAAATCAGGAGCCAGGGTGGTAGTCTGCATTTTTAATGTTCTGGTTTTGTAACTTCTAGCCTTCTCTTCTTATGCCTTGACTTTCTCTATTCCTGTGAAACATTCTGCTTAGAAAGGACCTTAAGACCCTTCACCTGGACTTTCAGTATAACATTTGCATATTTCATTTATATATGACCATATACATGGTCAATAGAGCATAGTGGTCAGAGCATGTAGCTCTTTTTTTGTGTTGTATTCATATGTGTCTACAGGTTTGTTCAACCATGTCCACACATGCAGAGACTAAAGGAAGTTGTTTCTTGTTGCTGCTGTGTCTCAGTCACTTTTCTATTGCTGTGATAAAACACCATGACCAAGGCAACTTACAAAAGAAAGAATTTAATTGGATTTACAATTGCAGAGGTTTAGAGTTTATGATGGTGAAGTGAGGGCATGGAGGTAGACAGATGGAGCAGCAGCTGGAGAACTCACATCTTGATCCACAAGTTGGAAGCAGACAGCAAACTCAAACTTGCTTGAGTATTTTGAAACCTCAAAGCCTGTTCCAGTGACATACTTGCTTCAGCAAGGCTTGCCTACTAATCTTCGGCAAACAGCCACTAACTAGAACCCAAACGTTCAAATATATGAGCCTATAGCAGCCATTTTTATTCAAACCGCCACACACTGCCAATCTTTACCTTATTCCTTTGAAAGAGAATCTCTTCACTCAAGGCAGAACTAGATTCACTCACAGGAAGTCCAAATGATCTCCCTGTCTTTGCCCACTCCCAGTGTTGGGGTTACAGATCCATGCAACCACTCTGGCTTTTTATGTGATTATTAGTGAAATGGATTCAAGTCATCATACTTACATGTCACGTGTTCTTAATAAGTGACCTAAATCATCAGGTCCAGGCATATAATCATGCCATAAAATACTAAGATCCTTGATCCTACCACTAGAAAAAAATAAACCTAAGCAAAAGCTATGTAGCTTATCATATTCAATGCATGGGAATGTTGAGCATAGATTAAATCAGAGTTTACTGTGTATGTCCAGTAGAGTGTGGAAGTCATGACAGTGCTTTCCATTTAAGCCATGAAAATCCACCATCTTCTCCTTTGATCTCTTGGACCCTTAGTTCTAGGTGAACCAGCTACCATGATATGAGGACACTCAAACAGGCCTCTAGAATGAAGTGCACATTATGAAGAGCCCCTGGCCAATAGCGAGCACCAACATACCAATCATGTGAGTGTATCATATTGGATGACTACAACCACAGCTAACAAGTAACTGAAATCTTAAGTGAGAATCCAAATCAGAAAACACCAAACTGGGCCACACCTTAATTCCCAGACTACAAAAACCATGAAAGATGTTCAGTAACAATGAGTATCACTGAAAGCCAGGAAGCTTTAAAGTCATTGGTTATGTAATCTAAGATGGGCTGTAAAGTCCAAATCAGGAGCCAAGGAGGTAGTCTGCATTTTTAATGTTCTGGTTTTGTAACTTCTAGCCTTCTCTTCTTATGCCTTGACTCTCTCTATTCCCGTGAAACATTCTACCTAAAAAGGACCTTAAGACCCTTCACCTGGACTTTCAGTATAACATTTGCATATTTCATTGGTATATGACCATATGCATGGTCAATAGAGCATAGTGGTCAGTAATATATCATTGGAACTGAAGCTAAAGCCATATTGTTTCAATTCCAATTCCTGCTCTGCCTTTTACTACTTGAACAACCTTGGGCAGGTGCTCTAACCTTCTATGTGTTAGTTTTCTCCTTTTATCATTTCTAGAACAAAAATAATCATAATCCATTCTTCATGCTGTTGCTTACAGCACTTAGTTGTAGGCTTGACACATGAGAAGGACTTCAAAGTAGTTATTACTATTTTCCTTATAGTTTTGATTGTGTTGTGCTGATTTCATTCTCTCTATATACCAAATGTCTTCATAGGAGTGTTTTCATATCACCTACCAATACTTCAGACGCCATCACCTTCCAGAACACAGGAAGAAGCCCAACATGAGCTTAGCTTCCTTGGGTTGCCTCTGAAAATATGTAGGCAATTTGGAGTTAAGTTACTTGAGTAACAAGGAAACAGAGCAGAGATTGTTTGTAGTTTAAAAAGGGTCCAATGAAAATAGAGGGCAGATCCAGGAATTGTGGCAGAAGTTAAGGCAGTAGGTTGTTCTCATGCCCAGAGAGTGGGGCAGTTCTGGCCAAGTTGTCGAGATTATAGCAGAAGGGCTTCTACTGCTTGCCTTTCAATGCCTTTCTTACTCTGTTCTCAGTGGCAGGGTCTTTCAAATTTAAAAGGCTTTTACTCAGATTAAAAAAATAATGCACCAATAATGTGCCATCTCAAGCAAGTAACTTGCCTAACTAAACCTTGGTTTTCCCATCTGTAGACCAAGGCTAGTAATTATCCCATTTAAGACTCAGGAAAGCTAAGAGTTAAACATGATGAAACATGTAAAGGACATAGCACTAAAAAGAGTGCAGTAAATGCTGGCCATTCAGCTTACTGAAAAAGACTCAGTGAATACAGTCTTTCATTTTCTGGTGTCTTGATGCCAGAGAATTTCAATGATTCTCAAGCTTTTCTGCCTCATTTGCAGAAAGAACCAAGATGTGTGCAAGCATATGTGTGCAGACACACACACACACACACACACACACACACACACACACACACACACCCTTCTCCTTTCTTCTGGAAGAGGTTAACTATTGTGACCAGTACAATTAGCCCCTTTCCATCTGATAACAGCCCCATCTAAGGAATCCACAACCCTTAATTAGAGACACCCGGCAATCTTTCGAGGGAGAAAAATTATCGCTCAGACTCTACATGTGTCTGAATCAAGTCTCTCTGGGCTAACCTCTTAGAGCCCAGGCCTGAGGAAGGACAGAACAGGATGTAGCAGTCCAGCCCCTGGCCCCTACACACTGCCTCTTCCCTCTTCCAGGGCTCCAAGGAGCTGACTAGAGGCCCTGCAGTTGTAAGTTCATTATTAAATCATTTCTCACTGAAAGAAGAAAAGGACTCGAAGCTACACACACAGTGGTTTTTAAAATGCTAGTCTCTCTTCAATAGAAATTGAATTCACTGATGTAGCCCAGGGAAAAGTGAACTCCTTCCGCCCCTTCAAATGATTCTTTCAGGCTAATATAGCAGTTAAACCTTCAGGTACATAATAGCATGCTGCTCTATTAGCTAAGGCGATTTTATTCTTCAGCTTGCAGCTTCTTGCCTGACAGTTGTCACCTAGACAACCATGTCTCCATGAACTCAGGAAGAGACTGGGGGGTGGCCTCTGTGGAGCCATCCAGCCTGATACATCAAATCTTCTGGTGCGAAGGAACCATTCTTGGCTTTGCGATGTGGAACACACTAAATAATGCATTCGACTGTTGTCTATTCATCTTTTCCATTGCCACCACTGCAGGCCCCTCCTTGCCTGTGACCTTGAAACGCTCCCTCAGCTTCGGGCCTTCCCATTCTTCTGTTATCAGCAAATCTGGTTTGGTGTGACTGTGTGTGTATGTTTAACAACTTCCCAACCTTACAGCTTCCTAGCTGGGCTCTTTTTGTTTTTTTGGTTTTTTTTTTTTTTTTTTTTAAATCCTGAAACAAAGGAACTACAAAGGCAGAAAGTTCTCTGCACTGGTGTGTAAGGAAACTAATCAGACAAGCTACACAGCAGGTTCTGGTGACTTAATGAAAGGATGCCATCTTTGTTCATACCTAGGAAGAGCTGAGCCCTGGGGTATGAAGAGAGATAGCACTTCTGACCAAAAACCACAAGCACCATCAAGTCAGAGAAACCAAGGAACAATAGAATGATGTAGCCATGACAGGACAAAAAGCCCAATGTTATATTTTCCTAGCAGCCTGTGGATTGAAGATATTAATCATCAACTGATCCTTTCAAGGGTTACCATGGGAAAGGTCGGAGAGCCTCTGGCATCAACAGTAAGCTATAAAGTGAGTTCTTCACACCTTAGCACACAGAAGAGGGGTGGCTTTGATCACAAGATGGGTGTATTTATAACGTGGGGGGAGTGCATCTAACTCCACAGACCAAGTAGTGTTCACATGTAAGTATGAAGTGCCTGTGTATTTTCCCAAGCTCTCTCCTCTCTTTGGGCTTCTGGGGGAAAAAAGCACCAAACTGAAAGCGAGACCTGGCAGTACTTACACAGTAGATGGATCTATGTTGTTAAACATCATTTTACACCATCAAATGGTCAATTAAGTATTTGCTAGAGGTGCATGCAAAGTGGGTGGGAGGGGGTAGATAACTTGTATAAACACACCAGTCCATCCAATCATCCTATAAGTCAGACAAAACAACCTGTTTTATAAGTTCTTAAACTGAGCCTTCATGGTAACTAAGGCTATACAAGATAGACTGTGCTCTTCTCCAGGTGTAGGGATCATACAAATCATCTACCTAGGGACAATCTTTATGGAGAATTGGCCATTTGAATGCTGGAGCCGGGTTGCCCTGGCTTCTAAGAGCTGATTGTGCAAATGTCCTTTTATTCCACGTTTTATGACATCACATTGCTCGTTTGAAATCAATACCATGGAAATAAGCTACAAATCAGGGTCTTGATTTGTTTATTTCCTTGAAAGCTCATTTCCCAGCAACTACAGTAGTTCTCTGTTCTCCAAAGGTTTGTTTTCCATGGATTCTGTCACATATAGTAAGCCACAGATCCAGCATATAACTAGGAAAATCCAACAAATAAACAATTCACAAGTTTTAAGTTGCATAACATTCTGAATATCACTATAAAATCTAGGTCCCACTCAGGACATGAACAATCCCTTTGTCTAGCATATCCATACAGTATATGCCATGGCCTTGTCATCAGTAGCCACCTTAGTAATCAGAGTAGCACACTGCTTATAGTGACCGTCTCTTTACTTAATAATGGCCCCAAATTTCAGTGATATTACCAACTTGGAAAGAGAAATACTGGAAAGTGCTTCATTTAAGTGAAAACATGGAAGTAAGGTAAAATATTACTTTCACTACAATATACTGTTACAATCATTCTCCTTTATTATTAAGTTGTCAGTTTCTTACCCTGCCAAATTCAAAACTTAAACTTTATCAAAGCCAGGCATGGTGGCTCATACCTTTAATCCCAGCACTTAAGAGGCAGGGGCAAATGGATCATTGAGTTCGAGGCCAGCCTGGTCTATAAAGTAAGTTCAAGGACAGCGAGGGCCACACAGAGAAACCCTGTCTCAAGAAAAAAACAAGGCCAACAATTAAATTTTATAATAAGTAAGACTGTTGAGAAAAAGCAAAGCAAATTAGAACAAAGAAAAGAAAAGAAAACCAGGTTTAGTATTATCCATGGCTTCAGGCATCCACTAGATGTTTTGGAATAGGAAATAAAAGACTGCTGGAGCAGAAGCATCTTTCTTTCCAGTGTAGATACTCAGCTTATTTGGTAGGATGTTGGAGTAGAAGAGCCATCTTTTTCAATATAACATATGACTAGAGTTCTCTTTCTGGTCATGTCAGTTGGAATAAGGATGAGAGTCTGACCAACATTAAAACAGTCAAAAGTCTTTTTAAAGGTGCAGGGTTTTTACACACACACACACACACACATATATATACATATACATATATATACGTATATATTACGTATTTATACATATATGTATATGTACTATATACATATATATTACATATTTATACATATATATGTATACATACTATATACATATATACATATATATAACAAATTATGCACACTTATTATCATACACAACATGCATTGTAGAAATAGGGAAATCAAGATAATTAACTTATTCATTATCTCACATACTTGTCCCTTTTTTGTGGTAAGAACACTTCCTACCTACCCACTTATCAGTTTTCAGAAACTGTTGCTATTAACCATAACCACTATTTTTACAACAAATCTCTTAGACTTGATTCCTCCTAGAAAACTTTTGTGGTTTTGACCAGTATTTTCTCAGCCCTTTCCTTGGCCAGCTCCTGCTCTCATTGCCTGCCTCTGTGAGGTCAATCTTTTCACATTCCACACTTAAGTGAGATAACATGCTATTTGTCTTCCTGTGCCTGACTTCTTTTCACTAAAGCTCAGGCCCTGTGGTTCTGTTCAGATTGTTGAAAATGGCCTCATTTTCTTCTTTGTAATGCTGTGTTGTATTGTGACGTGCGTATGCACTGCAATTTCCATCTAGCAGTTTAGCCACTGATGATTATGCAGGTTGTCTCCATATCCCAACTATTGTGAACAGGACTCAGATGAACCTGAGAATTGGGTATCTTTTCATTACACTGCCTTCATTTCCTTTGCTCTCTAACATTTTATTTTTTTTTAAGCAAAATCCTTCTGGAAGGGTGTTTTTCTCCTCTGATAAGAGAAGGAATAAGAATTGCATAAGCCTCGAGGCGCCATCTTTTCTGTTTTTCTTGGCCATCAGATAAGGAAACCAACACAGAAGAATGCAGAGTGAGACGTATAGGAAAGGTAGAGCCTCAAAACAGCATTCTTTGTGTATTTATTTATGCTAGAAGATTGGAGTAGCCAGGGTCCTAGTGACTGAACACACATAAAGGGCAACTCCAAACTAACAGCCAACACGAGCTAGTTATGCCCAAAGCCACTTTCCCTTGAATTTTTTAGGGAATCACATAAATTACCTTTGCTTTCTCAGGCTATGTTGATTTGGGATTTTATCACTTGAAACTCAGAGTTCTAATTATAAAATATTGTCTCTCCTCATCCTTTCCTTCCTTCCATAGGAACTGGTTTATCTGTGCAGCAGGTGGTACCAGTGCCTTGCCCTTTGATGCTCACTGTTACCATGTATCGCTATACCTTATTACTCTACAGTTCTTTCAGCCAATAAGTGGGAGAGACCTGAGTGTTGATATGTTAAGACACATAAGGGTAAGCTCAAACCATTGACTAAAATGAGTGTGGCCAGACTTTGACTACTTTGTGAGTCCTTCTTTTTTTCACCAATCTCCACTCATTTTCTTCCAGCCTTTTAACCCCCTAACACTAGACAGAAGAGAAAAAAATGATAGCAGGAAAAGGAGGTGATGTTATTAGACTACTTTCTGCTGATTAGAGGTGTCTGGTTCCTTGGGATAAGTTTGATGTTCTCCATCAGGATATCTAATTATTTTTCTTGTTGTTTCTTTTTTGACCATTACTGCTAACAGCAACCAACCCTCTGAAACAACGAACGACTAACCACCAATCACCAACCTGCTCCTCTCATGGCCCCAGCATTTATATACCCTCTGGAAAGTCCACAAAATCCCAAATGTTACACAATTGCAGAAACCGTCTGCCGCTGGCAAAATATGTCCCCGCTAGTGCACGAGGCAAATCACAGTCAGCTGCTGTGGACAACCTGAAGCAGCCCCATAACCCACACCTGGGATTAAAATATTCTTATACTATTTCTGTGTTCTTAAAGAAACCAAAGTTCTCACCACAAATGAGATAATGGTTCAATAGCCTACATTCTTTGTCTCTCATGTGGAATCTGAAAGTATGCCCCACACCACCTACCTGAAGTCTCCAGCACAGTGGCCTTGTTATTTTAGCCCATAATGGATTCTATAAATTGACTTTCTTTTCTTCCCTATGTCACTTATCCAATCTCTAACAATGCTTATTTTGGCATGCGATTCTGTGGATGCAACATAAGGCCTATATGTGCTAGGGAGGCCTATATTATGTTCTGTCACTAAGCCATACTCCCAGCACAGTTGTATCAAGATTTTTGGAATCAACCCTCAAACATACTGCTTGTATCCTCATGCTTAACACAAGGTCTACTTCTATGGAAAATCCAACCTTGAAAACTAGTTGCCCAAGCATAGAGTTCTTATACTCCAAATCCTTCTAATACATACATTCTTATTATGGGTTCTCTGTCAGATTGATAGTGTGTTCCTTCTTTCATGATACCCAATGCTTGGCTACAGAGTTAATTTGTAAACAAAGAAAAAAAATGAGAGTGATATCCCTGCTCTTTGGCCATAATCATAAATTCTAATTTGGATTTGACCT
>NC_045030.1:5200845-5204457 GCF_008632895.1 Mastomys coucha | reverse complement strand
GTTTTTGCCATATCAGAAGAAAAAAGTCCAAATCTAAAAGGCTATAAGGAGAAAATTCCAGGTGATTGGTGTGAATTCTAGTTCCATAAATGTCAACTTGGCTAGCAGGAGGAATAGTGGCTGGAAACACAGTCTCTGAAGGCAGACAGCTTGATTTTGAATCTTTAGTCCAAGCTGTGTAAGCACAGACAAATTAAACAACTTCTCTGAGCTCATCTTCAACAATGAAGTAGGGAACGGAATGGTGTCTGGTTTGCTGCATTGATGCAAGTATGATATCAATCAGGATCGTTCGAATGTCTAGAAGAGTGCTTGATAGATAGGAAGTGGTCCAACATCTGCTTTTATTTTGGTTATTGTCTCTCTGGATCTCAGTCTCTTCACTTGTTAATGGGGGATTCTCCCCTCAGCCTACAATTGGGGGTTTTGCTAAAACAAAATGATACAATGTCATTGGAATGGAAAAATCTGGCAAAGCATAGAATGTATTTGGGTTATGATTAAATCAGTTGAAGCGTTTGTGGCCCATGCTCTTCCTCCAAAACACCCCCAGCTGGGTACTTAAAGGCTCCGTTAGTCTTGACTTCCAGGGAAGGAAACAAGAGCTCAGGGAAAGCCCCTCCCATCTACATGGGTCAGACATATGGCGAGCAGCTGGGATGTATGCAAAGCATTCCTCAAATTAGTCCAAAGGCCCCACTGTTCAGTTATTGCCCCCAACGCAATCATAAAACCACAGCGCATAACTGCCAGCAGGTTGTTACATCCCCCAGTCTGCGCTCACTCCAGCCAGTCAGTGGCCCAGCCAAGGCTACTCCAAGTTCTCTGGCCCTGGAGCCACCTGTGTATCCTCTGCTTAACTCAATCTGCTGTCAAGAAGGAGGAAGTAATTAAATAGGGGACATGTCAGTCCCACCACAGGCCCTGGAAAAAGTCAATAAAATTTAGTTACCAGAATGGGAGCTGATTTGTAACCACTCTACCGTAAACCATGACGCACACACAAAAGATGTCAGCTTCGGGCACATAGCACACCAGCCCAGCAATGCCGGGCCCTCAGCACAGTTTTCTTAAATGGCTTCGATGGGACAGAAGGAAGGAAAATGAAGTACTCTTTACTCCAGAGAAATGTGATGTGAGAAATGAAGCAAAAAGGCATCTTGTTTCCCTGATAACTCTCAAAGAGATTAAGGGCAGGCACACAATGCTAGGGGAGAGGAGGCACATGCTGAAGAGGACAGGACAAAATATGTTACTCCTCAGTTAAGCCAATGCAGCTCTGGGAGACTGTGGATGAGAAAGTGGGCTGTTAGACTGCCCTAGAATAAACATTCTGTTGCTTGCCCCACCAAACTCCTCTGTCCACCTGTCTCACTGCTGCAGGATCAGAACAGATTTTTCCAGCACTCACAAACCCCCATTCTGAGGAGGAAAGAAGAAGAGCCGAGGAGCAGAATATGTGCAAACCAAGATTTTGTTGGATTCCAATCTGCCAATGTACCTTGTTGTTTCTTCCATTTGACTTCATTTCTACCTTGTCAATCATGGGAATTTTCTATGAAACTAATTCTTTTGGCAAATTGGAAAATTTGGCAAACTGCAGCTGGAAACCCATAGGCGAAGTATGCAGTTCAACCAAGACTGTTTGGGGGAAGCATGAGGTAGAGACGGGAAGAGACATCGCAACAGACTCAAGAAAATATGCCAAATCATTCTTCTTTTTCCCCCTTTATCCATTCTCTTCACAAAGGCTTAGAGACCCATTTCTCATTTTGTTCTATATATTTCCTTGATCTAAACAAATATTTTGGTGTAATACCAAAGAAAAAAGGCAGAGTACAAGGCCAACTGCCATAAAGTTCCAGGTTAACATGCACTGAACACCAATTGTGACATTTAATCCTCAGCTTTCCTGAGCACTAGGTTGTAGGACATGGAGACTGCCTTGCAGAAATAGGTTACTATGAACAGACCTTAAAGTTTATGCCTACTGTTTCCAGTCTACTTTCTCGCCATCCTTGTGCTTCATGATAAAGTGGCATCGGCTACACATTCCTTCCACCTTACTGCTACCAGGTTTACCCACAGTGACAGACTGAAATCCCCCTAAAACTGTGAGCCAAAACATACCCTTCTTCTCTCATCTTGTTTCTTCAGGCATTTTGTCACAGTGGCAAAGATGATTGGTAGTACAAGAATAAAGAGGTATTGCATAGACTGAGCCCCATAGAAACTAAGTACCATGAGCAAGGCCAGTGTCTAAAGAATTGTAGAGAAAAGATGTGATCACTCATTGAATATTCATATTAACCATAGCACATGTGGTTTCCTGATGCTTTGCAGACTCTGAACCATTAAAGTATTTCATGCTTAATACAAAAAAAAAAAAGAAGAAGTTGTAAGACTAGGGATACAGCAGTGGTAGACATTGCTCTGCATATACAAAGCCCTGGGCACCATAAAAAGTAAAAGAAATCCAAATCAGATACCATAGCTTTATAATCCCAGATACTCAGAGAGCTGTTGTGGTCAGGGATCACAAGTTAAGACTGACCTGAGCTATAGTTGTGGTCTATCTCAGCATAAAAAGTACAAAACATGGTCTCTAGGTGGCAGTGGTTATGCCTTTAATTCAGCACCCTGGAGACAGAAGCACAGGTGAATCTCTGACCAAACCAGCTCAATCAGTCAACAGGGTCTCAAGCATAGGAGTGAGGATTGAAAAAAAAAAAATTAGACAACATTATAACATGACTCCAGCCCATACTGAGGTGAAACATCTTTATTTCTCTCCAGCCTGCTTTTATATCATTCTAGGTATATCAAAAAACAAAACAACAACAATAAAAAAAACATGGTTAGTTTTTAGATAAAAGACAGAGTAATCAAGTGAAATAGTAAAAAAGGAGATCACACAAGAAAGTAAGCAAGCAGAGTAGTAAGCAAAAGGATCACACAATAATTAAGGTAATAATTAAGTAAAATAGTAAGCAAGGAGATCACATAAGGTAGCAATTCCATAAAGTAATAAGCAAAGCCCCACGGTCACAGTTTCTAATATTCTTTTTTTTTTTTTCTTGGTTTTTCGAGACAGGGTTTCTCTGGGTAGCCTTGGCTGTCCTGGAACTCACTCAGTAGACCAGGCTGGCCTCAAACTCAGAAATCCGCCTGCCTCTGCCTCCCAAGTGCTGGGATTAAAGGCGTGTGCCGCCGCCGCCGCCGCCGCCGCCGCCGCCACCACCACCACCCGGCTCTAATATTCTTATCTGAGTCTATTTCCTTGTCCAAGCCCACTGACAAATGCCAAATCCCTAGAAGCAGCACCAAAAGCTCTCAACAGATTTCTGAATTCCAGGCCAGCCTAGTCTAAAGAGGGAGTTCCAAGACAGCCAGGGCTACACAGAGAAACTCTGTCTTGAAAAAACACACATACACACAAAAAAAGGTACAAAAAATCATAAAAATCTAACCTGACTTAGAGTGTTATAAAGATGGGGGAGGAGGACGAAAAGGAGGAGGAGAAAGAAGGAGGAAGAAAAAGAAGAGGAAGGGAGAGGAGGATGAGGAAGAAGCAGGGAGTAGGAGCAGGGGGGGAGGAGGAGGAAAGATGTG
>NC_045030.1:5194803-5200835 GCF_008632895.1 Mastomys coucha | reverse complement strand
CCAGCCCAGGGATGGCACCACTCACAATGGGCCCTCCCACCCATGATCACTAATTGAGAAAATGCCTCATATGTGGATCTCATGGAGGTATTTCCTCAAAGGAGGCTCCTTTCTCTGTGATAACTCTAGCTTGTGTCAAGTTGACACACAAAGCCAGCCAGTATACCTACCAAATGGAGTGGAAGGACCTAACACAACTTCTGGTCTTCCCAGCACATGCCTAGTACCTCAGACTAAGTCTTTATTTATAAAGGTACATCACTCATGTACCCTCTTAGCATTACAACCTAGGAAACACATACTTTCTAGTCTATGGAAGTCAAGTATGGCAGCTCTTTCACTGCTACATCCACCCAACTTACTTGTGAAGCAGGGTGGTTTTATTGGCCTGTGTAGAATGCTGAGTGAATGGCCTAAATACCATGTGAAGGGACAGCACTGACATCAAAGGTACTATAAATTTAGACATTCATTAAGGCAATTTTCTATTCTATGTCAGCAACATGTTCTAAGGAAGGGTACCCTCTCCTAATTCATGCAAAACCAATATCCAGTTAGTTTAGTCCCCTATTAAACTCTTGCCACTCTTGGCACTGATCTATCTGCTTTCTTCTGGTCCCTCTTAA
Organism: Mastomys coucha; assembly: GCF_008632895.1. Classification (NCBI taxonomy): domain Eukaryota; kingdom Metazoa; phylum Chordata; class Mammalia; order Rodentia; family Muridae; genus Mastomys; species Mastomys coucha. Next base: position 5,200,209 of record NC_045030.1, on the reverse strand, counting down.
CATCTGTGTTATCTGTTTCCTTTTTTTCTGGAATAACATACCTAACAGAAACAAGATGAAAGAATAGTATGTTTTGGCTCATACTTTCAGGGGGATTTCAGTCCACCATTGTGGGGTAGTCTTGGTGGTGCTATGGTAGAAAGATGTATAGGAGAGGCCACTCTATCATGGCAAACATGGAACCAGAGAAACCAGGCTGTAAACCAGACCTGCCCATAGTGACCTAATTCTGTCATACAGGTCCCATGTCTCATAATATTTCAAAAACAGGGCCATCTGCAGACAGCATTCAAACATATGAGTCTACAAAGGGCATTTCGCACTCAAAATGCAACCAGATCCAAGGCGAGAAATACTTTCCATAAGAATTCATTTCTTCATTCGTTTACAGTTAATTGTGTTACATTCAACAATATGCCTACAAGAAAATAGACATTGTGCAAGATCAAGAAAACAAACATGGTTCTTCCTATCTTTCCTTTAAGCAGTAAGAACATATAGAAAGTACTATGGGCTGGTCTACTCCAGTCAGTTTACAGTCTCTCTCAAGCTTACCTTTCCTATATAAGTTATAGAACCCAAATAATAACAAGGCAGAAGCAACAACAACAAGAAAATTTTATTTTATTTATTTACTTTTTAAAATTTATTTATTTAGTCACTTTACAACCAATATCAGCCCTTCCCAAAACCCCCTCACATAATCCCCCCATTCTACCTTCCTTTTCTCTTTGAAAAGCAGAAGCCCCTCTCTGGGCCTCATGTCTCTCCCCAACACCAACAATTTTATTTTTGAATTTCCTACCAGGAATGATGACATGTCCTGATGTCCCTGTTCTGACCAACAAGATATAAACAGTAATCAATTGGTACTCATTTTTCCTCTCCCTTCTTGCTGACTGAAATATAAACACAATGCCTGGAGTAGTAGAAGTTATCTTGCAATCATGAGGGTTATGTATATTTTCTATAGATGACAGAGATAGAAAAAGAGAACAAGCCCTGTGTTTCAGGATAGAGTCCCAAGATATGCTAAACTGCCTATGCTATTACAAGAGGTGAATAAATCTCCTACACTTCAACTGCAATCAGCCAGGTATTTTATTGCATGTAGCCTAAACCTACTTTCACTGATGCAAAGGAGACTTATCAAATAGTAATAAAAATAAATATACAATTACACGTAGTAAAGTGTGTCAGTCTAGAGAAGTATAAGGCTCCAGCAGGCTGCAAACTGCTTGACCAGTTTGTGAAAGCAATGAAGGCTTGGCTGAAAACTAACATTGAATCTCAGTAACTAGGGGCAAGATGGCATATAGTCAAGATTAAAAAAAAATGTGCAAAGGCCCTAAGGAAGGAGAGAGCATCCACATTGGAAGTGGAGAGAGAAAGGCAGTGTTCACAAGCAGTGAGGTAAATCAGCTCCCAGGGATCAACACTGTGACCTTAACCCCTTTGCTCAGTCCATTAACCAACTGAATTGACTCTCTACAACTACCTAACCAGTCAGGCAACACTGAAGGAAAGGAATGCAAATGGAAGTTTCCTAAGGCTGGCTGAAATGAAAAAGAAATTAGGGTTAGTCCTAATTATTCTCATTAGTAAAAGACAAGTAGAATCCCCAGAGGAGAGCCAAGGTAAGAGTGCTATTGACAAATACCCAACATAATGAGTGTCTGGCACAACCTACACACTCAATGATGTTTGTTGAACAACCATACAACTAACGTCAAAGAAAGTTATTTGAAAGCATAAAATGATGTATGATTCATTATGCCAGGTGCATGCTTTGTTTTGACACACCTGCCTTTCCATTATAGTTTACAGAAGTAGACGCCTTTTACATTCACTTTGAGATCAAGACTGGGGACTCTTCTCCTGTTAGTGAAGCTCAACTTCTTTTCACCTCTACAAAAAGGCATGCTTTCTCTATCACACTTCATTCCTCCACACTCCAGTCTTGCTTCTTCCCCAGCATGCTCTGAACTTACGTGCTACTTTGGTCCCTGGCCTCTAATCAGCTCTGGTGAGCAACTCAGTAAAGGTTTAAAAGTGGAGGACGGTGCCTGGCATGCTTGCTCTAGAAGTCATGAAATTTCATCTCATCAGCTTAGTGTAAGGTCATGGCAGGGAAGTATTTGTACTCCAGTGGAAGAACTGAGGTAGGAGCATGTACTTCTTGAGTGCCAGCAAAGCTCAAGAGCTAACCTTCTGTGATCCTTCCAGCAACCTTGGAAACAATGATACCGAGGCACGAAAACTTTAAGTGACTTACAACCACATCTCTCACCCTCCTTCACTCCATCCTTCCATGTGTCTAGACTAGTCTAAGGACTGGGCTAGCACAGGCTACTATAGATTTTCCATTTTCTTTTTCATTTCTACTCCTTTCTAGACTTTATGCGTAAAATTCACCTTGAGCTCGTTGTAACTGCGCTTTTTGCTTACTCCAGCTGCTTACATGGGCTCAGGAAACAAGTCTCTAGGACACACTGTCCAGCTGAGGCTCTAGACAATTTTTAATCATGACTTGACCCTGCCTTGTATGTATAACATAGCACATGGGACAAAATAAACAAACCCTCTATGCCTCAACTGGAGAGCAGACTAGGTATGAGATCTGGGTCTGTAGATTCAGGGTGATGTTAGCTGCTTTGGTTGAGGGTAGAGCTCACTAGTGTCCATCTAGGAAGGGGTCATGGATCCAGCTCTCCTCACACTTCCCACAAGCCCCTGCTTTCTCCCATTTAGTGTACAAAATAGCACCTCCCCAATGGCTGAATGTCTTAGTTCCTCTGGCTGTTATGGCAAAAACCATAAGTCCCGTGGGATGGCTGAGCAGGTAAAATTGCTGGTTGTGCAAACCTGCTGAATTGAGTTTGATCCCCGGAATACACATAAAAGTGGGTGGAGGGAACTGAGTCCATAGAAACTATATACTAGGTGGCCTGTACTTTACATCTCACGGTTCAAGAGAATAGGGAGTTCAAGATCAATGCTGGCAACTTTGACATACCATGATACCCTAATTTCTGGCCCAAATGCCCCTTTCTTGCTGTATCCAAACATAGTGAGGAGAGGAAAATGGATCTCTCTAAATTTGCAGGTATCCACCCTTCTGTCATTGTGATATTACATCATCTGCAAACCTGTTGGGCTGCATTCCTAACTGTGCTGGAACAAATGCAGCCATATTTTGCAAGTTGGACTGCATACAGTAGTGTCTTAAAAATATTAATAATATGGATAAATGCCTTAACCCTTATGCTCTCACTATCCTTCTAAGACTCCCACCTCCTAATGCCATCATTTGAAGTGGCAGGATTTTGACACTGGAATTAGGGATATTAAGGTAGCACAAGGGGCTATCTCAGTGAGTTCCTTGTAGCTCTAAAAGTCCCAGAAGAGATGGGATGACCTCTCATCTGGCTTCTGTTGAGATTGCATGCCTTGATTATTGTATTGTTGGTCCAATCAGTGGACTGAGATGGACTAGTGAAAACCTTTCCTAACCTCCCCACTGATTTCTGATGTGTGGGATCAGGAATGGAGATGACTGGGAGCAGAGGTGCTCCTGATAGACTAGTTCTGTCATTCCACAGAATGAAGCCTGCTGATTGCAGGGTGGCAGTGACACAGGCAGGAAGATGACACCAGTGTTTGCCTTGATAGCATGAGAAGCCTTTCTAGCTTAGGAAGGAAGCTGACCTCACAGTTTCATAATACAAATGCAGAAATCAAATTGTTGCTAGGCATTTATTATGTGTCAGGCATGATGTGAACCTGTTTTGCAAGGATTTTTCCATCTCTTCTAACAAGCTCATAAAATCACCAGTATTGTCTTTTACTGTGGTTGAGGAAATAAAAGTGAGAAAGACAGTCCTTAAGATAACATATTGTTGATAAGTGGTAGAATGAGCTTTGAACTCATACATTCTGACTTCAGAATAGGAGTTCTTGTCTTCTGTGCTACATATTCTGTGACACTAAAGGCCTTAAGTGTTCTGAATACAAAATGACTCTTGCAAGAATATGAAACCCAAGCAATGGGGTTCTAGGAAGACATGAAGTATAGAAAGCACTAGATTAAAGGTAGAGTATGTTAACACTAACAACCTCATGTCCCAGAAACTTCACATTAGTCCATTTCCTGTTCATACAAGAAAATAGTTGAGGAATACCTATCAAATAGCTTTGTTTATTTAATCATTCCAGAGACTGAGGCTCCATAGATCTTCCTGTGAGGAGGCCACCCAATATAGAGTTTTTCTGGAGTCAGTTCCCTCCACCCACTTTTATGTAGATCCTGGGGACTGAACTCATTTCAACAGGCTTTCACAACTAGCACCTTTACCAGCTGAGCCGTATCCTTACAGGTACATGTAAGGCCATATACTTGTAAAGGCAAGTGTATGGGCATAAAGAATAATGGAGATAAAGAACACAGTTTACTATACAGAGAGCAACATAGATCTCCTTGTGAGGACAATGAACACCTCGTGGTAAATGAGTATATATTAAGGAAACCATAAGGTGAGGAAAGAAGCCAGACAGATTCAGGATCCGGCTTTTCTCCCTCCCTTCCTCCCTCCCTCCCTCTGTCCGTCCCTTCCTTCCCCCCTCCATCCCTCCATTCTTCCCTCCCTTGATCCCTCCCTACTTCCTTCTTTCCTTCCATCTACCTTCTGTCTTCCTAGTAACTTACTATCATAGGAACTAAAAATAGGAAATACATTAATCAGCCGGGCGGTGGTGGTGCACGCCTTTAAGCCCAGCACTTGGGAGGCAGAGGCAGGCGGATTTCTGAGTTCAAGGCCAGCCTGGTCTACAGAGTGAGTTCCAGGACAGCCGGGGCTACACAGAGAAACCCTGTCTCGAAAAACCAAAAATAAAAAAAATAAAATAAAATAAAAATACATTAATCACTTCTACAAGCTGTGTCCCTGTGTCACCTACCCACCTTCTAATCTATCCCAGCTCTCAAAGAGTAAACCACCTCTCAATATTCCCACAATACCATAAGCATGTGACAGGGAGCCACAGAAAGGTGGGGCAGGCAGGGATTAGAGATAGTCAGGCTGTACTTGCTGAATATCTCAAGAGTATTATGAAAGTGTAAGGGCTGCCTGGATTCACTGCTAATCAGATGTGCCAGTATTATGGGAAAAGGCAGGCTAGAGTACAGTTTGAAATTTTGACATATTCATGGTTGTATACTAGAATAACACTCAAAAAGGCAAGTACATGGGTATAAAGAATAATAGGGAACACACAGAGAAAGCCACACTTCCGGGTGATCTAACAAGCACAGGATCCCAGGATCCCAGAATCACAGGATCACAGAGGCAGCTTGACTCTGAGAGTTCTGACACAACCAGGATCACAGGAAGGACAGGCTCCAGTCAG
>NC_045030.1:5167383-5194793 GCF_008632895.1 Mastomys coucha | reverse complement strand
GAAAATGCAAAAAGCAAAAAGCTCCTAACCCTAAATATCCAGGAAATCCAGGACGCAATGAGAAGACCAAACCTAAGGATAATAGGTATAATATGTTTTTTTGAGGAAGATATCTTGATTAACAGAACTTTACAAAGGAACAAAACTGAGGTATAAAGTTTACTCAAGAATGTGGATGCTCACTAGTATCTTGTAACTCCAAGTGTAACACAGTGACCAGCGACATTAGAATCACTTAGGAGCTTGACAAAAATGTAGTCTCATGCCCAGATCACACCCATAGATTGCTCAGCTTCTACGAGACTTCCAGAGGATTATAGGCCTATCAGAATCTGAAAAATATTGGACAGGGGGATACAACTAGGAAGGGTCTTCTTTATTCCAGTTCATCAATGGCATCGTTTTCAAAAAATGTTTGTCAGCCTATGCTGAGTTGGGCATCTGCTGAGCTCAGTTCTTCTGGGTACAACACCTGCCATTTCCAAAGACATGATAGTAGGTAAGGTAAGTATGTTTTCAAAAAGGACAGGCTCATGGATGTTGTATACACATTTTATTCTTGGTTTGTACGTTTTCTTACTCCTGCCCTTAGAACAAAAGTGACTAAGATGAAATTGCCAAACTTGTGAGTCCCATTAGTCCATTAAAGGTTGGGCTGATAAAACTGCAGATCTTCTCACATCAAATAGACACATGTATGAAATTGAGACAAACTTTAGGTATGCCACAAGAAGTCAAAAAATAATTTATACAAAGTGCTCAGGGCTAAACACAGTTTGTAAATGTCTGGGGACAGACAATTGTATTTAGGGCTTGTAATTCCAATCTTAAAACTTTTCTAGGTATCTTGAAATTTGCTGTATAACTATGTTCCTAATGAAGACATAATTGCTAATTAGTCTAAAATTTGTTTTTTTTTTTAAATCCAAGTGAGAGACTCCACTTTTCTCCAGATTCGAGAGAGATCTGTAGAAATGAAAAGAAAGAGCTTCCCTTTGTAAAAGGAGTTCAGAGAAATTGTCTTCTAGATTACAGAGTTGTCATGGTTTGCCTACACATTGTTTCTCCTCGCTCTTTATAAGTTATGATGTTGCTGTGCTACATTGTTTTGCTTAGACCCTTACAAATTATACAAGACACAGTTGGTATCCCCATACCCCACAATTCATGTCAGTGAGCAATTTAAATAGAAGAGAACACAGATCTAGGGTGTGTGACTAATAAAATTTCAAAAAACAAACAAACAAAAAAGACTTAGCAGAGTCCCTAAATACTTTTTCTTCTCTGTTAGTAATTATGTGTACCAGATAACAGAGGTTATTTTTAAAACTAATCTGTATCTGTAGCAATAGCAAATTACAAGTACATACACTGTCACACAATTTTACCCAAACAAAAACTAGAGAACTTTTAACCATTATCATGAGCTTTAACATTTATGGGCTGATTTGTTATACACCAAAAGCTAGCTAATACAAACAGCAGTATTCCACTATCAGTGGCTCTGATATTTGATGTTTGTCACTACTTTTGTGCTTAGATGTTCTTTTTCACTTAGAATCCTGAAAAGGCATTTGTCACAACCACACATATGTGGACCCCCAGAAAGACAAAAATGTTTACACATCCTTTGGCTTAAACTTAGAAGAAACAAGAATACTAGCTTTATTTTGTTTTTTGTTTTTTGTTTTGTTTTGTTTTGTTTTGTTTTTTGTCTTTTTCAGACAGTCTTGGTATGTAGTCCAAAATGACCTTGAATTTACAACCTTCCTGCCTCAACATTTCAAGTGCAGGGGTTGCAGATTAGCCAATAACTGATAATTAACAATTAGTTCTACTTAAGTAAGGCTTTTCACTTAGGTTCACAGGCATGAAGGAAACTGCCCACCACCCAAATGAGCCAGGCATATGTATATGTAGGCATACCAGCTGACTCAACAGCTGGAGGTAGTTACTCAGGTAGTTAATATTCCAGCAAGGAAGTATATCTCTTCCCAGAGCCTTTGGTCTCTTGCATTGGCACTTCCAAGCCCCACCTGATTTTTCAAGAGGGAGTTGGCAGCTGATGACTAGGAGGAGCCCAAACACACTGCTAGAGTCCTGTTATCTACCTACAGGTTTTCAGGTGAGCCACTTCTATGCTTTAGTGACAATCATTACAATATCTGCATCTGACCCATCATGCAAAATGTGCTGTTTCTCATTATGATAAGATAGAAGGGGAAAGAACGTTTTGGGAAAGTAAAAAGAAAAGAAAAGAAAAGAAAGGGAAGGAAGGAAGGAAGGAAGGAAGGAAGGAAGGAAGGAAGGAAGGAAGGAAGGAAGGAATAAACCTAGCCAAAAAATACTGGAGCCCAGCAGATGACCAGAATTACAGAAGTATCAGAGCCTGAACCTGGCACTGGCACATACTAGGCCCTCAATAAATGTTTGTTGACTGAACAACAATACTGCAGCCTGGCCACAGAAACAGAACTTCATCCCTGTTTTCAGGTCTTGATGCAAATGCACTTGGCTCTCCTTGCTGAAGCCTGGCTTTCATTCCAAGGTCAACCCTGACTGTCAGATCTTAAATGTCAGCACAAATGATTTGTGATTACCTTAGAAACGGAGATGTGGGCCAGCAGCTTGTTCTTCAAGTGACTTTGGCCCAGATGATATCAAATGAATTAGTGCCCTCGGTCTCAACGAAACCTTCTGGTAGAAGCAACTTCCCATGTTCTGGCAGGAGTTGATTTACACAATCCCCTGCATCAAAGCAAAGGATTACATGTGTGTCCACCTTTTTCTCATTGCCCTATACAAAATATCAAATGCAGCATTCTTTGTCGAACTAACAAGCAAGGAAAAGAAGGATCCTGTTTAAAGTGTTCTCCTGGCAGCCTCTTTTGACCTATGCTTAGCATTCTGCTTAATGTACATGAGCAATAGATTTCAATGGTAAGAAGGTCGTACAGTGTCAGCTTAGCCCACAAAGTAGGCATGGGAACCTGCAGACGAATTGCAGCCAAGCCTCTGGCAAAATGAGATTGTAAGACAGGCATACCAATTCCAGAGAATGTGTATTTTCTGGATTTATAATACAATTTGGAAAAATGAGAGGTACTATCATTACAAATTCAATATAGTTCAGGAGATGGGTAAGGAAGGAGGGAAGTGGGAATATTGTTAGCCAATTTATCAAACTCAATGTCCCTAATGCTCTCTTGTGCAACCAAGAGTAATCACAGTAACTTCCAAGAACATGTTTGCAATCTTAGGTAACAACTGAACAATGTCCATTCAACAATTATGCATTTGTAAGTTATCTTTAGGTACTGCAAAGAAGGGTAGGCAGGAAAAGAGTTCACAAGGAAGGTAAGGAGGGTAAAAGACTGCATAAAGGGTCTGCCTGGGTAATTAAAGAAAACCTCTAAACTCTAAGGACAGACAGCAAAGAAAAGGAGGTATCAAATAGGGAGCCTAGCAACAATGATCACTCAGGCAGGGATGCATTCAGAATTCTAGACACAAACTGATCCTGAATGAATCTCATTGTAAGTTCTCTCTCTTTATATTAAAAACAAGCAAACAAAAACACACAGAAAAGTTTATCAAACTGTAAAGGAAACACTCACATATCCCATGTCTAGGTTATGAAATGGACATTTTCTTTCTTGGTCATCCATCAGTTCATGTTATGTTGAGGTGTGTTCCAAAGTGATTTGCAGACACAAATTTACTTCCCCTCAAATACATCTGTATGCATGCCACTAACTAAAGTTCAGTATTGGCTTATGGCATTTTTTTGTCTCTTGAGGTTAAATTAACATACAATTAAACATATGCTCTCCCATACATGTTAAGTATGCCAGTTGGTATATTCAAACAAAGGCATAAAACTAACTGGTCAACCCAAATCCTCATCAAAAGAAATGTTATCACCCAGAAAGTTGTCATATTCCTATCCAGTAAATCTCTGTCCCTAACCCTTAGAATTCACTGCTTTTCTGTCTGTTTTTTTTTCCTACTGTAGGTTAGTTTTAGAAGTTCCAAACTGATCTGTGTTATCACTGCACATCATTCTTGTGCAAAACTTCTATTCTTCACATGGCTATTTTCTTTTTTCTTTCTTTTTTTTTTTTTGTTTTTGTTTTTTGTTTTTTTTGAGACAGGGTTTCTCTGTATAGCCCTGGCTGTCCTGGAACTCACTCTGTAGACCAGGCTGGCCTCGAACTCAGAGATCCACCTGTCTCTGCCTCCCAAGTGCTGGGCTTAAAGGCGTGCACCACCACCGCCTGGCTTACACATGGCTATTTTCACAATTTATTTATACTGTTGCATATCACTAACTTATCCTTTCTCATTGTTGAATTTTTTCTGTTGTTCTATCTGTCAGAGTTAATTCATAGATTTACCCATGGTCTAATATTTCAGGTTTTTCTGGTTATTTTCTTTTGGCCTATCCTGAAGAGTTTTGAATTGATGGAACTGTATCAGTTTATAGGTATAAGTAAAACAAGCCTATCAACTCATATTCTACTTTTTCTACTATCATGTGGTAAGCACTGTCTAGTGGCATTTGTTAATTTCAAAATTTTTATTATTATTTTGTGTGTGCACCGTGGGTGTGTATTGCCCCAGAGTATATGTTGAGGTCAGAAAAAAACTTTGTGAAATCTGTCCCCTTCTTCCACCTTTTTGTGAATTCTTGGGATGAAACTCAGGTCACTGAGCTATGTGGTCAGCCCTCAAGTGACATGTTTTAAATATTAGACCTTAGAGTTGAAATCCCTAAACATCTACAGTCTCATCTGTTTCATATTCAACTTGCATATAGGTTGTATTGCTTCATAAAGAAATGAAATAAAGCTCATTTACATAAGAGGAAATGATTTGTTCTTGTTCTCACCTAGTATGGAACATTTACACACACACACACACACACACACACACACACACACACACACGTGCGCACACACACACGTACACACACATATGGGTTATCTCTAGGTCCTGTTCTGCCCAGGGAAAATAATTACTGTGGTACTTCTCATTTCTTCCATTAGGATAGGTTTTAGGGGGGAAAAAATCATCCTACCTCAATCTATGATGTCTGTACTGGCTGGTTTTGTGTGTCAACTTGACACAGGCTGGAGTTATCACAGAGAAGGGAGCTTCAGTTGGGGAAGTGCCTCCATGAGACCCAGCTGTGGGGCATTTTCTCAATTAGTGATCAAAGGGGTAGGGCCCCTTGTGGGTGGTGCCATCCCTGGGCTGGAAGTCTTGGGTTCTATAAGAGAGCAGGCTGAACAAGCCAGGGGAAGCAAGCCAGTAAGGAACATCCCTCCATGGCCTCTGCATCAGCTCCTGCTTCCTGACCTGCTTGAGTTCCAGTCCTGACTTCCTCTGGTGATCAACAGCAGTGTGGAAGTAAGGTGAATAAACCCTTTCCTCCCCAACTTGCTTCTTCGTCATGATGTTTTTACAGGAATAGAAACCCTGACTAAGACAATGTCTTAAATGCAAGAGCCCAGTATCCATGACATCACAGTTTTCCATTTTTTTCTGCCAGAATCTTTTGTTCTCTCAAAAATATGTGTGATTAGGGGCTAAAGAGATGGTTCAGTTGTTAAGAGCATGTACTGCTCATGTAAGGAACCTGCTTCAGTCCTCATTATCACATCAGGTGGCTTACAACTGCCTTTAATTCCAGTTTCAGAAGCTCCAGTGCTCTCTGGCCTCAGTTGACACCTGCATACATATGATGCACATATACTCATGCATGTACACATACATTAATCAAATGTAAATAAATCCAAGAAAATACATGAAATATGCTAGGTGTTGTTGTGTGCACTTGTAATCACAGCACCTGGAAGATAGGGGTAAGAGCATCATGAGTCAGGGCCAGCCTTGGCTACCCAGCAAGTTCCAAACCACCTTGAACTATATCAAAAGACACTATCTCAAAAACTAAAACCAGGGCTATGAGGAAAGTTCAGCAGAAAAGGGCTCTTGCTGCAAGCTCTTCAATCTGAGTTCAAACTCTAGGTCTCATATGGTGCAAGAAAAAACAGTTCTCCCAAGTTTTCCTCAGACATCCAAATGTCTGAAGCTCTTGAAGCACACACACACACACACAGCACAAACACAAATAAATATTTAATTAAAAAACAACAAAATACATAAATATCTTTATCATCATTATGATCTCCTTTTCTTATCAACCCATAACAAGACTGTTACTGATCTCAAGGGTGTATTAAATAAAATGGGCATATAGGAGACGAAAAGATGACTCAACAGTTAAGGGAGCATATTTCTCTTGCAGAGAACCTGAGTTTGGATACCAGCACCTATATTTCATGGCTCACAATCTTCTGAAACCACAGCTCCAGGAACACCCAATGTCTCTGGCCTCTTCAAGCCCTTATACTCATGTGCACATGTCCCACATACAAATAAAAAATATAGCAAAAATAAATGTTCATTCCAGGTGCTGGAAATAAGAATTTTCCATGAAAGGGTAGAAATGGGTAGGAATCTAAGACAACCAGAAAGAAACTGGGGGATGGAAACAGAGGATGGGTAGAGCAGTGCCTAAGAGATGGGAGGAAATGAAAGAAAAGAGGTTTCTGAAAGTGATGTTGGCCTTCTTTTAGGAGCTCATACCCACAGTCAATCAATTCTGGCCACCTGCTCAGGTCCCCATGTTCTTTTCTGTTCTTTCTTTCTTCAAGAAGGAGCAGGTAGATCTTAGAATGGCACCACTTATGTCTTCTGCAGCAGCCTAGACCTGGAATGTCCTCAACTAGCCTTTCCTATAGCCAAAGAAGATGCTGTTCTATCTGACTGCCAAAATCTGGTCAGGTACTATTGCTGCTCTCCCAAAGTTAGCGATCCCCTTACCTCCAGAATTTTCCTCTTCATTCCTTGTATCTGTTCCAGTTGTTTGAAGAAGTATCCTTTGCAAACTACTCTGGCTTCTCATAAACTTGGACTTCTTCACTACTAGTTTAAAACTTCCACCCAGGTTTACTGGAAGCCTGGGAACTTCAATGGCACCTTTGCTATGTTCTGTGGAAGCCATGAGGAGACTCTCAAGGACTTTTCCAGAATAATTTCGATCAACTTACAATTATACCTATTCTTATTCAAAGAGCAGTGTGCTTTGAGAGCCTCCCGCTTAGTTTTAATTTGTAGGTACTGGGACATATCTTGTTTGTAGAACAAATATGACCACTATAACACAAATCCAGTGAATGAACTGTATAGGATTCCCGAAGCTTCCACAGTTCTCCCCTCCTTTGCCACACAGAGTTCTCCTTCCCAATCCTCACTTGTGTGAGCTCTCATAACTCAACTGGCTTATATAGAATATCAAGGGATTTGAAAAGATGACACAGTAGCAGCCATATATACTATTAGAGAAATAGTCATTAACACGTTCATCACTGTGGATATAGATTATTATATGTGATGATAGATAGTGAGGTCATCATGAGGTACTGGTGTGTTAGATAGTTTGTTAGTCCTATTTGGCTCCAAGACTTCATGATGTTTTGTGTTTATCTTTAAGAGCTTTCTTTTCATTTCTTTGCTATCATCAGCCCTCAGCTCTATTTGTTGGTATTATTTTGCATTGTCTCCAGAAGCACTAACCACTTTCCCATTGCCTGTTTCTGATGTAACATTTCGGGTAAAATACATGATTATATATGTCTCCAATTAATGAGAGTAAGTAAGCAAAGTACCTCAGTTAATCCAAGGACTCTAAACCTGTTTTTAAAACATTAGGAACTACAACATGTAAAAAGTCAAAAACAAACAAACCATGGTCTCTCCTGACATCCCAAAACAACTTAAATCTCAGTGAGAAATGAAAGAAAAAAATAAAAAGCACCCAAGTTCTAGACAAGAAGAACATGAAAGACAGGGCTGTAACTTCATTGTTGGTGCCTATTTGGGGCCTTAGCCAAGAAAGAGGCTCTAGAGACTAAGATGGGGCTTTGACATCAATGCACACAGAAAAAGCAGTGGCCTTAGCTTCAGGTAAATAAAGGAAGTTTCCCAAATGAGACACATGAATAGAGTTTAGAGCCTCAGAAATATCCTCTTTATTAAGGAGACACAGAAATGCTCTGTCTGTTGGCTTAATGAAGCAATAGGATGCTTGCTACTTCTTGTCTTGGAAGAGGCTTAAGCAGGGCTATTAAAAAGGATTTCAGTGTCTTGCAGATGTGAAGTTTGAGTTAAAACTACCTGTGGGTATAAAAAACCCAAGTTGAGATATTGATATAAAAACTGGTCCAGAGCCTAGAAAACCCTACAGTGTTGGCAAAATCAATATGAAATCTGAAGACTATAGAAGTTCTAACAGAAGGAACAAAAAGTCAAAGATAAGCTCATAATCAAAGACGATGCTAGCTTCACAGGGAAATGAAATACCAAAAGGGATAGTTAGCCAATGAAGCAAAGAGAACCAGTAGAAACAAACAAACTACAAGAAATCATAGAAGAATCTGAAGCATATCATGAGATAAACATCCTGAAGATAACAACGTAAAAGAATAAATAGCATGATGAAACTAAAGGATAGTACAAAGAACAACTTGATAGGAAAAATCATAATAACTTGGAATAATAATAAGTTATAAGAACAATAATTAAATTTAATAGTTTAGCATAAAAATTTAAATGAAGTAATTTCTATAAATATCAGAAAGTGGGGACGACATTTGAAATGAAAAATATTAGCATCAGAGGAAAAAGAAACCTGGGGACAAAAAGGGAAATGAACAATGAGATACCTAAAAGTTAAGATCCAAAGATTTAGGTCTGGGCATCATCATCATCTATGTAGTTTTGTATGCCCTTGCATTTCCACCCAGTACTAGGAAAATGCTTCCTGAATGAATGCAATGACAATAGAACAAACCATAGTTTGAAGGATTGATGAATATGAAGAAAGTTAGCATTCTGAACTAATGTTTTATTTCCTTTCCTAAAATCTAAGATATCTACCAAAACTCATTCTATCTTTTTTTAAAAAGATTTATTTATTTATTATATCTAAGTACACTGTAGCTGTCTTCAGAGGCACCAGAAGAGGGCATCAGATCTCATTACGGATGGCTGTAAGCCACCATGCGGTTGCTGGGATTTGAACTCAAGACCTTCGGAAGAGCAGTCAGTGCTCTTAACCGCTAAGCCATCTCTCCTACCCCCAAAACACATTCTATGTTAGCAATGACAGACATCCATGGGTCAAGGCCATTTATAGATACTCAGAAGCAGTATATGTTTTTTTTTTCTAGAAGCATTTTGCAGAAGCTCTAGTTAAACTCATTACATTTGTATGCTGTAGCTGAACTGAGAGATACACTCCACCCCAGTATATATTCAAGAAACAGTCTAGGGGGAAAAGAACTAGAAAAATAAAGACGAATTGGAGAAATCCATGTAGAACAAGACAGAAGCCCTGTGCTCTGAACATTGAATGGTTACCAATAAGAATCAAAAAGCGCCTGATCTCAATGGCTCACCTTGTCATGAGGCTGGATGGGACTGATGGTACATGAATTTTGAACCAAATCAAAGTAAATTGCAGAAACAGATGACAAAAGGTAACTAGAACCTATTCTAGAACAGGCCAATTATGTCTGTAGTTTCCTCATACCTCCAGTGGGAGCAATGGAAAAATTAAAACAAAAATCTACCCTAACATAATTACCTGAAACTATGTTTCAGATTCAGAATCTGATTGCTCTCAGTTTATTATTTTAGTTCACAAAAATTTTTTATTTATTTATTTATTTTTTTATTTTTTAATTTTTTTTGGCTTTTCGAGACAGGGTTTCTCTGAGTAGCCCTGGCTGTCCTGGAACTTACTCTGTAGACCAGGCTGGCCTCGAACTCAGAGATCTGCCTGTCTCTGCCTCCCAAGTGCTGGAAAGATTTATTTATTTATTATATGTAAGTACACTGTAGCTGTCTTCAGACGCACCAGAAGAGGGTGTCAGAACTCATTACCGGTGGTTGTGACCCACCGTGTGGTTGCTGGGATTTGAACTCATGACCTTCTGAAGAGCAGTCAGTGCTCTTACCCGCTGAGCCATCTCACCAGCCCTACAAAAACTTTTAAAATTCTTTTCAGCCCTCTCTAGTTAACAATCACTTCCTTTATGTTACTCAAACCATTAAACCCATGGAAGTAACTCCTACAAGTAGAAGCAGTGATAAACACAGTTGCTGCAGACAACACAACTCATGTTAACACTCCTGACTATGGGATGACCATAGTTTGCATGCCTGTTGTAACCACTTCAGGAAGTGAAACATTGAAGATGATTTCTCGTGTTTTATTTTTATCTAAAAACCTGTGATAAATGGAAGTTCAGGACATAGGTTGGGGTGTCAGAGAAATGGGATTTGAAGCTCAGATTTTCAGGCACTAGCTAAGCAACCTTGGTAAGTTGGTCAACCTCTCTGAATTCATATGAAAACAATGAGGATTAAAGTATTATCCATTCAATTTTCCTAAGGAGGTAGGATATATTTTTTGCTATACTGACATCACAGAGCACCTGGGAATACAAAATAAGATAATGTATGTGATTATAATTCTTTGCCACCACTGTGAACACTCATCATGGATTTTTTTTAGTTTAAAGCCATTGATAAAAAGTCCCAAGAGACCTATACTGTTGAAGAAACATTGCTTGCTGTAGAATTAGCAATATACAACCCTCCCTACCTCTTACAATAGTCAAACAAAACAAAAACAGAATGAAGCCAACACCTCAATGCTTAATTTCTTACATGTAGAATAATGGTGTTCATACTCAGAGAAGACATATAGCCAAATGCACACCACAATGTTAAGAGAAGTCTTCTCTAAGTCATATGACCAACATTTGTAAATATGATCCTTAGGATAGATTGAAAGTGATCAAATAGTCTCTGCTATTCTTCCCAGGAAGTAGAGTTCAAAGATTTGTTGAATCAAGTTCACCTCAGTAACTTGTTTTCCCAGTAACACACAGAAGTGATGGTCTGAAACTTGTTTCACAACTGGTGGCTGTTTGGCAAAGTGGGAGAACCTTTAGGAGACTGAGTCTTTCTGGAGGAAATGGGTCAGTAGGGACAAGAGTTGAGGATTTACAACTGATCCTACTTCTTGTGCAGTCTCTGTTTCCTGACTTTCAATGCAATGAGACCAATTGAGTTCCTGTTACCCCCCCACCCCACCCCCACGCACACATACTATGATGAAATGGTCTCCTGAAATTGTAAACTATACTAAATCCGTTCTTCCTTAAGTAGCACTTGTCTGAGAATTTTGCTATAGCGCTAGAACCAGGCGTAACGTCAGGAGTCTAACCATCCAGTGTGTTTCTAATGTTGGAAAGAACATCAGAAGAGACCACATGGAGAGAAATTGAGACCATACAAAGGAGACAGAAGTGCCCAGACAGCTCCTAGACCATCTAGCCATTCCTAGCTGAGGTTTCAGGCATCTCAAATAAGAGAATTGTGCTGTCACTTCTAACTCATTCTTACCTAAAAATCAGGTTCAAAAGCAAAGTACAAGTCTTTTCCTTACAATGCTATATTTTAGGATGGTTTGTTACTTAGTATCACAGTATGAATGTATAATAGCCCTATCACTAGCTCATGTGTTAACTCCAGGTTGGTGATATTATTTGGGGAGGGTCTCAAAACCAAATAACGTACAGCATAGCTAGAAGTGCTTCACTGAGATTGGATTCTTAAAGGTGTCTTTCCCTTAGCCTCTTCCTGTCTCTGTCTCTCTATTTTCTGTGCATAACAAGTTCAAGAGCCTCCTCTACACATTTATGCCACTGTGATGGCCTGCCTCACCACAGACACAGAAACAGAGCCCAGAGACCATGGGCAAAACCATCTAAGATGAATCTAAGGTAATTCCATCTTCTTGTAATGTTGTTTTCACAGTCCCTTTTTTATCAGGACAATGGAAGGTAATTAACCCACAGAGCAATATACAACCATGAAAAAGTGAATTTCTTTCTTGTCTGGGTTTTTGCCCAAGCTACATGTTTCTTTTAGTTTGAAAATAAGAGGAACAAAGGTGAAAGACAAACTGAAAGGAGATGGGCTAGAAGAAGATATGTTCTGTGATCTCCATATTGGTAGCTTCTTCAGCAAGCTCCCCTCACTCTTCACTTGTCTTAGACTATAGTAAACTACTCGACTTCCTGTTCCAGTGAGAACCCATTTGATGCCTCCTGTCATTTTATGGACAATAGATTCTGTTCCAAACAGCTTCAAGTATAAGGCAAAGCCCTTCGGGGCTTCTGAGACAGAAGCTCCATCTCCTTTGAGGTTGTTAAATCACCCTGAACATATTTCCATGCACAGGTAATCATGCCATTATTCATAAACCACTTTGATTCAGATTTTACCAAAAGTAGAAGAGGAACATTTAGAGTCTAAAACTTAGAATTAGTGTTGCATGAATTTTGTTAGGGGTCAATGTCCCCTATTAAGAAAGTGGTCTTTAGAATTCCCCTGATGCTTCTGTTCTGCAACCGGGGGAAGATTAAAACTCCTTTTGGAGCTAGATTGTCTTGAAGACTCCTTCTATTTATGAACTGTAATGCACAGAACTGGAGGAGAAGTGCAGATCTTGCTCCGCACTGTATCAGGCAAATTACTGCAGAAAAGATTTTTCCTGCAGTGTGCTCACAGGTTGAATGCTAAAGCTTCAATGTAACTTAAAGGAACATTCTCTCTTTCCTTTACCCCTTTTAGTGACGGCTCAAAAGTCCTGTGGATAAGGACCTCTTTAAGGAAAGGAATACTAATTTGACATGAGGCTTTGTATTCTAAGAGGGAATAAAATGCAGCCATTGTTTTTCAAAAGGCATTTGAATTTGGTGTTTGAAACATGTTGAAATAAACACATATTGGAAACAATGATCACTATTTCTTGGTGAGGGAGTGGCAAGTGTCCTGGTGTCTCCTGGGACAGGCCATTGTGGAACATATAACTGTCATCCCTGCTTCCTGACAGAAAAGCAGGAAGGAAGCCGACTTCTGACAGAACAGACTTCTCTTCCACCCCCTTGGTGCACAAATTCCCTCAGTTAAATGGGGAATCACTTCGCCCAGTGAATTCTAATGAGGCAGCCTGCTCAGCTGTCAGCAGTAACCCCTACAGAAGAAGATAGCAAAGAAGAAAAAAGATTGCACACGACATATCCAATAGTTAACTTTCCCATGCCAAGCAACATGAGCATCAGTATAGCTTCCATGATTGGTGTGCTCACTGGTAGACACAGTAGCAAAGGCCACTAGAATGAGGTACCTGGGTCTGAAGATTTCTACCATGTATGGCAAGTATAGAAAGGTAATTTGAAAAAACTGATTGAAATTGATGCTCATTAATCCTAAGAGAAGTCTGGGACCAAAACGTAGACATACACAAGTATCTTTTATGTGCCAGTTCTGAACTGAACCAAAGGACACTTCAACTTCAGTTTAAGGCAATCAGCTCAAGGCTTGTTTTTCCTTTAGTTGTGAAGGCAGGGAAGCTATTTATAGACAACACTAAGAAATTCAGGAAGCAGGGCTGAAGCAAGAGGAACCTGTTCTGGGCTGACCACTGGTTTTCTCACTTTAGAAAAGGTAAGTGGTCAGCAGATCTAAAGTTCTGATACAAGGGAAAGCATTGGGATGTCACCACTGAGAAAACTCAGATCTTGCAAAAGAAGTGATCCTAACAACGTGCTTGAAAAACTGTTCTTTTTAATTTGGGTACTGTTTTTCACATTATAAATCAGCTTTTATCTTCCCAATACAAAACAAAATTTGCTAAGCAGACAGCTCAATGGGTAAAGGCACCTGATATAATGGCCTGTATGCTGCCCACTCTGCTCATAACACAATAAATGTAAACAAAGAGTTTAAGTGTTCCTGAGCTTTAGCAGATGTACCTAGCTGTAGAAAGACCACCATAATCATGATACAAAACCCTCCCATCCTCCAAATTTTATTTCTTCTCCTCACAGGAAATGTTGGCGCTGATCCCAAATGGTCACTGAACTATCAGTGTTACTTAAAAAAATAGATTTATCATATTTTGAGCTTCATTGCAATGGACTCATACAATGTCTGGTTTCCTCTGCCATTTGATTTTGAGGTGTACCTACCTTGTTTGGAGCATCAGATTTTTTTTTCATTGTATTGTAACTAGGTATTATTCCACTGTAGGAACAGAGCAGATTTTTGAATCATTCCCAATGATAAGAAATTAGCTTGTTTCAAGTATGGACTATCATTAACTATTTGAGAACATTGTTGTGTAAGCCTTTGCATGGATTCAGTTCCAGTTTTTCTTGGGTAAATATCAAGAAGAGGGATTGTAGAGTCTTGTGGTGTAACTATGTTTAGTTTCATTAAAAAAAGAAATTAGTCAAACTGGTTTCCAAACTCCTTTTTACCATTTTACACTCAGAGCAATGATTTCTATTAAATACAAGTGGAGTCAAGTTCAAAACACAGTATGTAAACCACAGTCAAATTTTAATGGGAAAGTATATTTTGGGAGCCACCATTCTGTGATACATGAATATGCATATATCAGATCCATTCGTTACTCGGTATTCAGAGAATGCCACCATACCTGCTTGAAATCCCAGCACTGAGGAGGCTGAGGCTATATAAGTTATAGGCCATAGTAAGCTACTTAGCACATTTTAGACCAGCCTCAGCTACAACAGTAAAATACTACCTCTAAAACAAACAATAATAATGATGATAATCTGTCTGTGTACTATTTGTAACAATAGGTAATTATCAACAATATAATATCATACAGTTAAAGGTAATGACATAATAATATAAGTATCAGCATGTAAGATGAACGTATCATACTTAACATTTTTTTTTACAGTGAAGCACCAGAAGAACTTGATTCACCTACTTCTTCGCAATTGTTTTACTCCTTAGAAGAGGCTGAGATAAAGGCTTACAAGTAAGTAATATATTGGAAACCGAAGTGAGGGGAAAACACAATGAAAAAGGGTGGGATGGCAAGCCTTAAAGGGTCCATTAAAGAGCCAAGTGTGACAGGCAACAATTGCTATGCCCTGCTGGATTTCTTTGGAGCTTTGTTAACATATACCTGAAAACTGCCTTGCTAGGGGATAATGAACAGACTATTCATCAACAGAGCCCTTTCCTGTTGTATTTCCCAAAGTATACACACAAGTTCAGGGTTGATCTTTCCAAAAGCCTCCATCTATAACATAAGAGAAGGAAGGAATGGTATGGGCCTACTGTCTCACTGCACCTACTTAGAGACAGTCAGAAACTAACAAAGAACTGATTTGCTGAATTTTCCCTCTCCTTATTTCACCTCCTCACTCCATGTCTGCGTATGTGTCGATCTTCTACTCTTTCAGGTAGGTATGCCATTACAGATGATTGTAAACCACCATGTGGTTGCTAGGATTTGAACTCAGGACCTCTGGAAGAGCAGTCAGTGCTCTTAACTGCTGCACCATCTCTCCAGCGCCAAAAGTTTTTAAGAACCTGGAGAGATGCCTCAGTGATTAAGAGCACTGGCTACTCTTCAGAGGGTTCAATTCCCAGGACCCACATGGTTGCTCACAACCATTTGTAACTCCAGTTCTAGGGGATCTGATACCCTCTTCTGGTCTCTACAGGCACTAGGAAATCATGTGATACAGAACCATACATGCAGGTAAGCACACACATAAAATAAAGAATAAAATAATCTTTAAAAATAAAAAGAATCATGTTTATTTTCCTCTTTGAAAAATAGCTTTTGAGCCAGGCAGTGGTGGCACACACCTTTAATCCCAGCACTTGGGAGGCAGAGGCAGGCGGATTTCTGAGTTCGAGGCCAGCCTGGTCTACAGAGTGAGTTCCAGGACAGCCAGGGCTATGCAGAAAAACCCTGTCTCAGAAAAAAAAATAATAGCTTTTGACCTAGAGTCATGGATTTCAAAGATCTATCATGCTTGTGTTCAAACCAATTTTTGAGACACACCAAGGTAGTAGCAGGGGGATGGGGAGGATTACACCTTCTTTCTTACCTTCAAAAGAAGATGGCATAGAGAAAAGGGTAAAGTTTGTATGCCATCCAAAGTTGTGTAATATATAGGCCTTACTAAAGAAAAATTTCCTTGGATATCTGTCTAAATAAAAGTATTTTGTGAAAATATTGCTTATTCTATGCAAAGATGAGGACACAGATGTCTTATATTATAGATTGTGTGCCTGTGTATTTGAAGCCCTTAAACATTTACCCATTAATATGAACAGAACTGCAACACACATACAGTTCTAATTAACAACGTTGATTTCAAATAATAGGGAGAATTATTTTGCTGAAACTACACTGCACCTGGCACTAAGTGTGAGTGGGGATATTATGCTTACATAACCGTAGGTCAAACAATGGCTTAATTTTCACAGTATTTTGCAAATTATTTTCAAATTACTTGAAAACCTTGGCTCAGGAAATGTGCATTCAGTGTAAATGCTTCATTTGCATATAATGTCTGCCTTTGTGATTTTCCTATTAGGTCAAGACAAGTTAAGTAGAAATACTCAGCACCTATTCAGACACACATACACACAAGCATACACATGTGCACACATATACACCCCAAAAGACACCCATATTATTTTTCAAACTAATCAACTATTTGGAATCAATTATACTAATATCAACTTTTAAAAATCAGAAGCTCCTCCAGTTCCTTTGGTCATTGGCAAGTGTAGACATGCTCAGACATAGTCTATAGCACCTCTGAAGAGAGTCTGGGACAAAGGTGAAACTAGGCAAGAAACATCAAGAATGCCTGGGAATATGTCATAGCTAGTGATATGTGGTTTGTTCAACAAACAAATAAAAAGACCCAAGGGAAATGGATTTGCTCAAGACAGATGGCCAAATGTGCCTTGTCAGCAAAGGGAAGTGGAAACAAAGGAGCAGGCTTCCTGCTGATAGAAAGATTGGCAGCACAAGAGTCTGGGGACAATAGAAGAGACTAGTGAAAACACCTAAGGGTTGAGTGAGATGGTAGATTTCTAATATATCTCCTTATACAGCTCCTTCGCAAGATTAATAAGGCAAAGGTAAGCTCTCCTTTACAAAGAATGAAACTGGGGCTGGAGAGATAGCTCAGCAGTTAAGAGCACTGATTGCTCTTCCAGAGGTCATGAGTTCAATTCCCAGCAATCGCATGGTGGCTCACAACCATCTGTAATGGGATCCATTGCCCTTTTCTGATGTGTCTGAAGACAGCTACAGTGTACTTGTCTTTTATTTATTATAAAATAAAATCTTTAAAAAAACAAAAGATGAAACTGTGGCTCACAAAAGTCAACTGCATTTTCCAAGTTCACAATGGGAATCAGAAAGGGAAAATTTGAGCTGACATCTCTAGTATCTAGTTCAAACTCATGCCAACATGCTGGCCATAGAAAGCCTAGAGGCAGTATAGTCTAGTGGTTAAATGTGTAGGCTTGGAACAATATAGACAAGGATCTGAAAGCACCAGTCATTGGCTGGGGGAGGTGCCCAGCAATGCATATGATAGAATTCAGTGCTTGATACTCAGTGTTCACTAAGTATAACAATTACAGTGCTGAGGGTGTGTATTCTGCAGTCCAATACAGATGAGAGCAGATGGAGTGTGTGTAATCATTAAACTTGGTACAAAAGCTTTCTGGGCTAGATATAATGGTGTATGGTTTAGAAACAAATTTGACAGAAGAAAACGAGTTATAAACGAAGAAAAATGGATAAACTATACACTTTTGACTATTAAGGAATGAAGAATAATAGTTCTTAGCAAAGGAGGCCAAACTGAACAATGAGATTCAACTGGGAAAGTCAACATCCACAATTACTCTTTTATGTTGCCATTCAAATATCTCATGTTTAAAAGAAAGATTAGTTGATAGATGTTTCAAAATTACATCTTACTGTGAATGTAAGAAGACTCAAATGAAACTTGTAGCTACTTTATGCATACTGTATTAAGGGAAAGAACATCTAATGG
The DNA here is from genome assembly GCF_008632895.1 of Mastomys coucha. Classification (NCBI taxonomy): domain Eukaryota; kingdom Metazoa; phylum Chordata; class Mammalia; order Rodentia; family Muridae; genus Mastomys; species Mastomys coucha. The sequence goes on along the minus strand of NC_045030.1, from coordinate 5,176,728 downwards.
ATAGATAAAAGACCCATTTTGTAAAGCTTTCTTTCTTTGGATTATTTCAAACAATTCAATTCTCTTTTGAAGATTCCATTTACTGAGCAGCCATATGTTCATGTTGGACTGCTATGGCCCAAAGTTCTATATAGTTTGCTATGTCCTAAAGATCAAAGATGAAAAAAATCACAGTCTCGGCCTTTCAATCCAGTAGTTGCTTCAAATATTTGAACACATAGTGCCAAAAGCCCTGTAGTAAGACCAGTTATAGAGCCTGTACATAGCACTGCAGTATCTAGATCATAAAATTGGGTAAACAAAATTCTTGGTTTCAATTTTTCATTTCTCTGCTATCATAAAGGCAGTCCATCTTAAGCCTTCCAATTATTTTAGTATAGAGGGGAATAACCCCTGTCTCTGGACATCAGACTTAGACACATGTTGACTCAGATCAAAGGGCTTAGCAAACGTTATAAAAGCAGAGGCTTAAGTGAGTTTGCATTATTGTGCTTCTGATTTCCATAGAAAAAATACAATATTTATATTCATTTTTCAGGTACAAACAGGATGAGAAACAAGAGAAGAAGACCTAAACCTAATTTACAACCAAATACAGTTTAACCCAACTTTGGTCAGCCAACTCACATACATGGAAGCAGCAAATAAATGACTATTTTGTTCAAGTGGGTTTAAGTGGTAATTTGTCATGCAGCATTGTGTAAATAGCTGACTGAGATAGGTCAGAATGGATGTGACACAGTAAACAGGAAGAAAGCTTTACTGTTGCTCTGCCAGCCAGCACTCACTTCCCATATCCCACCACTAAATACATACACACATCCTCCAAAGAAGAGTTGTAGAGTTCTTGACATTGCCAGTCCTATAAATTAAACTTCTGTTTGGATTATGTTGGGTCAATGATGGGCCCATGTATAAATACATATCCACTTTGTAGATACCTCCTGTGGTGGTTTGAATAATAATAGCTTCCATAGGCTCATATATTTGAATGCTTAGTCATCAAGGAATCTTCACTATATATGAAGAATTAGGACGTGTGGCTTGTTGGAGTATGTATGTTACTGGGGAGTGGGCACTGAGATTTCAAAAGCTGAAGCCAGTCAAAGCCCTCCCCCCCTTCCCCTTCTCCCTCTCTCCTGGCTCCCTGCCTGTAGATCAGGATGTAGCTCTCAATTACTGCTCCATACTGTATGCCACCATGTTTTCCGCCATGATGATAGTGGAATGACCCTCCCCGTTACATGTTTTCTCTTATAATAGTTGCAATAGTTACAGCGTCTTTTCACAGCAATAGAACAATGATGAAGATACCTCCATAGTAAACAGAATGAAGACTAGAATCCTCAACCTCATCCAATCCACAGCTCCCTTTCTTATTGCTCTATATTAAAATTGATGGCATCTTCAGGAAAGCATACACACAGTGCTGACTCCAGTGTAATCATAGCAATTCCATCAAGCATAAAAGCCTAGAGATGGATTTCTGAAATATACTAATTTCAAAGACTATGGCTGATTTTTAAAAGGTGTCCTGTAACCATAGAGACTAGGGAACCTGAGCCATAGATAAAAGTAATATTATCTGTCTCTCCTGGAAAGTATACAGATGCTAGGAAAAGATTGGGGGGGGGAGTTTCTAAGGGGCAGGAAGGGTAGTGATAACAGAGATAAGGAAAATCCACTGCAATAGTCTAAGGAATGTGGGACATCTGCAACCCATCAAGTTCCTTCCAGGGACACATAAGATGATATACATTTCAGAAGCAGGGGTTCTTGCTAGATTTTTTTGGTTAGTTAATTTTAAAAAAGAGTTTAAGGAGAGGGTTTCCAACTAAGGCAGATGAGTCCCGAAGTATTAATACAGTTAAGCAAATATTGGAGGATCATAGGAAATGAGGTTGAATAAATTACATGTTTTATCAGACATCTTTGGGCTTTGAAATTGCTGACAGCCCACTGTGGAATATTAAATCTCACATTTCTCAATTTGCCTTTTTATTGATGTTAGGGAAGAGGCTGTACATGGAAATTTTTCTTTTCCCAACATTTATAAAATATTATGTATGGATTAACATGTGTGTAAATATTCGTTTCTAAATGTGTCTTGGGCTGAATTTCCCCAGGAGCCAGTCTTGAGATAAGGATTTGGGTTGAGGTAGCTTAATGGAGAGGTGATTTCACGAAGCACTGGTCCCTTGCATGAGAAGTGGAGGAGGGAAATGGGTAGGGAAAGAAGCCAATAGAGGGCTCATTTGCTGCTACACTGGGAAAACAGGGCTCATCCCTGTCAGGGACTTTAAGAAAGCCAATGTGAATGATTGTTTTTATTGGAGAGGAGAAAAGCAAGAGCACGTACAGTGACTTTCCATTCAATACTGGCTAAGGGATGCTTCCAGGGGTGTTAACTTTCCAATACTTCCAATCAGCCCCACATACAATGACCAAGAGAGAAAGTCTTCAAGAAGTGTGTCCATGGGTTACAAGATTATGAGTGATAAAAGGACAGAAACCAGTCACTAGCAGTGTGTGCTATAAAGGACATCATGAGATCTATGTCAATGAGAAAAGTTAACCATTAGCTTCAACTTTCTAAAGATATCCACTTGCCTTGGCATGTAATGTTCCTTTGGACTATACTTTAAATCTTGCCTGCCTTATAAAAACCCTTTAATAAATAGGTTAAGATTCTTAGGAGGAGTCAAAATAGCCCAGGGGGATGAAGAAACAGCAATATATGAACAGGACCCAGGAATTTCAATGTTTTAATATCCAGAAAGCCTGGGCTCATGCTTATCTGACATCTGTGAACTAAGTAACTTATCCACAGACAAAGAAGTCCGGAAAGTAGGGAGAGGTGTACATATTTATCTCATACCTCATTGTCCCTCCACTAGACATTCTGAGAGGTCCATGGCTGATTTAGGCCCATCTTTCTTGTCCAAAAAGAGAAAGAAGCCACATCCACTCCAAGAAGAATATCTCTAAGACATAGCAGGACATGGAAGGCTCATGACACCAAGCAGGGGCCACTGAGTAAGTCCTGAGTGAAGCTACAAAAATTCTAATAAGTACTCAAATCATGGGGTTTATGATAGGGATTTTTTTTTGTCACTTTCAAAAGGAACTGTAAAATTTGCAACATTTCCCTAGAAAATGGTCTTTCTTATCTGCCTCTTACTAGGCATTCTTATATTATGCCTGTAATTACAGTCAATCCAAGAGCCTCAAGTGACACCAAGGACCCAGACACTTCTTCATGATCAATTCTGGTAGGTTTCTTGCCAATCCCATTTAAACTGAAAACTCTCTGTTGTCTAATTAGGTCAATCAATGCCTCAAAGAGGTTCTCTTGAATTGAAAATTACCCAAGACCAAGGAATATGCCAGATTTATTGAAGATTTTTATCCAAAAGACTGCATTTTCAGAAACAGTAAAAGCATGAGAGATACATACTCAGTAATAGAGCTCTTTTCCATACTGGAACCATTCTTCTGATGGAGCAGAGGAAAAGGTAACATTAGGGTGACAGGCAAACTCAATGCCACATCCCTGTGTCATCCATAATTCACTGTGGTTTTTGACAATTTAGATTTCTAGGCTTCACTTTTCTTAACTGGGCAATGGGTGCATACTATTTTCCTTGTAAAATTGAGGGAATTAAAATGACAGGTAAGAGTGACAGGCATATTCATCTCACCTTTATTTTATTTTGGTTCTAATACTTAATTATCATAGCAGTCATATCCTGTATCAACCCACACTGAACAGGAAAGAAAGGAAGGAAGGAAGGAAGGAAGGAAGGAAAGAAGGAAGAAAGAGAAAGGACAAGAAATGAAGAGAAGATAAAGAAAAAATTCAGGTTTAAGACATTGTGAAATTCGCCAGGCGGTGGTGGCACATGCCTTTTGATCCCAGCACTTGGGAGGCAGAGACAGGCGGATTTCTGAGTTCGAGGCCAGCCTGGTCTACAGAGTGAGTTCCAGGACAGCCAGGGTTATATGGAAAAACCCTGTCTCGAAAACAAAACAAAACAAAACAAACAAACAAACAAACAAAAGACATTGTGAAATTCAATGTGAAGAGCTCTTATCAGCATCTGGGTAAGAAGTAAAAAGCACCTGCTACAGTTGGGGCATACTCTCATTGGTTCTATTTGTTTTAATATCCTGGTCATTGTAACTTGGAAGTAAATCAATGGACAATGAGAAAGGCTGCAAGCCTTTGTATAGAGTGCAAGGAAGTGCACAGAGCAGGAGCAGGTACATAGAAAGCTTGAGTGTTTACTTCAGTTCTGGTACCAATTAAGTATGAAGTTGCAAAACTTCCTTGATATTTCTGAACATCCACTTGTTTGTCTAATACAACAAAGTGTTCCCATGAAATTATGTTTCCAGATTTTTGTGTTTCAGTTTCCCCAAGAAGCCTCCATCCTCCTCATAGTGATGTGCAAGATCTCCTAAAGGGTTGATTGCATATAACAGAAGAGAAGAAAATCGACATTTGAGAGAAGAAGAGAGACTGAAAAGGAGCAGAGGTCCGGGAGAGCCAATAGGGAAGCAAATTTTTCACAAAGGCAAACAGTAATAATGGGGTGGGATTTATCACTGGCTCACCCCAGGAGAGCAGCTGCTTGGATTTGATCTGTAGTCTCTCTTTGTCTCTCTCTCTGTCTCTGTGTGTGCGTGTCTTATAAATTTTAGTAACTTTATTAAGATCTCCTGAACCAACAATTTAATTCCTTTATTTAAAGTGTACAATTGCATGCTTTTTTCATGGATCTAGAGTTGTGCAGGTATCATCACAATACATTTTAGAAAAGCCTCACCACATCAAAAAGCAAATGACTCATAGTTACAACTGGGCAACTTCCACATCTGAGCTCGAGGCCATAAAGTCCTACATAGTGAGGTCCTGGCCAGTCTGTGATACATAGCAAGAGGCCATCTCAGAATAAAAAAAACTCCACACTCTTTGGGTAGACCCTTACCACTTCATCTCCTCTGCTAGATCTAAGCAACCAAACATTCATCATCTCTATTTATTAATTTGGACCATTTCACATAATGCTAATCATATTTGGTCATTTGTATCTGGCCTCTTTCTGTTATCAGAATCTTTGTCAAGTTTCTTTTATTAAATTAAGTACCAGTACTCCATTCCTGTAAATAGATGAGTAGCATTTCTTTATGTGTATAATCCATATAAGATTTATCCATTATCTATTGGCAGGTATTCAGGTTGTTTACAATTTGGGGTGTTTGTCAATAATACTGTGATGAATATTTGCATATAACTTTGTGTGGATAAGTCATTTGGGGGGTCTGTTTTTCAGCAAAAATTTCTAGCACCAACACAGAATCAAATATAGCCATTGCCCTCAAGAAAGTCACAATCTGGCTGGGAATGTAGCTTATTTGTAGAATGCTTTCCTGTCATGTGTTTGATCAGAAGCCCTGGCAAAGAAAAGAAGAGCAAAAGAAAAGAAGAATGAAGAAGAAGAAAAGAAGAAAAAAAGGAAATCTGCATTCTTATAAGGGAGCCAGGTGTGTTTCTGTAAAGCTGAGGTAATCTGCTGTGATGTGTGTCACATAATAGGATGTCCGGAGAGAGGCAGAAGAGCTGATACTTAAGAGATCTGTTGTTAGAGTGCCTTTAGGCATAAAGAGGGAGAGTATCACAGGTTATGGAAACTACAGATGCAAAGGTTCAGAGTCCTCAAAGAAAATGCCATGTCTAGGCACTTGGCAATGGTATCAATAGCATTTAAACTTCTCTGACACTTGCTATGTATGGGTAACTATTTATTCCAAATGCAACTCACTCACCTCTCACAGTAGCATTTTGGTTTGGGTTTTGAGACAAGGTCTTACAATATAAGCCAGGGTGATGTGGAGATGGAATTCTCTACCTCTTGAGTGCTAGGATTACAGGTATGCATCACCATGCTCAACTTTCACAGAAATGCACTGGTAGGATCATTTCACCCATTTCCTAGATATAGAGCTTCCTGCTATAATAAGACCATAAGTTCAAATGAAGTGGTTTGGATGTCAAGACCTATCATCTGTGCCATACTTAGGACTGCCTGACTTAATTCCCAAGTTGTCCTGGTGGCTGACCACAGGGTATGAGCAGGGGTACAGTAGAAGATGATATTGGAAGGCTACCCTTCCAATGTGCATGCAGGTAAGCCCATGTGAAATAATTCTAATTCCACAAGCGAAATGGAACCATTGAAAGTTTACACACAAGGCAATGACCGGGGTGAGATTCTCATTTTAGAGAGACAGTGGCAACAGCCACAGAGCTGATTGAAAGCAGGGCAAGACCACAGTTTGCTTTTGCCATTAATATCACTGGAAAGCAAACAATGATCCTTGCTACTCTTCCCTTCACAACATGCCCATTACAAGTGTGAAATTGCAAAGGGCATTGCTTGTGCTTTCCTGCATGCAATCTCTTCAGGAGAATGTCATAGCCAAGGCTTTATAGGGGTAGTTCTTAATTCCTCTCTCCACTTTCCCTATCATAGAACTGAAGCTGCTCCTAGGAATCAGAACAAGGAGTTACACTAAATCTAACCATGGAGAAACAAGAATTCTAGTTATTACATATTTTTCACAAGCACATCGAGAGACCATATGCGGAAAAAAAAAAGAGTGAATAAAACCTTTGTGTACCAGATGACTATCTGATTGGGTTTATACTATGTTGTCTTAGTCAGAGTTTGTATTCCTGCACAAAACATCATGAACAAGAAGTAAGTTGGGAGAGAAAGAATTTATTCAGCTTACACTTCCATATTGCTTTTCATCACCAAAGGAAGTAAGGATGGAAACTCAAGCAGGTCAGGAAGCAGGAGCTGATGCAGAGGCCATGGAGGGGATGTTACTGGCTTGCTTCCCCTGGCTTGCTCAGCTTGCTTTCTTATAGCACCCAAGACTACCAGCCCAGGGATGGTACCACCCACAATGGGCCCTCACCCCTTGATCACTAATTGAGAAAATGCCTTACAGCTGGATCTCATGGAGACATTTCCTCAAGGGAGGCTCCTTTCTCTGTGATAACTCCAGCTTGTGTCAAATTGGCACACAAAACCAGCCTGTACACATGTATACATAATTAAATACATATTTATTATACATTATATACTATAATTCTATTAAACCTAGCTGGCCTTCAACACATCAACATCTTGCAGAATGCTTATCTCTTGTTTCTTATCTTTACCCTTGAGTGCCATTCTAGCTCCTATCTCCCTTGCTGACCTCTAGTAGAAACCAGGAGGAGGATATAATGCCTTATTCAAGGCCCACAGAAAAATCTGCTTTCTGTGTATTAAAATCAAAGTTGTTTTAGGGAAGGTAGAAGATGACCCTTGAGCCAGCAAGAGTTCATGTTTGTCTCAGAAATCCTCACAATCCCTTTATGAAGCTACTGGGATTGTTCCCACTGCCCATGTGGAAAAGCTGAGAGAATAACGGACAAGTGGAATGACTGACTGTATTCTAAATTTTGCTGGTAAAACATAAGAGTTTTCAAGGCGAAGCTCACCTCACCTTCTCCCCAGATCTTTCCTTCTTTTGCTGTGTTTCTGATACGGTGAGATGGTACTTACTTCAGCAACTGCATGCTTTGTGAACATGTACATGTAGTCTTGCTATTTTACTGGAACAATGGTAGATAATTTTCTATAAATATCTACTGAATAAATGAATAAATAAGTGCTGAACATGTCAGTTAGTGTAATTACTAAAGTAGATAGATGATAGATAGATAGATAGATAGATAGATAGATAGATAGAAAGATAGATAGATAGATCGATAGATAGATAGATAGATCGATAGATAGATCGAAAGTTAGAGGGAGTTGTATCACCAAATAGGTAGGTGTGTATGTGTGTATCTGTGTGTCTGTGTGTGTATGTGTGTTTCTGTGTCTGTGTGTGTGTTGATTTTCAATGTCTTTTGTTTTCAAAGTCTTTTCTATGCTCTGAATTAATCTATTTTGGAAGGTAGCTAAAATCAATAGCTGACTTTTACAAAGTGTTTATTATGTGCCAGGAAATATTCTAGGCTCTTCACATGTATCAACTCTTATTCTTCTAACAATGCTTTGTGGAAGACACTGTTTTGTTCATTTTCCAGGTGAAGAAGTTGAAACACGGAGAGGTAGAGAGTTTGCTCAACCATTTAGTGCTGCTAAGTGGAAGACTGAAGAACTGAATACAGGCTTGAATCTTGAATTCTGTCTCTTGCTCCTGAATTCTTAAAAATATAAAGATAACTTCAAAAATGTTGAATGAGAAATATATCCTTATCTTAATTATAATTTGGTTTCCCTGAGAAAAACTGACAACTTACCTTGGTAGCATGACTGTTTCAAGGATAACCCAAACAACACTGAGATGCCTTCAAGCCAGTCTCTGTCTTGGCATTGTGAAATAGTCAAAATAAATAAAGCTCTAATTACCAATTACCATTAAAAAAACATTGACATCTCTTGAGATTATATTGTTGAGACAGACTGTAGCATGAAATATACAGGAAGACTAATTCCAACCTGATAAATCAACTTTACATACTGTGTTCTTCAAAGTCTGCTGAGCATATCTTTTTTAGGTAAGGAAAGTTTTCTTCTATAATTTTGAAGATATTTACTGGCCCTTTAAGTTGGAATTCTTCACTCTCTGCAGATGTTGGCGAGGTTGTGGAGAAAGAGGAACACTCCTTCATTGCTGGTGGGATTGCAACCACTCTGGAAATCAGTTTGGCGGTTCCTCCAGAAATTGGACATAGTACTACCAGAGGACACAGCTATACCCAGGGCATATACCCAGAAGATGCTCCAACATGTAAGAAGAACACATGCTCCACTATGTTCATAGCAGCCTTATTTATAACAGCCAGAAACTGGAAACAACTCAGATGTCCCTCAACAAAGGAATGGATACAGAAAATGTGGTACATCTACACAATGGAGTACTACTTAGCTATTAAAAACAATGAATTTATGAAATCCTTGGGGAAATGGATGGATCTAGAGAGTATCATCCTGAGTGAGGTAAGTCAATCACAAAAGAACACACATGATATGCACTCTCTAATAAGTGAATATTAGCCCAGAAGCTCAGAATACCCAAAACACAATCCACAAACCACAAGAAACTCAAGGAGAAGAAGTGTGGATACTTCATTCCTTCTTAAAAGGGGGAACAAAATACCCATGAAAGGAATTGCAGAGGCAAACTATGGAACAGAGACTGAAAGAATGACAATCCAGAGACTGCTCCACCTGGGAATCCTTCCCATATTCAATCACCAAACCCAGACACTACTGT
>NC_045030.1:5150126-5166963 GCF_008632895.1 Mastomys coucha | reverse complement strand
TGACATGTAAATAAAGAAACTATCTAACAAACAAAATAAAAAGAAAAAAAGAAAGTCTGCTGCTTCCTCTTTCCTACCCCACTCTTAGTGGTCTATCCCCTATCTTTAAATTCATCTTTGTCCTAGTCAGGGTTTGTATTCATGACCAAGAAGCAAGTTGGGGAGGAAAGGGTTTATTCAGCTTACACTTCCACATTGCTGTTCATCACCAAAGGAAGTCAGGACTGGAACTCAAGCAGGTCAGGAGGCAGGAAATGATGCACAGCCATGGAGGGATGTTACTTACTGGCTTGCTTTCCCTGGCTTACTCAGCCTGCTTTCTTATAGAACTCAAGACTACCAGCCCAGGGATGACACCACCCACAAGGGTACCTCCCACCCGTTATCACTAATTGAGAAAATGCCTTACAGCTGGATCTCATGGGGACATTTCCTCAATCGAAGCTCCCTTCTCTGTGATAACTCCAGCTCGTGTCAAGTTGACACACAAAACCAGCCAGTAGTCTTCTTCCTCCCTCCTCTTCACTCACTAATTATTAGGTCACTCTCCTTTCAACCCTTCCTTACCCTAAGTATGTGCCAGAGGCCCCAGCAGCCAATGAAGCAATGGTTTCTTCCGCCAAAAGAAACCAAAGTAAGACAAATTAAAATCAGTCTCAATTAAATTAGCACAGGAGTCCTGGAGAATAGATCTTAAGGAGAGTCAATGATCTTTCACATATAGAAAGTCTAGTCAGTGGGTGGTATCATGGGGGATTGTGGGTACAGTTTTCAGAGTGTATTACTGAAGCTGTTCTTACTGAATTCTAGATATCAGAATGTATTATCCATTATGAGATGCAAGACAGACACTTAAAAATTTTTTCTTTGGAACTGAACAGGTTGTATTTATATATTTAGACACACTCACACACACGCAGGCATACTCGTGTGTATGTGCACACAAAAGCGAGAACCACACACAATTTCTATAAGGAGCACAGTGGGTTGAATACATGGGAGGGACTGGAGGAAGGAAAAGGGAGGTGTAATTACATTTCAATGTTTAAAATAATAGAAAGTATTATTATAAAGAACACTCTTGGGATTCAGGGATTGTTACATTGGTTGCTTTCAGGACCTCCAGTGCCTTCCAAAAGACTCAGTACAGGAGAAATGCCAAGTCACTGGGAAGCCGCTGCTTCCAGCTATCTTTTCTTAAGATGGGTTCACTTGTTGGAACAGGAGAAATTTTCTTTTGCTTCGTCAAACAAGAGTGATATGAAGGTTATATTAAAAGCACAGGTAAGGTAAATCTCATCATCTAGCCTCATTTTAACTTGCCCTCCACTTTCATCAGTCAAGTTAATTACAGTCTGTTTTGTGCAATCAGCTATCTCTCGTTCCTTTTAAAGAAATCGTTTAAATGAGTTTTTCATCAGGTCTCAAATTTCCATCACCAAAGTCATTGCATCATAAGAGTTTAGGGCAGAGAAACCTAAGAGTTAGGTTGGCTCAGTGTCTGTGTTTAGATGAAGATATTTAAATGTTGAGAGGTTAAAGCAGTGGTTCCCAGGACCAGAAATTGAACTGAATTAAGAGCAGCAAGCCTTGAAGTTCTCCTTTAAATGCTCCCATTTTCATTTCTGTTCTTAAAGTTTTGTGGTTCCTTTGCTTTATAATTCCCTTACATACATAATATAGGATGTAGATACCCAATATTTTCAAGAGGGCAAGAAAAGAAGCTACAGGGGAAAGAAGCAGTCTTTGTAAGGAGGACAGCAGATGGTGTCTGAAATACACCTTCTGAGATGGGGACATTAGGGTGCTAATTAAGCAACTGTCTGGACAAACCTTATGTAGAAAGTGCAACCTCTTCATAGCTCCAGTCAATAGTTGACAAAGGTGATAAATTCATGGTGGCTGTACCTTTCAAATAAGTTTAGTTCTCTAGCCCATTCTTTCCCCCACAGGATGCATCACATCTTTGTCTTATACTAATTCATCACCTGACACTTATTGACACTAATCAAGATACAGATACCTTTTCAATATGTTATTTTTGGAGCAGCTTCCTTTATTCTGTTTCATTGGTGAAGAAAAGAAAACTCCAGATTTTAGCAGCCTAGGTCATCTAGTACACACCATCCTCTTCCTGTTTCTTCTTTCACAGATGTCTTTCCACAGTAACTTCCCACTGCAAACCAGACACATTTTAAACACCTCTTTCATCAGAGTAAACAATGTATTAAGTAACCAGAGATGTGTGGTAGGAAACTTTTCCTTTCTCCTTTCCAGAAGTTTTTGTTTTAAAATCCCACATGGGTTCCAGAAAACAGTTCAGCATGTGTTTATTTCTAAGATCATCTCCTTGGGTCTAAAAGATTGCTTGTGTCAGCGTACTGCAAGTAAACTCAAGATCAAAAGCCACTGTTGTGTGTCTTGATTGTATGTTTTGGCTTGACCAATTATCCCAAATTTTAGAAGCTAAACTAACACTTGTGTTAATCTAATAGTTCCCGTAGGTGGAGAATCTGGGTACAGTTTTGTTAGGTCCTGTGTCTTGGATCTCTCACAACCTGCAATCAAGGTTCTGGTTGGCAGAGACCTCAGTCATGTCACAAGGTTCAACTAGAGAAAAATTCATTTGCAAACTAGCTCATAACATTGCCTGTCACACTCCTATTTCCTTTCAGGCTTAATGGGGGAGGCGGGGCTCCATTCCTGACTGTCTTTCAGAAGAGGCTGTCCTTAATTTCTAACACAATAGCTTGTTTCAAAAAAGCCACCAAGAAATCTCCAAAATCTTCTGTAGCCTAATCATGGGTCTGTGCCATCTTGAGGAATGGAATTCTACACATGTGAGTTTAAGGGGTGGGAATCATTTGCATTTAGAAATCTGGCTGACAAAGTATGCTTCCAATATTACCTTTCACCATATAAACTAGACCTTAAACATTTAGTTTTCTGTACTCTGAACTGTTTCATAATACTTGAAACCATGGAAGCTTAACAAATATAAACTTTTAAATTCAGGTAACTCTGGCTGATGTAATAACAACCCCCCCCCCACACACACACACACAGACAAAAACAAGCCACAAGTATTTTACTGTTTCCAGGCAAGCAACATTATCTATTGTTAGCATGAGCATACTACATGGATGCTTCTAATTTGTTGAGTCTGAAAAGACAACTAATATGATGATTATGAAGCAGTCTGATAGGAAGCTCAAGCTAATAACAGAAACTATAAAGAACCAAAGTGCTCCAGCTCTACATTGAGCTGAATGCAGAAATGAGTGACTACAGCCCAGAACAAAACATAACGAACAAAAAGAAAAAAGTACAGAGCTAAACCTCTACCCAGTTAACGCAACCAACCCAATAACCATGCAATACAATAAGTATTGCTGCTTTAAGACAGAAAGTTTCACAGTGGCTTACATAGCAATGGACAATCTAAAGCTATCTTATTCTGTTCCTTTTTTCTGTTTTCTTCGCAGTTTCAGAATACTTCTTACATCAAATTAAGGTGGAAGTACTTGATATTTTTAGAATATAAATGAAATATGTATATGTTGTATTAGTCAAATTTCTACAACTGGAACAAAATGTTAGCTCACAAAGACAATTAGCTCACAAAGAATAATGATACATTTAACTTAATGGCTTTGGAATTTCCAGATACATGGTCAAATAGAACCATCTTTGGCCTCAAGGGGATGGTGCTCAATGGAGATGATAGGAAGCACATGATGGGTTAAAATTTCCATTTCATGGTCCAGAAACAAGAGTGGGAGGAGGAAAAAGAGGAGGAGGAGGAACAAGAAAAAGATGAAGAGAACAATGACAATGGCAATAAAAAAGAGAATAAGGAAAGGGAAAGCCTAGGTTCAATCCATCTTCTTTGGGGACACACTCCCAATGGTCTTAGGACCCTTCATTAGACCCTAGGTCCTAAATGTTCTACTATTTCTCAATAGTGCTGCCTTTAGGACCAAATCCTTGACCCATAGGGCTTTGAGGGATGTTCCATATCTAAACTACAGAATATATTATAGTATGCATACCTATATGACACAAAAAGGTATTGAGAGCAATCGCAGTATTTCAAATCATTAGTGGTATATATGCAAAATATTTTTCTTCCTTCTAGAAGTTATAACTAATGATAAATTGACAAAGAAACCCTGTGTGTGACTTGCTCCTTTTTTAAAAGTTGAAAATAATTATTTTCATACAATGTATTCTTTTCATTTTTCCTTCTCCCATCCCTTTCAGATCCTCTCCAGCTCCCCAGTCATCCAAACTTATACTTTCTTTCTCTCTTTAAAAAACAAACAAGCAAATAAGAAACACAGAATTTTAAAAAGAAAGCACAAGAAACACGCACACAACTACAAATTCAGGAGTCATAATATACAAACAAAAGACCAGTAAAAAAAAATCCCAAACAAAACAATATGGGACAAAAACATTTCTACAAAAATTTCATTAAGTTGCTTTATTTTTAATACATGACCCATTGCTGCCACTTTCCCTAAGACTATAAATATTGATACAAGGTAAGTTCTGTAGTAAATACAATAAAGGTACAAATGGTACAGTCATGGAATAAAAAGGTCAATGGGATCAGTGAAGAGAGACTGACACTTCATCTCATGCCTGAGAGTATGAAAGGATTAATCCCAATAACACCTGATCTATTTCCTTTTTTCCTATTTCTCTTGAAATTAATCTGTATTTCTAACATTTTACAGAACACAGTTATACATGTAAGAGGCTTAATGCCAAAACAAAAACTGGCATGCAATCCTAGAGATATTGGCACCTCATGTCAAGACCTATGAGCAAGTAGACCCTCTTAGTTTGCAGAAGAGACAAACAGTTCTTCTTTGAGGGATAAGTAGAAATGATTCTGTCCTCGGTTCCTATCCAGCTTTGGCTAAGCCTTCTTTTGTTCTTCTACCTTTAAGTATTCTGGATAGGCATTTTTCTGGCTACTCATCAACTAGTTATTTGCCTCAAGAAAATGGAAAGAATGTAGGAAGGTGCCAGGGTAGAGCAAGTGACATTTTATTTGCCTTTCCTCTCACTATAGCACACCAAATGTAAGAAAAGTTACCTAGAGGCTCTGTGCAGAGCCTGACACCACTGAGCTCCATACAACAGTCTGTCATCTGTATTCGTTAGGCCCAATATACCTGTAATGATGAAGGCATCTACATTATGATGAATCTCCATAGTCAACAAGATTTGATTTTTTTTTTGCCATGCCAGAGAAACACAGAATGGTCTGCACAAGAAGACTCTGTAGAACCAATGGAGTTTTAGAGATGTTTGAGGGAGGGAAACACCTGGAGAAAAGAAAGAAACAATTAATAATAAGTAATCAAAACAAAAACCCAAAGATTAACTATTTTTACACTCCATTGTTTAAACTCCCTTTACTTAAATATAGTATTCATAGAGCAAAGTGAATCAACCATAAATAATAATTAACAAGTAATTCTTTTCTAAGTGCAAAAGTTACCTGTACATAAATGACTTGTAGGAACTGAGGACCAAAAAGAACTTCTACTTGAAGATTTACAAGTGAGAATTGCGACACTTATAGTCAGATGGCAATGGGTTAGGGGCTGAACTCACTAAACTGAATGTTAAATATTGATCTTTGGCACTCAAGTATTCCTCTGATATAGTCTTCTCTCCAACAGAGTAGTTTAGATTTTATACATGGTGACTTATTGTCAAGAGTGTACCGCAACTGGTATTGTTTTCTATCTGAAATATTCTTCTGTTTTTGTTGTTTCTAAAGAAGGCTTGCATTTTATTTACTTCATTGTAACTAAACAGCTCTCATTGTTAGTGACTTAATTATAGACACTTTACAAGGTTTGTTTTGTATTGTTTTTTAGAAATGGCATTCTTGGCCAGGCAAAGGTGGTGCATGCCTTTAATCCCAGCATAGGGAGGCAGAGGCAGGCAGATCTCTGTGAGTTCAAGACCAGCCTGATCTACAGAGTGAGTTCCAGGCCAGCCAGGGCTATACAAAGAAACCATGTCTTGAAAAAACAAAAAAACAACAGGAAGTGGAGGTGGGAGAGAGAAGGGAAGGAAAAAAGAAAATGCCAGGCTTACTCACACCTCTGTTTTTATTAAATTTTATTTTATGATATTTTTATTGTTTGAAAATTTTAAACATGCATATAATGTGTTTTGATCAAATTCAATCTCTCTTCCTTCCCTTCCAATTCCTCACCATTCCACCTCCTACTGTTTTGTTTTGTTTCGTTTTGTTTTGCACCCAACTTCATGAGAGGAAAATGGACTCTCCTACCCTAGCTACAAGCAGTCTCCAGTAACTTCTCAACTAGGGTGGAATTTCAGAACCCCTTCCCCATCCATGCTGAGATCTTCGTTGGTTTGATCTTTTGCAGGTCTTGTGTATCTATCTCTATCTGCTTCAAAAGGAAGCTCTCAAATAAGGGTTGTGAGATGGGTTAATCTCTGAGTATAAAGATAAGAACTCAGGAAGTTCATTACTATGGCCATTCAATAGAATAATAGTATTGGACAAGAATAGCTCAGTAGGTTGTCACCAGATGGCCCTCTGACATAGGTAGCCAAAGTAAGGGGGCTTAGTTGATGGTACTATCATGAGTTCCATCTTGTGTAGCATACTTTAAATCCAGTCATAAAGTAGTTGTTTACTTCTATAATATTTGTGCAACTATTGCACCATTGGAAAAAATTTGATAATTCAGTTATTATTGTAGATTGAAGATTCCAAAGCTGAGTAACTGCTGATTGCTTGCCCCCACCCTTACCACCACCTTCCATCTTCCAGCACTATGAAAGCTAGTCAATAGGGATGAAACTTCCAGTCAGTACTAGCTTGATTTCTCTGTGCCCTAAGACTAAATAAGGTAAGTAGTGTTTTTAACAACAGAGTATTAGGTTCTTACCAACAAATTCTAGAGGGAAGCTGTCTTAGTTAGGATTTTATTGCTGTGAACAAATACCATGACCAAGGCAATTCCTATAAGGACAATATTAATTGGGGCTGGCTTACAGGTTCAGAGGTTCAGTTCATTATCATCAAGATGGGAGCATGGCAGTATCTAGGCAGGCATGGTGCAGGCAGAGCTGAGAGTTCTACATCTTCATCTGAAGGCTGCTAGCAGAGTACTGGCTTCCAGGCAGCTAGAAATAAGGTCTTAAAACTCATGCCCACAGTGGCATACCTACTCCAACAAGGCCACACCTCCACATGCTTCCAGTCCTTGGGCCAAGCATATCCAAACCATGACAGTAGGCAAAATCAATGTCAACAACTCGTTGTGTTTGGGATACTTATCAGAACCCTGAAATACTTTTTGATCAAAGTAGGCATATATAATTACATAAAATAATATTAACAAAGCCTAACCATCAGAGTAACTGGTATTTACACCATATAAATAACAGAGTATAAGGTGCATATGGTACCTGTCCCACTACCCATAATTTCTTCACATACAGAAGTCACACACTATGATTCATATTTAGAGGTGGTAACAGTTTGCTACTTTATTATTGCTGTGACCAGATATCTGATAGGAAGCAACTTAAAGGCGGAAGGGTCTATTTTGGCTAACAGTTTGGGGTAACATCCATCATGGCAGAGAAGGCATAATGGGAGAAACGTTGGGCAGCTTTTCACTTAGCATCATCAGCAGTCAGGAAGGAGAGACAGAGAAACAGAGAGACAGAGAGACAGACAGAGACAGACAGGGACAGACAGAGGCAGACAGAGGCAGACAGAGAGACAGAGACAGAGAAAGACTGAGACAGATAGAGAGAGACAGCAAGACAGAGTCAGAAACAGACAGTCTGAGAGAGACAAAAGACTGGCTAGTAATGTACTTAGTTCCTCTATTTAATTCACTCCAGGCCATGGGACGGTACTGCCCATATTCAGGTTGGTTCATCCCATGCCTGTTAAACTTCTCTGGAAATTCTTTCTGGGATATTCAAAGGTCTATCTCCACCGTGATTCTCAATCCTGTCATGCTGGCAATTTTACAATCAAGGTATACACTTAATGATTGATCCACTTTCTTATATAAATGCTGTATTTAAGTAAAGGCAGTTTACACAACAGAAAAAATAGTTCCAGATAAATGTTACAGTCATCTGTGCCCATCACAAATTCAGGCAACATCAAAGATGCCAAGTAATTCATTCAAAGTTAAAAAGAGAAAAATCGCTGACATCACTGCTTCCATGATTATGGTGAACAGGGCACTTCTTCACTTGAACCAAGAAATAAGGGCTTTTCTAGAACTAATTATCACCTAAATTGTGCTCTCTGGAGTTGTGGGGACATTATCAAGACACCAGACTCCCTAATTGTGAAGTATGGATATTCAAATCTATAGTTGCCCTGAAAGCAAAGGAGAGATGACTGCCATGGAAAGTAGCAACACTGCTAGTGCTGGAGTGGCCAGATGTGAGCACACAGATGTGGACCCCTGGAAACAATGAGAACTGAGTAGCCTCTGCTAGGTTCTGTTCCAAAAGAAAATCAGTTCCACAAGTCTCACTGAGTCTTACCTGAGGCTTGCTAATGAGAGATGCCCAGCCATGCACATGCCAGAGAGACCCTGAAAAGTGCCAAAATAAGAGTCAGCTTTGAGTATGCTATAGTTACAAGTTCCTTGTTTAGTAACAACTGCACCAGGCTGGTGAAAGGCTCTATGTAGTTCTGTCTCCCTCTTCCTATATGTCAGCCATGGAAGGACTAAAACTGGCAGCTAGATACAGGGCTGGAAGAGGCGGGAGAAAGAAATGAAAGAAAAAAAAGACAACAGAGGACAACACCTATGCTACTCTGTCTGTCCCCTGTCTCTGTCCCTGTTCCTGTCTCTGTCCCAGTCAGAAGTTGACTTGCATAGGGGTAGAATGGAAAGGTGCTTAAGATTGAATAAAAGATCGAAATCTTCAGGTTAGACTGGATGAGGTAATTTATTTACTGAAACTACACTTGAGGCTAGAGAGGAGTGAAGGCCTATGGGGTCTGCCTGAGATTTCATCCAGGAAGGAGAGCATTCTGAGAAATCCTATTGGAGAAGAGGATGGAGAACAGAATAAGTTATCTTCTAACATCCTACAAGTCAAACATACATTTTAATGTATGTATGCCAACAAAGGCTTGTAACTTCAGACAAGATGACAGTCGCTTTGATTTTATATTAGGGCACCAACTTGGTATAGTTTAATTGTTGAAATTAGTGGCCCTAGAAATATCCCCTTTCAAGAGATGTTAGTGGCAGCTCCTCATGGTGTTACTTCATGGGTGTTCCTGATGACATCTCTCTGTTTCTTCTGTCCCTATTTCTTCATCTGCACCTTCTCCACACACCATCTTAGAAGATGAAGGAGTAGGCTGGTTTGAAGGCCTCAGCAGCACTGAAGACTGGAGCAGGGAATGGAGAACCCCAGGAATGGGCTGCCTGGGCCAGAAAGGTGCTTTTCATACTCAGTCAAAAGTACCTGAACGTCTTCAAGAGACTGCCTCTTGGAGGGTGGGAGTATGGGTAAGGACAGAAACCATCAAATGTCATTGAAACTGGGAGACTTTTTGGTACATTAAATAAAGTTTAGCAAGAATCTTGGCTGTTAATTACAAATCTACTACCTAAGGACTTTTAAGGTTGATCAAAGGAAGAATGTTAATTGCAGATAAGGCCTTTCCCAGACACTTGGGTACTGCCCAGTGTGTGCACACTACTTAAAGACAGGAAAAAGCAATTTCAATAAGAAAAAACACAATACTAGGTAGCACTCACCGTGTTGATTGCTTTGCACTTGGCCCATCCAGAACTCATTTGTAGGAACCAATTTAAGCCTTAGAGCAAATCCATGAGGTATTAGTCTTACCATTTTATGACAGAGAAAAGGTACCATAAGCTGACAAAGGAGCTTCCATGGTGTATATACAGAGGCCCACCTAAATCAGGCACCCTAGCAACATTCGTACTGTTAAATCACTACTTTTCAGAAAAGATTTTAGAAAAAAAATGTGTATTCAGATACAAGGGTAAAAATTGAAAGGGAAGTCAACCCCAAAGCTCAGAACTACAAGCTTCAAAATACGTCCATATTCATTTCTATTGCTACTACTGAACTTCACTTACTGGCACAGTTTCTGAATTTAGGGGAGGAGATGATGTGACTACATAATCTGTGACAGTAAAGAGACTAGCCTTCCCATAGTTCTCATCTGTCCCTGTTCCTAAGAATAAATAGCAAATTCCCACATAGATTCATTCTTAAATCCCACAGAACAAGCCTGCCAAAGTTATTGTGACACACAGCTGACTAGTGGCCACTACCTCTGAGCTTCATCAACCTGACTCATCAAGTCCAGTCATACCAGAGCCGTGACCTGCCAAATACATCATGATCTCTAATTTAAAAATAAAGGTTCAAATGAGTTTACAGAGGGCCAACAACACACGGCATCAACACAACTTTGTCAAAATGAAGGCTAGGCTCTCTCTCCTTGGAACTGAAATAATGCAAAATCTAATCTTGCTGTAGCAACAGTGATAAGAAAGGAAACCCCTGCTTAGCCCTAGCCTTCTGCATGTACGACTCTGCTAAGAGTTCCTTTGGCTATACTCTCTCCTTCATCTTAAGCAAGTCCTACAGAAGAGGTTTTATTTATTTTATTCTTTACTTGTTTTGTTGTTGATGTTTACCTATTGGAGAGGTCTTACTATACAACCCAGGCTGGGATCAAGGTTCAAATCACTCTGCCCTAGTCTTTGGAGATCTGGTATTAGATGTGTATGACACCATGCTTGGCCTTGAGGGAAATATTATATACAAGGAAATAGTGTCAGAAAGGCCAAAGGTCATCACATGACCACTGATCCCCAGCCTTCCTTTTTCCTGTTTATTTGTGTGTATGCATATGTGTGCTTTGCATGTGCAACTGTTGGTATGTAAGGATGCTCACTTGCTATAGCATGCATGTACACAGAGGCCAGGGGTCAACCTCAGGTGTCAGTTCTCACCTTGCACCTTGTTTTGAGGCAGACTCTCTCTTGATGTTTTGCTACTGTGTTGTATACTCCATGCTGACCCACCAGCTTCTGGGAGATTCTCCTGTCTCTGCCTCCCATCTCACCACAGGAATGGTTGGAATACAGACCCCACTGTGCCTGGCCTTTTACAAGAATTCCTGGGATCCAGACTCAGGTTATTAGGCTTTCCTGCCAAGTGCTTTACTCACCAAGTCATCTCCTTAGACCCAGTAGCCTGGGATTCTGAGAGCACTGTATTAAATGTCCCTCTGCAGATATACATTTCCGTGGGCTCTGGACCTTGAGGTTGCCTCCAGAAGCACAGAAGCTCTTAAAGGAGATAGCCCCTATGGCAAGGGTCCCCCTACTTCAATCCCCCATATATGGAGTCATCGTATCTCAGCCTCAGCATGGAAGCTTTCCCTGAGATTTAGGAAGCTTGGGGAGCTTTAAAAAAATATATCATAGACATAACCAGGAACTGGTGGTGTATACTTTTAATCCTAGCACTCCGGAGGCAGAGTCAAGCAGATTTCTGAGAGTTTGAGGCCACCCTGGTCTTCATAGAGAGCTTCAAGACAGTCAGGACTATTTCAATGAAAATCCCTGTCTCAGAAAAAAAAATCATAAACTCAAGTATAAAGGTTTAAATAGTAAGAAACACACACACACACACACACACACACATATATGAGTATATATATATACTCTATGACACTGGAGTAGACAAAGATTTATAGGTGAGCTAGGCATGGTAGAGTGTACATAAAATCAACACTTGAAATGCTGAGACAGGTAAGACAGAGCATTTGAGACCAGCCTAGGCTATATGTTGAGTTCAAAGGCAACATGAAATGGATAATGAGAATCTGTCCTTCCCCCGAAATATTGCCGAATGGCAACAAAAATATAAATAATAGACCATTTTTAAAAGATAAATTGGTTCGCATAAAAATGTGAAACTTCACCTCTTCAAATGACAGCTTTAAAAAAATATCCTCAAACCAAGAGGAAATATTTCTGCTACATATATTTGACAAAAGACTTGTATCCAGAATATAGATCCCTTAAAACTCAACAATAAAGCAAGAATGCCTAATAAAAATGGGCAAACTACTTGAGTAGACACATCTGAAGACAATAATGCAAATAACCAATCAGTACATGAACAAAACTGTTGATAATCTTGTCAATATGCAAATAAAGCCCAGAGTAATAGTTCTAAACTGGAGAGGCCTTAGCCGAGAATATGCCTTAGTGATCATGCACTTGCCTAGCATACGTGAACCCAGAGTTGAATCTCTAGTATTGCAAAGAGGAGAGGAAAGAAGGGAAACAGGAGAAAGACCTAACACTATCAGGTTTTGGCAAGAGTTTATAGCAAATAGATTCCCTACATGGCTGGCAAGTCTATGAAATGGTGCAGCCTCTTTTGAGACCAGTTTTGTAGCTGTTCATCAAGTTAAATATGACTGAGTCATGCCACGTCTAGGCTCTTACTCAAAAGAAATAAAAATATATGAATGCAGGAAGCCTTTAATCAAAGGCTTAATTTATAATGGAATGTGTGAATAGAAGCTTTACTCATAGCATCCAAAGATTAACAACAACCCAAATGTCTACCAACAAGAGAATAGATGAACACATTTTCATGCACTAATACAGTAAAACACTATTCAGCAATAAAAGGGAGCACACTATGCAGGCATGCAAAACTCTGGATGAATCTCACAATAATTATGCTGAGTGAAAGAAAGCAGACAACAGGAAAAGACTACAGTGTAGGATTCCATTTATATCATATCATATTCTAAAGCAAACAAAAGTAATCTGTAGTGACAAAAAGCAGATCACTGGGTGCCTGGGACTGGAGGAAAGCATTGGGTTGCCTGCAAATGGACATGAGGGAAATAAGTGTAGGACCAGGAATGTTGTCCTTGTTGGTTGCAAAGGCTATACATACCACATGTGGCTATGTACACTTGACAAAAGCTTCAAAATGTCCTATTTTGGTTTGCATGGATTACACCTCAGTTGTGTTAGGTAGGTCGTTTGTTTGTCTGTTTGTTTGAGACTCTGGCTGGCCATGAACTTTCTAAGCACTGGAAGATATCCTGCAAGTTCTGATCCTCCTGCCTCTACTTCTCTAGAATTTGGATGACCAGCTAAACTACCACACCCGGCTTCTGGGAAAGTTAATGTTGAAGTAAATGTTTAGATAATGGGCAGGTATTTGGAGCATAAGGAAGGAGAGTTTAAAAATGCATTACTGAAAGAAATGAAGTAATTTTGACCTCAAAAAAAGCAAGAGCTTCCGGTCCTGGATGACGACAACTTGACTCTGCCATTTGTCACCCAGGGCAGCCAGTCAGTGAGGCTTTGGGCAATGAAATTAACTCCCCTTATCCTCCATGTCAAGCAGAACAGCAAAGATGAGGGATTTAGCTCCAGCAATAGCTTCCAGACCTGAAAGAACATGGTCCCTGACTGCTGTCAAGATTAAAGAGCATCCAGAGCTACCTATTGCTTCTGCAGCACAGAGCCTCAAACTCTTACTGCCTGGAGCTTCCAGACTCCTGAGCTGGAAAGGGTAGGCTTCTGTGAAACACATGGCTGGAGTGAAGTATAAATAAGTCCTAGTCCTTTCAGATCCCTGGAGACAGGGGAGATCCTCTTTCTCAGTAGAATGCATGACAGTTTCTCTCACAGGAACGACCTTATATCTTCAAATTCAGGAAAACTGTGCCTGTATGTTGGTAATGACTATATATGGCTCTTATGACAAAGGCCACTGCTAGAAGATGCAAATTGTTAAGTGCTCTCTTCAGTTGACCATCCATCCATTCATCATTCATTGAAGAATCATCTTTGAACACTTGCTCTGTGCTAAGAGAGAGAAAAGGGTGGAGGGAAGGAGAGAGGGAGGGAAGGAGAGAGGGAAAGGGGGGAGGGAGGGAGGGAGGCTTGCCTAGGAATTCTGTTTTCCACACTTATAAAGTATAAATGAGTATAAATACTCCAGCTCCTTGCCTCCTGTGTGTTTTAAGATTTTCACTTTACTGTCACTAGAGCTGCCCCAGAGACAGCTACAAAGTTACCCTCCCTTTGAGGAACATGGCTTAAGAACGTTTCCTCCTTCTGTAATACTTACCCTTGAAATGCTTCTTTGTCAATTGATTTCCCAGAAATCTTCACTTTTATACTGGGAAACTCTGCCTAAGATATGTTCCAGTGTGGAACATTGAAAATGGGCTGTAGTGGTGCCAGCAAGGAAAATTTGGGTCACTAGAGACTTCTAAGAAAGAGAGGAGTTGGTATGGGCCTCTGTCTGTCTGTCTGTCTGTCTGCCTGTCTGTCTGTGTCTGTGTCTGTGTGTATTTATGTGTCTGTGTTTGTCTCTGTCTGTGTGTGTCTGTGGGTGGTTGTGTAGATGTAATAACAGACTCATAAACAAAGGGAGGAATACTGATGCTCCAAGTTGTTGATTTAAAAAAATTATCTGAAGGGCAGTACTTGCAAACAAAGCAAGCCACACATAATGTGGGAAGGCCTGCTAGAGATATCAGGGGATGATGTACTGAAGATCAAGGACGCATTAAGAACTTTATCATAAAGGCAATAGTGAGCTCTTGGTAGTGCCAAGGTCAGATTTGCTCCTTAGGAAGATAACATTGCAATGTGAAGAATGTGTTTGTTTAATCAGAGTAAGACAGGAGTCTGAGAACAGTATCATAGACTTTTAAATCACAACTAAAATGGGACAACCAGAACAGACTAGAAATCCATGAATAGTTCAAGAAGTGCTCTAAAGTCATAATCCAAAAAAGACTTGTGTTTCCTTTGATTATGTAATTCAACATTGAGGGGTGTATAGGTAAAAAGAGGGAGGCAAGATGATTTGTGAATATTGTCATTGGTTCAATTTTCTGGGAAAGAGACTATCATTTAGACACTGGTATCCAGCCTTGACCATTGCTAGGGAGCAATGGAGGGAGAATTTGAGCTGAGATGAAAAGTAAAAGAAAAACCCAAGCATTGGTAAGTGATGCAGAACATCAGAGTTCTTCTCTAACTGGGTCCCATCAAAGCCACAGAGGAATTTATTGCTGGCAATAATCCTATTTTGTTTTGTTTCGTTTTGTTTCCCATTGAAATTTTGAGCTCCCTTATTCTGACACTACTTGCTATGACAACTCAAAGACCAAACGGAATATGTTTGGGAGTACTGTGTAAGAGCAGCCTGAGAATTAGGGGGCAGTTCTCAGGACCCCAGGATGGAAGGGATATTTAATCATTCCTGGGCTCAGTGATGGGTCTGGAAAATATATAGAGGAGGCCAAGCCACTTGCCTTTGTGCCATAAGAATGCCTCCATTAAAATGTCATTCAGCTAGAAGAGGCAGAAAGAAAAACAAACCTTTCAGCTGTAATTTTGCACTGGGCTTTTTACATGTAAATCAAGGGGATACAAATGGCTTTCTCCATCAGTCATAAGTGTCAAAGGCTCCGAGGTCCACAGCTGTTATTCGGCTGTATTTACCCATTGACCATTGCAACAAGCAATCAAGTTGCCTCCACAAAGTATGGTTCTGAGTCCAAGCTGCAAGTTCAACCGCTTGAAACATTTGACTTGTGTGGTGCCATGAAATTTCAAAGACTTTTACAAAGGAGGGATGATCCTCAAGATTGGGCTGAACTGAGGTATTGTGGTTGGTATTGTGGTTGTTGGGTCTGACTTTGCTTGTTCCTCAAAACACCTCCTGCTATAAACAAATTGCCCTTGGTCTCCTAGGGGACAAAATGCAGTTCATGCACATCTAAGGTAGGGGTAAGAGAGACTTGGAAACTTTGGCAGAGTCTAGAAATGAGCAGTGCTAACAGTAGTCCCTGTATACAATGGATGCTTGATAAGTAGCTGTGTAGTAGCTGCTTCAGATGCTACTCTATAGCAAAACCTACTGTGGCTATTGCCTCACACTTGGGAAAATGGCCAGTATGTTTATTGCCATCTTTACCAGATAAAACCATAGATTGTAAAGATTATAATCTCTACATCTGCCGCCCACCCCACACCTCCTATGCTGACCAACTGACATGCATGTGTATTCCAGGTCATATTCTAGATCATTTGGGGAAAGGGGATCACAGATATAAAAGAAGAGGACAGAACGCTGTAATTGTTCTCCCAACTTTCCACTGACGAGTGATCACAAAAGAATTACTAAATTCCTTGGAGTAACAGTTTTCCCAACCAGAAAATAGATAAATCACCCCCCTGTTTACAAAGTGCTCGGGTAAGACAACTGGAAACATAATCAAAAGTTTATCAAGTGAGATCTCTCAACTAGAATAAAAATTATACCGTGACGTTTGTAGCAAACTCAATATTTTGTTAGTCAAATTCCATCGAAATTATACTTAGGTACATTAACTTAATTTAAAAACTAGTGGCAAATTTTATTACTATTTGACACATAACTGCTCCGCATAATCATTCAATCAGAGCTCCCCTGAAACAAATTAATGCTGATGCAACCTAATTTTTTTTAAATTTGAACTAGTTTAAGAATACAGAGAAGTATGAAGAATAATCTAACAAACAGCCCCACACCTGCTCCCCAGCTCTGCTCTACAGTCACACTTTCACATCCTTCCTTCACTCTCTTCAGAACAAAAAGGTAGACGTGGACCTCCCTGCAGAGACGCTCTTTCTGCACCTTCCCCTCTTTTCCCAAGCCACATACTCTCACATTTTTTTCTATTTTAGCCACACTGACAGTA
>NC_045030.1:5138363-5149783 GCF_008632895.1 Mastomys coucha | reverse complement strand
AGAGAGAGAGAGAGAGAGAGAGAGAGAGAGCACTAGCCAATGGAGACAGAGTAAGTATAGAGTCAGCTAGTCAGCTCCTGTTGGTTGTAGGAATACCTCCCACTTACATTACCCAAATCCACAAATGTTCATATCTCACAATATTTGTATAGTAGAGGAGGAGGTGTCTTGGTAGTTAAAGTACTTATTGAACCATCATAAGGATCTGAGTTCCGATCCATAGTGCTCACATAAAAAGTTGGGCATTCTGTAGCCCTAGAGCTTGGTAAGAGAGGAAAAAGGCAGATTCAGGGCTCAATGGCCAGCCAATCTAGCTACAATAGCAAGCTCTAGACTCAGAGAGAGATCTTGTTTCCTAAAGTAAGATAGGGAAATATTAAAGAAGATACCCAATGTCAACTTCTGCCCCCCCATACACACACATGCACACCCAAACAATTATGTATATATACCTAAACACAGAATAAATAAATTAAATAAGCTTATATAGTATTTGCATATAACCTCCCTATCAAGATTTTCTAGAACAGTGGTTCTCAACCTTCCTAATGCTGTGACCCTTTTATACAATTCTTCATGTTGTGCTGGCCACAACCATAAAATTATTTTTGTGGCTACTTCATAATTGTGATTTTGCTGTTGTTATGAGTCATAATGTAAATATCTGCATTGTTCTGATGTTCTTAGACAATCCACAAAAAAAAAAAGTCATTCAACTCTAGGGGGTTGAGACTCACAGGGTGAGAACCTCTACTCTAGAGGAAGTAACCCAGCAGAATGAATACGCATCACAATGAGAGCTTACTCCATTTACTTAATTGATAACTTTCTGCATGCTGGAGAGACCTAGAGCCTAGTACCTGCTCAGTCCACTCATCTGAACTCCTCAGCAATCCCAATCAAGTGCTAAAGGCCTGGAGAAGTCCTGGAAAGTTGCTTGTCTTCAGTCCACATCAGTGGGCCAATGAAGCTGTGTTCCAAGGTTAGCTAAAGAAAGTAACAACAATGGTAGCAACTGAGTAAACATGTGCACCAAGAAGCAAAGATGGGCAGGCAAAAAACATCCCAATTTTCCCCTCAGACCTCTCTATAGCTGGCCTTCACAGGATGATACTACCCACTCTGGGGTGGGTCTTCTCCCTTGATTACTTCTAGGAAATCCCCTCACAAACCTGCCCAGAGCTATGTCTCTTAGTTGATTCGAGATCCTCTCAAGTTGACGACCAAGATCAAGCATCATGCTCCTTTGTACCTTAAACCATTTCTCCAGGAATAAAATATCTCACATAATGTGAATGCTGTGTAACTAGTTGTTATACTGTGTTGTTTAGTAAATATTCACACACATACAAAAAAAAAAACTTCTCTCCATGTTCAGTGGCTATGCAAATAGCATGTTCCTAACTGTGTAGTACAGGCACAAGACATAAAGTAAACAATGCTCAAATGAGTGCTGGAGCTCTGAAGGGGCTACATCAGGGTGAATCTATAGGTCACTTCATTTGCATAGATTTGACAATGTATCTAGCACATGGTCGATTCAATTTTCATATTTTTCAAGGTTCTGGTACTTTCCCACTTGGCATTTTCTGTCCAAATTTGGTTGAATCTATGGAACTACAGATACAACAGGACCACTGTGTGTATAAAAGGCATTTACAATACCTGATTCTCAGAGTCTCCAATAAAGTTGATCTCTTTGGCAGGCAATAGTGGTGGCAATAGTATATCCTCACTTCCCTTGCCCTGGAATCACACTCTGGTCCATAAACACTGAGAACTAATATTCTGGTCTAGGCACTACCACAGGGATGCCCAATATAAGATACATTCTCTAAAATTTGACACTACTTAGAGGCAGGCATGGTGTGATATTTTTATTACCTTTATCATGAATGCCTCCATATATACAGAAACAATTACTTACTTGCATGTTTAAAATCAATCTATAAAAATAATGTTATTTGTACTTGTTAACTCATTTTGTAGTTTTCTGGTTCAAGGAAATGTAACTAAGAGCAGAACACATTTGATTTCTGAATATTGAACAACTATATTATATTCAACTCACTATATGTTAAATCTTTCTCAATTCATGACACATTATTATCTAAAAGGACTTTTAAAATTGAAAATTTCAGTACAAAGTCAGTTTTCCAATTAAATGTAAATAGTTATATACACAGAAGACTGAGAAGAGTTATTTTTTTAAAATTTACTGATTTCCTGGGGCAAAATATTACCTTGTTGTGCTGAATGTAGCACTGACTGGAATCATCACGTCTTAATTACAAATTTTATCATCCCCCAGCCCTGTGTGTTGTAGAGTTTCACATGTCCTAGTTCAGTCAAATGTCTGAGTTCTATAAGACAGTGATTTTATCTATTCTCTGCCCCCCCCGAATATGATGCCTTACACACAGTAGGCATTTCATAAACATTTATGTGATGGATAGCCCTCATCTTATCAATGAAAACACTGAGACATCCTTGAAGACAAAAGCATCATGTGCATATAATAAATGGTGGAGCTGGAAGCAGAATGCAGATTTGGAAGCCAGAATTTAATTCAGTGCCTTTCCAAATTCACATAATCATATGGTGTACCGGGTATCTTCCATAATTAGTGGCTACATTAGTATCAGTACAATAACTTTTTTTGTTTTAGAACCAGTTCACCAAAGCAGCAGTCTAGAAAAGTTTCTGTACTAAAATAATCCAGAGCAAAACTCAGTTTCCAAGGGAAAGAAACCATGGTCTCCTTTTTTTTCTAAGTGAGCTATGCCTTATATATTAGGCATTTTATATTTGTAAAACTTGACAAATCAAAGTTGTTTAAGTGCTTCTGCTTATTCACCAACAGATTGGGATACAGAACATTTCTAGAAATCACAAAATTGTCTTTCATGTCCAATATTAGTTAAATCTCTCCTCCCTAAGAACAACTATTATTTATACTTCCTTCATTATAGATAATTTGCTATTTGGGGAGTTAAAGACATGGAATTGGGCAGTATCTGTCTTTGTCTAATCTCTCCCATTCACTGTTATGTCTATGGGTGATGTCAGCATTGCTTCACGTAGTAGTCATCATTATTTTTTCAATGCTGTACGCTGTTTCATTGAATAAATACACTATTATTTACTTGCCATTATGCTATCGATGCACATTATGAGTTGGTTACAGTCATGGACTATTATGACTAAAATTACCATGACTATTCTTCAGATATAAAACATTCATTTCTATTGGGTACATACCCAAAAGTGGATTGCTGAGTCAGAGGATGGGTGTGTGTTTCATTTTAATGTATGTGTTACATGAGAAAATCTGTTAAGGGTTTTCCTCATCTGAAAAAAAGGAGTTGGCAGAGAGCAAGGCTTTACACTGAGAAAAAAATTCCTCATTAAAAACCATAGTCTTTGATTAGAAGATACCTTAAAAGGACAATGATCTGACCTTCCACATGACATCTGTGCCATTTCATAGCTCTAGTTACAGGTAAGCTTCAGCAAGAAGCAGACAATACCTGGAGAGAACTTCGACAGATTGTCCTGCCTTCTGGTGGCTTTTACTTGTCTTTGTTTTCAATATCCTGAACATCAAGTAGGGTCATGCATATTGATTTGGTTTGGAGAAGCTTGCACCTCAGATCCTCTTTTTGGCACTGGATAATCCAGTTGAGCTGGCCTAGAGCTGTACTTTCTTTCTCTCTTCCTTCCTTCCTTCCTTTCTTCCTTTGTTTCTTCCTTTCTCTCTCTCCCTTCCTTCCTTCCTTCATTTCTTTCTTTCCTTTTTAAAACACCTTTATTTACTTATTTATTTAATGTATATGAATACACTGTCACTGTCTTCAGACACACCAGAAGGAAGCTTTGGATCCCATCATAGATGGTTGTGAGCCACGATGTGGTTGCTGGGGAATTAAACTCAGGTCCTCTGGAAGAGCAGCCCATGATCTTAAGTGCAGAGCCTTCTTTCCACCCACTAGAGCTTTATTTCCACCTGAAGAAAGATTTAGACTCATCACCATTGCCATCAGTCTTGATGGATAGGAAACACACAGTAAACAAAGGCATTGTTTGATGACAAGTTAGAAAAGGCAAAGAATCCAGTAAACTATGGATCATCTCACCCTTGGTCAAGAACTCTTAGGACCTCTTAGTTACTTGGAGAACATTTAAAGCAAAAATTCATGCAAAAGTAGTTATAGACTTCTGTTTAAACACATCCAAGGAAAAGAACTTAGCTTATTTTCAAGAAACTCATCTCACAGACCCATACAAGCACTGGCTATAAGGTTAGTCTTTCCTTGTAGCTTGGAGTGTCTTTCTTCTTTCCTTCCTTCCTTCCTTTTACTTCTTTCTTTCTTTTCTTCTTAGCAGGATCTCCTGTATCTCAGGCTGGCCTTGAGGTCATTGATTAGCCAAACATGACCTTGAATTTTTTTTTAAAGATTCCAATTTTAAGGAAACACAGAAACACACCCATACTATTCTTTGCAAAGCAAATAGAAATTCCATCACCAAATGCATTGAAAGTCATAGTTTTATTATAAGTTGGCTCCTCTGTCCAGGGAGATCCAAGTATGTGAATCTCCAGTATGACCTTGAATTTACTGAATCACCCACGTGCTGAGATTACAGGCAGGTTCCACAACAGATGGCTTAAAGTGCCCTTCTGTTAACTTCTATCTATTGGCCCTTGTTTTGCATACTGGGATTCATGGGAATGAGACTTTTCCAAATACTATAAGTTCCTTTTTGGAACCAGAAAAAGCTAGGTTCACTCAAAATGTGGATTGAAGAAGGATAGAAGTAGAAGCAGCTAGGGATTTAGGGAGAGAAGAGATTCATATTTTAATTTCTAACTTGAGATTTCTTACTAGAACTCTGTTATTTCAAGTTTTTTGGGCTTCCTGATAACCAAGGGCCTTCTACCATGTACCAAGGCCATTGTGACCTCTACTTATTCTTAACTCAGTGCCCTTCTACTCTGGGAGTAGATAAGGGCTAGGACTAGCCAATCTACTGAGCCCCTGACTGACTCTGGCTGACTATCTGGGGTGTGATAAAAGAAAACAAGCATTTTTCTAAGCCAAATTAACATATTTAACATCAAGGTGCTAGTCTAGCTACTTCTTTGAACTTTGGTTTACTCAAATGAAAAATCTTTCTTTTAATACAGACTCTAAATGTATATTCTAAGTTATACCCATGAATATGAAGTACCTGACACCATTCAAGGTATGCACAAGATACTCAGTAATATTCTTTTACCTAAAACCCCTAACCTTCCATGAAATCATGGATACTCAGTCATGAAAAGAGCCTTCAGTACTTTACCATGGAAGGACCTTCTCTTACATTCTGAGTCCAGGTTTCTTACTTTAATGCCTTCAACTGTTTTGACAAACCTTGAGAAAGTCACTGAATTTCTCTGAACCTCATACATAATGTTAGTCTTCTTAGACTTAGGTATATATTAAAAATACTGGAGTCAAGATTCTATCTTTCTGAATCTTCACCAATAAAGCTCTTGAGAAGACACTAGGCAGGCCTCCAGTCTTCCATATCTAAGCTAACTCCATAAGAGTAATTTTTGTTCAGGTTATGTGTGTCTAAGTAGGTCCATAAAGCCTTAGCAGTATTGGCTGGATTTAATACAATGAACTTTCCACATCTTAACAATATCTATGCTGTCTAGCCTCATGGAATTTTTAGAATGCTATGGGAATTTAGCAACCTGTAGCATTTATCAACATAATTTGTCTTTGAAAAGAGGCATTTACAAGCACACACAGGCCTGATAACACTGTTCGAAGGCTGCTCAGGGAAACAGGGCCATACTTTGAGGTCATCTTATAACTGTGGGCATACTGTTGACAATGTTGACACAGTGACCTGATAATTGTCTCTCTGGAAACAGCTGTCCTTGACTCCTGGCATGCAGTGGATAACTTGATGTTTAAAAATGTGTAACCAGGCACGGTTATGTTGAGAACCTACCAGACTTTGGTGTAACCTAAAACAGTTACTTTCACCTCTCAATGAATAATCTCCAGCCAAATTCAGTCCAACACCCTTGACAGTAAATGCCCCAGCTTGGCAAGAATACCAGCCCAGTCTGTTACCTATGTATCGAATCAGTAAGCATTTATGGAACATTCTCTGTTTCAGCTATTGTACAGAACTAGACAGTAAATTGGATTTTCTCCTGGGCCTGCAGTCCATATTTCTGCCCTCAGTTCTCTAGAGAAGTTGGTGAGAACTTGTGCTCCCTTATCTAAAACCCTCCCCACTTAGAGCACCCCAATGAGCCCAATCATAGAATCTCCTAGATAATATAAGTCATTTGTCCTCTGCATGATGCTGTTATGACCCCACTTCCCATAGCCTAAGAGCTATCTGGGTCATAGACAGATACATTTTCCTGTGAGATCCATTATCAGTGCAGATCATTTATGGGGAAGGCACTTGTTTATTTCCCCCAGAAAAAGCAGCAAGAATAAAACAAGAGCAAACTGTTCACCTGATAGAGCTTAGGATGAATGAAGAGGCTGTGAGGATGGGGAGGTTGACACAGCCTCCTAAGAGGAAGAGACACAGAAGTAATGTCCTTTTGCAGGCTTCATGACATCACTGATTTGAGACCAAGGCTAAATAAGCCTGACAAAGTGGTTCATCAAAGCAGAAGTGAAACCCCACACCTATTGGATCTCATTAATTCCCCAGACTGGTTTATTGTCGATCTCAATCAGTGCAGCCCACCACATGGTACTTTAGTCTCTCCACAGTTGACTCAGCTGTCCATCTATTGGTGGTGTGACTCTGTTCCCAGAAATAATGTCACTGTTCCCACCACACCGGCCACTTGCAGTCTGCTGAGAATCCTGAAAGCCCTGTAGGTGGTGAACAGGACGGCAACTGATGATTCTCATTTACCGAAGGCCTTTCTATTTTTAAATTTTTGAAAATACTCCACGCTAAAGTTTTCTTACTCTCACCCTTTGTGATATTTTTAGGCCACACAAGTGCTTTAGAAAGCATGCAGCTTGCTGGGAGCTGCAAATAGATTTTCCCTTCACCTGCCAGTCACGATGTACCGCAGGCATGTGTCATGTGGAGAGCTGGTCCTTTCCCTCCACCCTCTCCTGTAGGCTTCACTTCTGTGTGTTGCTAATCTGTTTAGAAATCAAAGGCGCACTAGACTCAAATGGGAGGCCCGACCCCCTGGCAGCCTGCGGGGGTTATTATAAAGCCCATCCATCCTGTACTGTGGGCTCACTGGGAGCAATGGGCAGCAGACAGGGGAAAGCTGGAGATCAGGGATCTGAGCTGCAAAAGGCGATTTGGGGTGAGAGGAGGTTGGGCAGGGGCACAAAGGATCAAGACTTGAAACATGAAAGCAGCCTGGGGATGCTGCAGTCATGACTGTTTTCAGAGAAGGACAAACAGAAGAATTATCAGAGATGCTATGCAGGTGGGACCAAAGGTCCACTCAGCTCAGGGTCTCCTCTGTTAGGAGTCATCCAAGGGCTTCTGTGGGCAAAAGAGAGGGTTGGAGTGAGCAGTGAGCCATTCTTCTATCATCTCCCCCACCACTTCTGCAGGTCCAGTGAGAGGTTATGCAGCTGCCTGGCCCTCACCCAAAAACTACTGGAAATGAGTAGTTCTCAGATTCTACCAGAGCATTTTTAAAGGGTGACCCCTAAGCCAGCAACATCAATATCACCTTGTAGAAATGCACTTGCTTGGGTTCCATCCCAGAGCTATCAATTCAGATGCTGTGTGAATGGGGCCAAATGTTCTGAGTTTTCACAATTCTCTCAGGAATTCTGATGTGTACCCACACTTGACAGTCACTGTATAGGGAAAATCAAGAAGAGGACAGCTACTGAGGAGCCCACTGAAGTTCTTTAAATGTGCAAGGGAAGAGGACAGCAATATTTGGACTCATAGTCACCTCTTATATTAATATACCAGAAATGAAATGAAAGCTGTCAATATCTAAAAAGAAAAGGGGCTTACAAGACCCAAAAGGAAAGGGAGACATTGTAAAGTGAACAGAATATAAACAAGACCCTACTGATGTTCCTCATGAGGAAGACAATTACATTTTCAGTTGTGATCCATGTGTGGTGTTTTGATTAGGAAGAGACATCTTTAAAGATGATGCTAGAAATTGTCAAGCTCTCCCCAAAAATTGTTCATGAAAAGTCCTGGCTAGCTAGAGGGGTAACTTGATGGTAGGGTGCTTCCCTAGAACCTGTAAGGCCCCGTTGTTCCTTCATTAACACTAATAAAAAACGTTTAGTCATATGCACATATTATCATGATCATTGGTGCTTTGAATAGAGAAACAAGAAGTCATTTTTTTCATTAAACCATGCTATGAAGTAAACTAAGGTGGGGGATGCCATCCTGATTCATCTCACAACTTTCCTTCTTTACTGAAAAACACTGATATTATCAGAAATAAAAACTACACACAGGCCTGCTGCCAAATTCCTCATGTCCCTGAATCTCTAATCTTGACTCTGGACTTTCAAGAGCAAGACCTTCCCACAATGCCTCTACCACCACCGCTTCCTCCTTGGGCTCCAGGTCTTATCAGTTCTCATCTCAAAGATATCCTACCTGCAGTCATGAACAAAATACTAGCCCTCCAGGCTAGTATTATCTACACAGAAACATCCTGAACTAGCTGGGTATCATGTAACATGTATAACCCCAGTACACAGAGCAGAGCAAAAAGTAAGACGATTTCTAGTTCAAAGTCATCCTGAACTACAGAGCAAGACCCATCTTGAAAAATAATGGAAAATAGAGGGGAAAAAAAACACCACAAACTGTTGCTGACCATTTACAATCTCTCTTGCTGCCACTACTGTCTCCAGGTAGAACTTCATTTCCCTAATGAATTTTGTAGTTATGTTAAAATGAAATGCACCTGTCGTTGCTGTCTCTACCTCATCTTTTGTTGTCTTCCTGGATTCCTTTCCAACCAGGCTTCTAGCCACATTTGCTACATTTAAATTACTCTGCTCAGTGTTAGCAACTCCCAGGCTGGCAGACATCACATATAGCCCAGCCCCTCAGCAGCATTTGACAGAGCTCTCCCCGCAGTGACGATGCCTCCGACTCTTCCTTTACCTCCCTCCTTTATTCTTGTTTTGAATTTTGGACAATTATACCCAGATTACTCTGTGAGTCTCTTGCCCACTCTAGCTACATCTCTTGCCAAGCTGAGCTGGTTTGGCACTGTATCTTTAAATACAATCCACCAGAAAAATTAAAAAAAAAAAAAAAACTAAAGACCAGCCACACCTGTTTTGGCATTTCCACACTACCACTCTGGTTCAAAACCATGGACTAATGCCATAGCTTCTATGACTCTTTCCTCTTTTCAGTTGCTTCCTTTAAATGACAGCTCACATCATGTTGCTTCTCTATTGCTTCATCAAGTTGCCTTATTTCACAACCAGAAAATATGTATGTATACCTAGACTTTTAAGACACTGCATGTGTCCTGGCTTCCTTTGTGACTTCCTCTTCCACATCTTCCCTACAAATATTGGGTTCCAATTCAACCTGCTCAAACCTTGGGGACTTTGTACATGTAGTTGTCTCGACTTAGAACACTCTTGCCCTCCTATTCCAGATTTCTTCTGTGATAGTTTATACTAACAGTCAATTTAATAGGATCTGTGAGGCATTTTCTACATTACGTTAAGTGAGATGGGACAACCTCTCCTAAATGTGGGTACCGCTCTGTCATGGACTAGGATCCTAAAATTCATAAAAAGGAGGATGTGAACAGAAAGAAAAAGTCATCTGTGTCTGCTTCCTGTCTCTGGATGCAGCAAGAACAGCTGTTTCCTTTCCTGCCACGATGGTCTGCATCCCCCTGAAGTATAAGCCTTAAACAACCCTTCCTAAAGTTGCTTTTGACAACAGCGTTGTACAGCAATGAAACGAGTATCTAAGACTTCTTCCTCCATGACTTTATTCTTATCTCCCCACTTCACAGGGAAAATCTCGCCAAACTTCTCAGTCTATTTCACTACATCATTTATCCTTCTACCCTGCAGTGTTTTTGTCACTGCGCTCTTATCTGTACCTGACATGCAATATGCTTACCTACTGACTGCCTCCCTCATATACGATATAAAGTCCATAGTCTTCATATCTAAAATGATGATTCACATACATACAGTCAGTTTCTATTAACATTTTCTGAGTGAATTAATGAATAAATGAGCTAGTGGTTTTTACGTTACCTTGCTGAAGTAGAGGGTAAGTTTGAGAACATCACACATATCAAGCATTTACCAGACTTTTGAAAAACTCCACATCTATTTCCCTGGCCCAGTGTAGAATTAATTCCAAAGATTTGTGATAATCCTTACACTCTTATTCACAGAAGAGTCTTTTATGAAACTTTAAAAAATTAAAATGTACAGGTTGCACCCCAGTAAGATTCTTCCTCGGGAGAATATGTTTGTGACATTACAAAGCAGGCACAGGGAATATACAGTCAAACATAGGGTGACCTCTGCAGTCACCAAGGAGCATAGACGATAAAACCACACCTTATTTAAATGCTGACCCCCATCACAACTATATGTGGTGACCATGCTGCTCCAGGTCTCAGGGGATTTTTTAAAGATAGAATTATAATTATGCCTTCAACTGATAAAAGAGGCCTCTGTGAGCAGTAAAGAAAACCACAGGTTGAGAAGAACCAAAAGAGGACACTGTGCTCTGCTCAGCCTTACCCACCCAGACCCTGAACACAATCCATCAAGCAGAAAAGTTGCCTTCACTGGTTCTCAACCCTAGAGGAGACTTAATTCACTCAGAGTTGCAGTATGAATGTCATGGTAATGATTTGTACCTTTCTAAGTCACTTCTTCCTTGGAGCATGATTTCCATTAACCCAAGCAGAATTGTAAGGCTTGGTTAGCTTACCACTCAACGTATGAAACAAAACAAAATCTTATCTGCTGAGGGCCAGTATAAGGCATGTGTATAATTTGGCAATCCAGTTGAAATTGTTTCTTCAATGCCATGATCTAACCAGGATGATAACTTGATGGAAACCCAGGATGTAACCTTATCATGAGGATCTCCCTGGATATGCTTTAGGAAATCACTTTCCAAACCCATATTTAAAAGACCCTGGCCTACATTTGGATTTTGAACAGTGCAGGAGAGTCTGCTGTGTTTTATTTTCAGGGGATAGAAACACTATCACTTGATTTTCTCTCTGGTGAGTTTCTAAGACCAGAGCAGCCAGTGGGGAGGCACGGGCCCAACGAGTCCCAGGGGAGCTGCAGGGTGGCAGGGACAGAACAAGCTCTAGTCAAAGACACTAAGAACATCTAACACCAAAAATCAAGAGATGGCGAAAGGCA